>NC_138945.1:10710000-11290000 GCF_965226115.1 Aulonocara stuartgranti | reverse complement strand
GAGTTTTTTTTTTTTTTTAATTACCCGTACTACAATTGTTGTGAAGGAGGAAACTATCATAGATAGTTTTGTTTGTTTTGGGTTATTTTACAATGTGACTATAGATAGCCATCAATAAAAAAAATTTTATATCAGTATATAATGATATATTATAATTAAAAAGAGCACTACCCCCCGTAGAGCAAGGTCTATGCTAAAATGTTGATGCTTTATGATGTTTTTATTACAATATGACTGCATCAGCCAATTATGGCATCATTGTGATGTTGCAGGGCATTGTATTGTATTGTGTTGTACAGCTCTATCAGGGCTGAACAAGGACAACAAAACTGGGCGCCTGGGATTTTTGGTCCAGGCAGCCCACAATGATCAGTCAAAACAGCCTAGATGGTTCATTAAATTACTTTAGTTCATTAAAATAATGACAATGCTGAGAGGTACTATCATCCCACCGAAAACAGATTATGGGTTCAAAGGTTAGGTTAATTTGTAATTCTAAATTGGCTATAGATGTGAATATGTCAACAAATGGTTGTGGTCTATGTTTAGCTCTGCAACAGACTTGTGACATGTCCTCTTGCTCTATGAGAGCTGGGATAGGCACCAGCTATCCAAATGAGCAAGAGAATGGATGGATGGAATATAAAACACAGTTTATTTTTAGGTCCAGGTGATAATGGATGAATTCATGCGATTGCCTCTCTTGACTGAACCACATTTAAGATATATTTCAAGTTCAGATATAATAAAGAATGGGCGTTTGAGAATTTAAAAGAAGGGAACTAACCCACAAAAGTTGATTCTGAATGATGCTCAATCAGTCCTTTGCATGACTGAGCATGCATCAAGACAACTTAGAGTTAAGTTCAAATCCATTCTGGTGGGAGTTTTTCTCCATTAATATTTCCACAGTAACATGGAACTTTTGTTCTGATTAAGATGTTTTCATTCGTTTTAAAGTTTTTATCATCTTCCAGCTAAAACAATAATGTCTGATTGCTATGTTCATAGCAGATGAGGTGCCTGGCAGATATCCTGATACGAAGAAAGATGTCACAACTCCTGAGGTCATCATGTACATACCAGGTATACAATGTCATACAGTGTAGGGCTGTGTTAATGGCAATGTGTCATTTTTAAAAAAAATTTATTTGGTGATGCAGAAACAAAAAACTCCAACTGAAATCAGATCTTTGCATCTCTTTCAGAGGAATCCACCACCGTTCCATATATTGGAGCCTGGTATGAAGAATATGACTACACTGATTGTACGTCTGCTTGCCACAAATAACTAATGAAGTGTAATATATAACATACACTGCAGCTCTTCATCATGACATTAAGATAATTTTTTACTTTTTGATTCCCTGACAACAGTGGCAGCTAAAAAACAAGAAGAAGAGGAGGAGAGAGCTCTAAAAGAAAAGGCCGAAAAAGGTTTATATTTATTGTTTGTTTTTTTACATTGATAAACATCAAAACTTTAACATCATCATGTTGTAAACCTTTACCACAAACCCCAGAAGAATATTAAAATTATACATTTCTCTTTCACTCTGTTTACATGTTCAATAGTAACAATACTTCATCACGGCCTTCTGTTTTTGTTTTTTAATTAAGAAACGAAAAAATAAAAAGTATAAAACCTGCCTCATGATAAAATATGGAAATAGTATTAGAACAACTCCATCAAAACTGATACAAGTAACCGTCCACTTCATTGTACAACAGAGCAAATTAAAACATTTACTCTAAACTGTTTAAAGATTAAGCTAGAGGATATGCTCCGTTTTTGAAGTGTTTTTAAATGACTTACATCTTGCTGGTTTTGCTCTTTTTATTTGAAATCTTGGCAGAAAAAAATGTAGCGTGACACTATTATTCTTACGTCATCAGTGGTCTGTTTTTAATGAGAAAATAAATAATGAACTAGAATTCCAACAGCTGCCACAGTATCCTGTTGTGCATAGTTATGTAAAGCTCTGGGACTATTTAGGAGATATTATGGTGATATCAAAACATGCAGAAGAGGGTGACTGAAAGGATCAGTTTGATAACAGAGTTTTTCAGAACAATTTCCTGTAAAATCCAATGAAATGTGGAGGAAATTTACTCCTGATTACAAACTTAAATGCCCTGTATTTTAAAGTAAAAACAAATAATGGAACACAAGTGGAAATCAAGGTGCATATTATGAGCACATGTGGAAATAGTTTGTGTGGTGGCGGTGGTGGGCTTGAGAG
Organism: Aulonocara stuartgranti; assembly: GCF_965226115.1. NCBI lineage: Eukaryota > Metazoa > Chordata > Actinopteri > Cichliformes > Cichlidae > Aulonocara > Aulonocara stuartgranti. Next base: position 11,287,757 of record NC_138945.1, on the reverse strand, counting down.
CAAGTCCCTTTTTCTGACATTTACTATTTTTTTATTAATCTCTGAAAGCCGAAAGACTGAGGAAAAAGTGGGAGGAGGAGGAAGAGGAGAGACGTAAGCAGATCTCAATGCCAGCTGAACCAAAAAGTAAGAGAGTCTCTCTGTTTTGTTCACTTGTTTTTTAGTTTTAAACATTCACAGTAAAGACAGAGATTAATATAATATTAATAATAATGATAAGATCTGTAAAAAAACAAAACAATCAGCCTTATATTGAACTACAACATTTCTTTTACACTGTGTGTCTTTTTTAGTGTCTCTCAGCAACATTTGTTACACAGATTTTGTTGGTGTGTGCTCTGATTTCCCTCCCAGAATGTCCTCCTCTGGGCTTGGAGTCTCACCGGGTAGAAGATGACCAGCTGTTAGCTTCCTCTCAGTCTCATCATGGGTTCTCAGCTCAGAGGGGGCGCCTTAACATGCAGGTATACTCTAAATTCAGAACTTCCTTATCCGTATTAACCCACAACTGATATTCAGAAAAATCAACACAAAGTGCACTGGCCTTCACACAAAGGACCAAGAACCTTTCAGATGAAAATATAAAACCAAGTCACCTGAAAATTGGTAGAAAATTACAAGTTACAGTGATTTTAGTTACTGTCCTACCGTCATAAATAGACATGATATGTAGCTACTGTGTTTATGGCAGCTGTATTGAAGCACAAGAGTCAACCACTGACTAAAGCACTGTGGGGAATTTTTCATTACTTGGGATTGGGGAATGACATGCTTTTGGAGTTAGCTTTAAGCTGTCTTTAGAGGAACCCAATTTTCCAGCCCTGGAGATTTCCGCTTGTTATCCCGATGCCGCAACAGAGTGCAACACAAAGGATAATTTCATTTTGGTGTAATTTCCTTTAGGCAGCATGGTGGTGCAGTGGTAAAGATGGTTGCCTTACAGCAAAAAGGTTAGGAGTTTGACTCCACCATCTGACTGGGGTTTTTCTGTGTGGAGTGTGCATGTTCTCCTGTGGTTGCATGTGTTCTCTCCAGGTACTCCAGCTTCCTCCCACATTTTTAAAACACACAGTTAGTTGGGTTAGGTTAACTGAGGATTCTAAAATGCCCATAGATGTGAGTGGTTGTCTGTCACTCTGTGTTAGCTCTCCGAAAGACTGGCGACCTCTCCAGGGTGTACCCTGCTTCTTGCTCTGTGGTGGCTATGATAATCTCCAGCACCCCCCATGACCTTGATAAGGACAATGGATGGATGTTAATTTCATTTAATGAAACTATCTGTGTCATCCTAACTCTCCACTAATGCTGCACAGATTCGGAGAAACAAAGAGTGCACAAAACTGCATGATGCTTTCAGTTAAAACAAAACAACAACAAAAACATTCTTTTGTGAATCATCATGTTTTTATTCTCAGGACTAACAGAAAAAGCGTGCAAAATAATACATAAAAGGTGCACACTGGGACTAATTTAACTCCCCCATAAAGATGGTATTTGATGACCTCACCCTTAATTAAGAATTTTTGCACCTCAGTATAGGTCAATAAAGACAACCATTAGAATAGTTTCCAGGTTTTTCCAAAGGTAGCTGCATGGACAGAGACAACCCTCAAAAACTTCCAATGTGCACTGAACCATTTTGTCCTATGAGAGGCCCTGAAATATGACAGAAGCCTCTCAGTTGAGAAAAGAGCTTCATTACTCCTCGTAGGCTTTCAAGAGTTATTCCATCATTTTATCAGGAAAACAATGTATTTTCAGCTCTCTGTGTGGTTGTGTACAGGGCTCTGACAATGATGAAGACCTGTATGGTGGTGCATGGTGTGCAGAGTCAGAGGAGCGAGAACACTGGTTTCAAGTTGATGCCCGCCGAGAGGTGGAGTTTACTGGGGTCATCACCCAGGGAAGAAACTCTGAGCTACAGTGAGTCCTACTCCATCTCCACATAATAAAACCTTGTACAAGTGCTGCTGTGTTTCATTAAAGTCAGTACTCAGTAATTTCTTTTGTTTTGATCCTAGTGAGGATTTTGTGTCGTCCTACTTTGTGGCCTTCAGCAACGACAGCAGAGACTGGACTTTACTACACGATGGCTACGCTGAATGGGTGATTGAGCCACAACTAATTATGAAAATGTTTTCGTAACAGTGAATTACACCTTTACACCTTCTCATTTCCTTCTCCTGTGATTCTCTCCTGCAGTTGTTCTATGGCAATGTGGATAAGGAAACACCAGTGATGAGTCAGTTTGCTACACCAGTGGTGGCACGTTACATCCGTATTCTGCCTCAGAGCTGGAATGGCAGCCTATGTCTCAGAGCCGAGATCCTAGCTTGTCAGCTACCCAGTTAGTATTTTTTTAAATAGTAATATTTTAAATTAAAATGTCAGACAAAACAAAGATTTAGTATGCATTAACTTGGATTCTATTACTGTCAAGTCAAATTTGCTGTGTGGCAGGCAGGAGGAAAGACCCAAATGAAGGACTCACAGACTGAATGATAAACTTAAAGCTCAGCTTTATTTGCTAGAAAATTTTTTCTAGAAAGTAAAACTAGGAAACATGAACTAGGAAAACTAAACCAGAAACAAGCAACGAGAACATGAGGTAGAAACACAACACGAAGGGATTGTGTACGACCCAACAGAAAGAGGGGAAGACTGAGGATTAAAATACTCATCGGAGTAATCAGGGAACGGGAGATAGGAGAAACGCACAGCTGGAACTAATTAGGTAGGACTAAACTAAACATACTAACAAAGCACACAAGACTATCAAAGTAAAACAGAAAATAAGACAAGCATGCACAGACATGGAGTCAGAGACACGAGCTTAACACTACGACAGAGGGAACATAGAGATGAGGGACCAGGACAGGCACAGAGGCATGGACTAGACACTGAACAGAGGGAGCACGAAATCTAGACCTAAGAACTAAACTATTAACAACAATTCCACTGAAACATATGATAATAATAATCAAAATAGCACAACTAGTGAATCAGAACATAAACCATAATAAAGAATAATACCAAAACACAAAAAACTTGAAATGCTGGGTCAAAATGACCAAGAACCGTGACAATTATGGCTTGTTTTTACTGCTAATCCTCAAGGGTCAAATACTTTTCCCCCTGTCACAGGATGTAATATCTCAATAAATAAATAACTAAATCTTTGATTCTTTAAAGAGCTTTTTAACTTTTTATCTACTTTTAGTAGCTGTGTGAAAATTAATGTTTGAGGGTATATTTATGCAGAAATACATCAGTCTTAACATGTTCACAGACTTTTCACTTCATTTGTAGAAACTTGAAGTTTTCCAACCTTATGAGTCATGTTTTCTTCATTCCATAATACAGTATGTCACCTCATACTGGAAGGGGGGAAACAAGAAAAAAATTGTTCTTTTGCCAAAGTAAGAGTGGAAATACACAAAAGTCTGTTTCAGAATCATAGCATGAACCTCCTAACCGTGGTCCTTAAGTGTGCTACATAAGTGCAAGATAACTGCTTGTATTGCCACTAGCTTTAGGAAAGACACAACAATAACATCTACTCAGCAGCAGCTGAACGTTTTGACTGCAAAATATTGGTACTTACTCATAAGCTTGTATTTTAAATAGAAATATTAGGGTTTTTACTGTGTTATCTATCTGACAACTGAGGTTTAGGTTACTTTGAAGATCAAAATTTAAACATGTAGGTAAGTCAAAATAAGAGGGTTTGCTGTGGATTACTTCATGGGGTATGAATTTAAAACCATCAAAAGCTTCAGAATGCAACAAAATACCTCAGCCATTACGAGTGTTTTTATCAAGATGCGCTGTACAGCAGGCAGGTTTTGGACCTAGTATCCAGGATTCGAGAGGCAAAATGGGTAAAACTAAAACCCTAAAAAACATATATATGAACATACCGAAAGTAACCAAAACTCAAAACCCTGGGTTCTAAAACCAGGGGTCCTAACTGTGATGGAATTTTCTGTTAATAAAGCAACACAATCAGCTGTGGCCAAGCTTTTTTAATTACTGCATGCAGCAGAGCTAACACACATCAAACATCACAGCTCCACAGTCATGAGAGCTCTGTCACTGGGACGTCTCAGCCTCTCTTTTATACATTCACACACAACTCCTGCATTGCTACAGTTATAACAGCTTCCTGTCTCAACCCCCGCTGTTGCTGGGCAGGGATTTTCTAACTAATTCTACAGTGAATTTCTAACCACATAAAACGTAATGTGAGAATAAACTAGAAATGATCTAAAACAGTGTTTTAATTCCCAATGATTACTTGTGCCAACACTAGACCTGTTAAACATTTTTGTTTATAAGCATATTAGGTACCCTTAAATAAATTAAATAAATTATAAATGCATAACAAATACTTAAAGTGGAGTAGTGTACTTGAAACTGAAATTAAAAACTTCTGCTTAGTAAAATATCTCCTTCCCACTCTGCTAATCTCTTTGCCAACTTTTTCAGGAAGCCACCACAGTGAGAATGAGGTCAACCCATCCGATGACCTGGACTTCAGACACCACAACTACAAGGAGATGAGACAGGTCTGTTTCTCACTTGGGACACTATCAGTCTACTCCACAATGCAACATTTCAACCTTGCCTCTCTAGCAGTATGCCAAAACCTACAAAAGCAATAATGTTGCAGCAACCATCCATAAATGTGTTTTTCCTTCACTCTTCTAGATGATGAAGGTAATAAATGAGGAATGTCCCAACATCACCAGGATCTACAACATTGGAAAAAGCTCCCAGGGCCTGAAAATGTATGCCATGGAAATCTCCGATAACCCCGGGGAGCATGAGCCTGGTAGAGAGATCTATAATATTTTTACTTAAGTGTAATTCTCTCAGCTGAAGCTCATCTTAGAATTGCATAATTTACACAGATTATGGTTCACCGTGAGACACAGATCTGAGTGTCATTACACTTGTTGCTGGCAAAGTAATATTTTGTTTTTTTGACTTGTAGACATTGCATGATGTCTGTCATTTAATGTACATGTATAACGCTTTGCATCTTTACAGAGCAATGTAAATAGGTTTTACCACATTCAAGTGGCTCTTAGTCCAGAAAATAAATTGTTAGTTGCGTTAATATGTTGTCTTTTTGTTTAGGTGAACCAGAATTTCGTTACACAGCTGGCCTCCATGGTAACGAGGCACTTGGACGAGAGCTCCTCCTGCTGCTTATGCAGTTTCTATGTAAAGAATACAATGATGACAACCCAAGAGTCCGTCGCCTGGTGGATGGTGTTAGAATACACTTGGTGCCCTCACTGAACCCGGATGCTTACGAGCTGGCCTACGAGATGGTACAATCAAAGGCTTCAAACTTTGTTTAGTGGCACATACCGCAAACAATATGGAGAAAAGTGAAGCAATTGTGGAAGTGCCTTAAACCTACAAACTTTAATGTTCAACAAGGTTGTAAAAAAGGTCGAGCAGTCTGTGGAGAACAACCCTCGGTTCCATCAACTCATAGCTTATAGATACCATTTTTAGTGCAGAAGGACAATAAAATAGGTAACATTGTAAGTCAGGCCTTACTTCTTACTGACAAGTCACTACCATATGAATATCTAATATCTGCCAGTTTCATTGCTAAAAACATGCTAAAGGCTTAAAAATCCTAAGCTCAAGGTTTCATCAACAAGATTTCCCAAACCAGTATGATACATGATGATGCCTGTGTCCGCCTTTCAAAGTAACAGTGGCTGTAAACATCTTTTTGTTTACAGAGCCATAATCAGTATGAAATTTTTGATCCAAATTTAGTATCTCATACCAGAATTTCTAATTTCTTAAATTAGTTACATTAGTTTAGAATACAGTTTTTAATGTTTTTTTAATTAAGTTGTTTTCTACAAATCTTGCATTTATAAAAGGAATTTTGTTGCTTCGTCTCATGTCTGAGCCTACTTGTCTTCACCACAACTGACAGATTTTTCAAAACACTGTAGAAAAATTATTCAGAGATCCCAGAGAGCATGAATGACCTAACACCATCCTCACTCCTGCAGGGATCAGAGATGGGAAACTGGGCCCTGGGCCACTGGACTGAAGAAGGTTATGACATCTTCCAGAATTTCCCAGATCTAAACAGCATCTTGTGGGGAGCTGAAGACAGAGGCTGGGTGCCTCGTATAGTGCCTAATCATCACATCCCCCTTCCAGAAAACTTTTTGAATGGCTCTGTGAGTTTGTTTACCGTCCTTTGGGATTGTGTGTGTGTGTGTGTGTGTGTGTGTGTGTGTGTGTGTGTGTGTGTGTGTTTTAATTTACTACAAATTTATTAGCAATCTTTATCTCTTTTAGCTTGCAGTTGAGACAAAAGCTGTAATTACCTGGATGGAGCGCAACCCTTTTGTTCTGGGAGCTAATTTGCAAGGAGGCGAAAAACTGGTCACATATCCTTTTGACATGCAGCGCCCACCAATTTCTGTATGGCTCTTTTACTAAGAACACCTAACAAAAGCACTCTTTGGCAGCTGTACACTTGTATAATAACTCTATGCTGTCTTAATGTTTAAGCTAACTGACAACCGTCGTTGGAGAAATAATGCAGAAATGAACGAGGACACCTGGGCTCGCATTCAGCGCCAGAATGAGGGTGCTCTGAGGGAGACTCCAGACGACGCCATGTTTCGGTGGTTGGCAATGTCATATGCCCACAGCCATCTAACCATGACAGAGACCTACCGAGGTTCCTGCCATGGAGATGATATCACTGGAGGACAGGGGATCACTAACAGAGCCACCTGGAAGCCAGTGGTGGGAAGTAAGTGTTAACATGACACAGCAAAAAGGTCGTAAATGAAAAATATTTCAGTCAAGACCATTAAGGGGTCTTTCTGTCTCAAATCATCACCTTAGAACATCTCCTGATCGACCATCTCCTGTTTGCATGAAAAGTTTATGGTCCAAAGTTTGACCATTTATAATTTTACAATATTGCTGGAAAATGTACATTTTTTATGTGTCTTTCCTAATTTCTTACCATCATTGTGATGGTAAGAAAAACCAGTGAAAATGCCATGTCAAATGTCTTTATTAATATGACAATCATTATAAATGTTTAGGGTTGTTTATTAAAATTTTTATGCAAATCAGAAACAGTCGACCAGAATTCTATCACAAGATTTATCCTTAAATATCAAGGTTATCAAAAGGCTATTTTTCTGTTTCTCCAAAAATGGACAAATAAAATCATCTAAATAGCCAGATGATATTACAACTGAAGGAGAATATTTCCTCTAAAACACAATCTCCTCCACAGGTATGAATGACTTCAGCTACCTGCACACAAACTGCTTCGAGCTCTCCATCTTCTTGGGCTGTGATAAGTTTCCCCATGAGAGTGAATTGCCTCTTGAGTGGGAGAACAACCGTGAGGCTTTGTTGTCCTTTATTGAACAAGTGAGAATTTTATTTCATTATATTTACACTCAACAAAAATATAAACGCAACACCTTTGTTTTTGATCCCATTCCCCATGGGATGGACGTAGAGACCTAAAATTCATTCCAGATACACAATATAACCATCCCTCCCAAACAGTGGTCACAAATCAGTCCAAATGTGTGGTAGTGGGCACATCTGCTATATTGAGATAATCCATCCCACCTCACAGGTGTGCCACATCAGGATGCTGATCTGACATCATGAGTAGTGCACAGGTGTACCTCAGACTGCCCACAACAAAAGGCCACCCTGGAATGTGCAGTTTTTTGCGCTATTGGGGGTCTGGGGACCCAGAACCGGTCAGTATCTGGTGTGACCACCATTTGCCTCATGCAGTGCAACACATTGTCGCATGGAGTCTATCAGATTGTCAATTGTGGCCTGTGGAATGTTGGTCCACTCCACTTCAATGGCTGTGCGAGGTTGTTGGATATTCGTGGGAACTGGTACACGCTGTCGTATACGCCGGTCAAGCACATCCCGAACATGCTCAATGGGTGACATGTCCGGTGAGTATGCTGGCCATGCAAGAACTGGGACATTCTCAGCTGCCCTCTGCCCTGAACAATGTGAACCATGATTCATCCGTCAAGCGCACACCTCTCCAACGTGCCAGATGCCATCGGATGTGAGCATTTGCCCACACAAGTCTGTTACGGCGACGAGCTGGAGTCAGGTCAAGACCCCGATGAGGACAACGGGCATGCAGTTGAGCGTCCCTGAGACGGTTTCTGACAGTTTGTGCAGAAATTGTTTGGTTGTGCAAACCAATTGTTCCAGCAGCTGTCTGGGTGGCTGGTCGCAGACGATCTTGGAGGTGAACCTGCTGGATGTGGAGGTCCTGGGCTGGTGTGGTTACACGAGGTCTGCGGTTGTGAGGCCGGTTGGATGTGCTGCCATATTCTCTGAAACGCCAGTGGAGACGGCTTATGGTTGAGAAATGAACATTCAAAGCACGGGCGACAGATCTGGTTGACATTCCTGCTGTCAGCATGCCAATTGCACGCTCCCTCATTGCTTGTGGCATCTGTGGCATTTTGCTGTGAGACAAAACTGCACATTCCAGGGTGGCCTTTTGTTGTGGGCAGTCTGAGGTACACCTGTGCACTACTCATGATGTCAGATCAGCATCCTGATGTGGCACACCTGTGAGGTGGGATGGATTATCTCAATATAGCAGATGTGCCCACTACCACACATTTGGACTGATTTGTGACCACTGTTTGGGAGGGATGGTTATATTGTGTATCTGGAATGAATTTTAGGTCTCTACGTCCATCCCATGGGGAATGGGAGCAAAAACAAAGGTGTTGCGTTTATATTTTTGTTGAGTGTAGTTAAAAATTATATTTTCATGTCAGTTGCTTATCTGCTTTAGTGGTAGCTGAACGCAAGCTTTTGTCACGAAAAGTCTTGTACATAGCAGCTTTGATATGTCATTGACAAACGTGGAAATTAATGTTTTCTACATGTGAAATTTCCTTAAGATTCACTGGGATGTACTTTTCTTGTGCAGGTACATCGCGGGATAAAGGGTATTGTGAGGGATATAGATGGAAATCCACTTCCCAACGCGACAATATCTGTTGAGGGGATACGGCATGATGTTAAAACTGGTAAACTATTTTATATAGTGTTTCAGATCATGAAGATCCAGTCATTCGTTTACAGCATTTTTTAACATGACCTTTTTTAATGTAACCATTGTATAGCTGTGGGCGGGGATTACTGGCGACTGCTAAATCCTGGGGAGTACAAGGTAACAGCCAAAGCTGATGGCTACACCCCTCAGACACGGCTCTGCATGGTGGGCTATGACTCCGGAGCAACACCCTGCAGTTTCACCTTAACCAAATCCAACTGGGATCGCATCAAGAAAATCATGGCACTCCACGGCAAAAGACCCATTCGACTCATCACCAAAGCGAATGTAGTGAAAACAACTGCAGCCAGCACTGTGGCAGCCCCCAGCATTGATACAGAGCTTGAAAATCCCGCCAACACTCACGACATTGCGCGACGTAGACGGCTGCGGCTGATGCGTATACGGAGGCTGCGTTTGCAGAGGTTACAAGCCAGCCTTAGAACCACCCCTGCGACTACAATGACAACAACCACCACCACAGCATCCACCACTCTACCACCTGAAACCAAGAGAACAACCTCATGGTATGACTCTTGGTTTCCTGTGGATGAATGGTCCACTGAAAACCCATTCGACAGTGTTGTCTTTGACTCAGTGCCCACACAGGACTATCCTTTTGAATACACTATAGACTGATTACTGCACATACAAACCCAGATCTATCTTATAGAAAGTCCTTACTAACCAAATCTGCTGCAAGATCACAGCTTTAAAACAAAACAAAAAAAACCCACAAAAAACATCTTTAATGATTTAGCTTGGACAAAATAAGACTTGTTGGCAGCATTGTGTATTGAGGGTTACATTCTTGGGAACAAATATTTCTTGGAGAGAGATAAAGAAGAAATGGAAGTCTCTGCTGAGCAAAGACTACACAGCACATGTTTAATTAGCTCTATGTTAAATTAAACATACAGTATGTTCAATAAGACAGGATTAGGTCTGTCTTCATTTTTTTAATGGCTTCATAGAATCATTTCTGGCTTCAATTAAACTGATTTATTGTACTGCTGAATGCATTGCATTAAAATGACGTTATTTTCTAAATTACTATAGTCTATGTATTTATTTATAGTTCAAAGAAGGTCCGTAACAGTTCACTCATGGGGAAATGTGCCACAGATGTAGATTGTAGATGTAGTTATTTATGTAATAATAATGGATTGCATTTTATATAGTGCTTTTCTAGACACTCAAAGCACTTTACAATTATTCATTCACTCTTCTTCTATTATCTTTCTATTATCTTCCTTTTATTCTCTATGTTACTTGTTAAGCACCTTGGCATACCCTTGGTTTTTAAGTGTGCTTTATAAATAAAGTTTATTATTATTATTATTTATCACTCTCACATTCACACACTGGCAAACCATAGTTGTAGCAGACTTTTTGCTTGTTTTTTGTTTGTTTTTTAATAAATAAACCTGTCTTTGATGGGAGACCAGAGTGCCAGACAAGCTACCCCTGACTTGGCTTTTACTGCTCCAAGATCAGTTACCATTACTACATACATATGCAAAAATAGATAGAGTATTTTGCTAATTTTAGCTCTATTTCCTATGATATGAACAGGTTTTCTCTTATTAATTACCTTGAGCAACAGTTATGATGTAGAGGAGTAGAAAACATAGAAACCTTACTCTTACTGAAGTCACCTGCAAGCTTCATTTGTAAGCTGCATTGTAAAAGGAATTGGTGAGAGAGATTTTGAGAGAAATTTGCCTCAAAAGTGTTACAAATGTGTATAACATGATTGATGACAAGCCTAGAGTAAGATTTGCAAATGTGTGTGGTGATTTGTGTGTAACTTGAGGTCTCACAATGCTCCAATCCACACAAATACTAAACAAACTAATCATAAAACAGTTGCACAAACACATACAGCCAAACCTGAATAAACAGTGATCATTTATACCCAAATTTCTTCCAAAAAGCTTCCTGTGCATATAGATGTCTCCCTAATGCAAATATTCAATTGCGTATCCTTTTGTTTGGCAAATCGCTGAAACTCCTTCAGATTTAATAGTCGTCTGGCATGGACCTTGGTCTTCAGTTTTACAGAATATTAATAGGATTCAATTCAGGGCTTTGTGCAGGCCAGTCATTTAATTTGGCTCATCTGGATGTAGTTCTACACCAAGGGTGATCGTTTTGGCAGGTGAAGCGACCACCCAGAAAATAACTGGTTTACAAGTTACTTATAATCCTATGGAGTATTAGATTGACCCACTCAAGATCCTTACCCTCCATGAACTTTAGAGTTTAAATAAACCATACTTTTAACCTAAAAGCATTTTCAGATCAAAATTAACAACTACTAAGGACTTAGATTCTAGGTCTAAAAGGTTAGAAACCTCAGTTTTAGCCTCTGGGCTTCTGAGTCAAATACACAGAGAAAAGAGAGAAGTCACGAGACAGACCAAATTATTGCCAAGTAACAAAGTACTAGAATTTCACTCAGGGAAACTAAAGTTTTCTAAACTTTACCAACGTTCCTTTGTTTTAGGTGTCATTTTGCAAACATCAGCATGCTAATGCTCATCGAATTACAGCACAACAGAGACACTGTTTGACAAAAAATGTATTCCAACATGTGTAATTATACAGAGCAAATGCACTGTGTATACAGTTAATTATTCAATGGATCAAATAAAACAGATATTGCTAATGAGATATAATAGACTGGTGTATGAGTGTAATAACATTTGCATCTCAAACGCATTCAGGTGTGTTCCAACGGCTATGACTGGCTCGCTTTGCCTTTTCTGTTTTTCCCTCCAGTGTACTGGAAACTCTTCAGTGGGTTCTTCCCCCGGATGTTCTTCTACCAAAACCAAAAGGGAACACATTAGCTCAGAACAAGGGGGTGATTTCATCAAACTAACTGGACATTTTTGTTTTAATATACATTTTATATTGTGAGCTTTGTAAAAGACATAAAATGGCATCTCACTAATATCAATTAGGGCTGCACGATTAATCGTTAGAAAATCGCGATCTCAATTCATACTTATGTGCGATCTCATTTCCAAATGACAACAATTTAAAAAAAAAAAAAAAGACGACGACGATTGTACCGCATTTTGATCCGGGACGTACTCTGCATGAAAACAAGCGCTCACTCTTCCTGCTCAACAAATGACAAGGGCGGAGCCTTATACCACGTGATACAGAAGCTGTGCCGTGTGATGCTAAAATTAGCAGGGAAAAAACAACGGAGAGCACGTCAGGGATGACGCGAAAGTGACAGGAGAAAATCCGTCTTCGTCAACCACCCAAACACCAATAACAGGAACCTTATACAGCGCTTCCCTATACACGTCGAACTCCCGCAGGCACAAAGAAATTACGGAGGCTATCACTTATCACCTGACCAAAGATTATGGCTCCCATCAACACTGTGCAAAACGAGGGATTTAGGAAAATGATCAACACCCTAGACAAACGCTACACAGTGCCGTCCCGCAACTATTTTTCTATTGTTGCACTACCTGCTCTATACACGCAGCGCCGAGCAACGGTGGAGACGGAATTTCAAGCAGTACAACAACAAAACGTGAGACATTTGTTGTTTTTATGTTTATTTATTGTTTTTATGTTCAGTCTCAACTGTTACGAAGTTGATGTGCAGTTAATAAATGCAATAAATATTTGTACTGGAAAAGAAAATCGTGAGAGAATCGTGATCTCAATTCTAAGCCAAAAAATCGTGATTCTCATTTTATGCAAAATCGTGCAGCCCTAATATCAATATAAATAAAATTGATAAAACGTGTCATCTAAGAGTGATGCTCAAAACTAGTTCATGCATTTATTACATCTAGGCTAGACTATTATAATTCATTATTATCAGATTGTGTCTTTTATCCTGCCAGCTGCAGTAGATGTCTGCCCCTCCCTGTTTCTGTTAGAGGTTTCTTCCTATTAAAAGGAAGCTCCTTCTTCCCAATGTCACCAAGTGTTTGCACACAGGGGGTCGTTCAACTGTTGGGGTTTTCTTCTGTACTATCATAGGGTGTTTGCCTTACAATATAAAATGCCTTGAAGCAACTGTTCTCATTTGGTACATTATAAGTAAAAGTGAACTGAAATTTAGAAGTAAGAAAATAGTACAAACGCTCACAACTCAAATTGCCTGATTTTGTTTAACTAAAATCTAATAGATATACAGTTTGTTTTCACAGTGAAACAGAAAATACATGACAAAAAATATGCCAAAAAGGTGAAACCTGGAACAGAATTCAAACTATTACACAGATCTGTGGCGTATCAAAGATCTGGTGTCCCTTCCAACCAAATCTCACCTTAAAACTGCTCTTGATGACTCCTCCTGGTCTCTGTATCTCTTTTCTCCGCCTTCTTCTGCTTGTCAGTGGATGTACCACGCCCTTCAGTGCCTCAGGAACTGCAGGAAAGTGAAATGAAAATGAAAAAAAATTGCATACTCAAATATACATCGATACATTGTAATTAGATCTTCCAGCACACTGATGCATCCTTATAAAATAAATTAATCCATGAAACATACTTAGGAGTAGAAAGCCACCATGCTTGCCCTTAGGGCTGCTCGATTATGGCAAAAATGATAATCACGATTATTTTCACTGAAATTGAGATCTCGATTATTTGACGATATTTATTTAACCCTTTAAGACCTACTACAGAACCAAGTCCGCCAGAGCTTATATTATTTTTTTACATGTTGTAGTGCCATTTGTGGGAGCATTTCAAGTTGCTATACAACTGTTATAGCCCATATTTTAATAATATGTATGCATTAAGTCCATAGTAACTACATTAATTGCAAAAAAGTGCAATAAACTACAAAAAAATTGAAAATCGTTTTTGGGGTTTTTTTTTACATATATTTCTACTTGGAGAAATTTAAGAGGTTTATCCCTCAAAACTTTAAATACAAAAAAGTTGCAAAAAATAGTTTACAACAACAGGAAATTTATTTTGAGTGTCTTCATAGTTTTATTTTGGAGATACAGCAATTTTTATATACTGCAGGAAAAATGAAAAAACAATCCTATGATGCAAATTTGCAAAGAAAACAGCAGGTGCATCAAAATAAACTATTTCCAGCAGTGCAATTCAAGTTCTAAGCATCCCAGAAACTATTCAGAAAAGTCTAACATGACCAGTATAAGCCTATACTGGTCTTAAGGCCTTAAGGCCTACAAGTAAAAAACTACATTTTCCGCGAAAATGACGTCACTTCCGGTTTCGGCCAGGAAATGGCGGACATGCGACAGTTCGCGCTGACGTCTGTTTCACTGTGGGAAGTGTTACGAACAGCTGATCGGATCGGCAAAGCGTGTTTCTGGAATATTATGTTTTTGTTCCTGCAAGCGCTTTTTATGCAATTTTTGCAAAGCTTTATGTGGAAGGAAACCGTGACCGAGGACAAGCTGATGGCATAAGATGTAAGTACAACTCCTCCGGTTTCATATGCAAAACAAATTTTGCGCTAGCTTACACGGTTCAGGTTCTACAGGGATTTAAAAATAGTTACGCAAAACGGAGCGTGCTGCTCTGACCGGCTTTAAAGGGTTAACAATGACTTTAAAAAATAATATAAAATAGTGTGCAACACCACTGAAGTTTTTTTTAACCTCTCTTTTCAACCAAAGGCAGTCACTCTCTCCTCTCCAAATAACTTCTGCTTAGCTTTCCGAGCTTCCCTCGGGTCCTCTTAATCAGCGGTCTCCAACCTTTTTTGCACCACGGACCGGTTTATGCCCGACAATATTTTCACGGACCGGTGTTCCAGATCTACTGGCGTTTAGATCAACTGGCGTTGGTCGAACAGATGTGTGGCAAACTTGCGTTTCAGGAGCTGCTACTGACAAACCAGCAAAAAAAAAAAACGCCAAATGTGTCATCTGTGACACTTGTGAGGTTGTCTCAAACACACTCCGTCAGTCTTGATGCTGTTGAACAACAAAATGTATAAAAATGTGGCGAGTTTACCTGGTGATATCCTCATGCGCGACGCGATCGCGAAAACAGCAAACAAGTAATACCACGGCGATGTTGTTCACAGGACAGCAAGAGTAAACGATCGGGAGACTCTTGTCGTCGTTATCGTTCCCCTCGCACGGTTTATTTCTCCGAATTCAGCGTTTTTGCTTCACAACTAAAGCGAGCAGTTTACTTTGTGCACTAACATGGACTCGAGTCAACCAGCGCCACCTCTGGCCAAGTGCCACAGCCTACAGCCAGATCAACTTGTGACACACATCTGCACCACATTTGAATTCGTTTCATGCACAACACATTTGTACCTTTCAATTGTGTCTGTTTGTGCGTCATGCAAATAAACCTTTGAAAAGAATGAAATGACACTAATATTTCACTAGTTTTGTAACATCACGTGTCGTTAGCGTAGTCTGTCTGTGTCTTTTCTCTGCGAACAAACATGTTAGAGTTGGTTGTTATATACAGTCTGTATAAGTGTGGTTAATCTAATAAACATGTGTAAGGAGATGGCAGTTACGCTGAATGTACAGCAGTTACACAGTGATTAGTAATAAACAGTCAGACAATGACTCTGACAATCTCATTCAATCTTGCAGACTGAATGCACCTTCTGTGGAAAGTGGTACCACACAGTGTGTGTGGACTTCCCCTGTGCAGAAGGTGCAATTGAAAGGTACAAATGTGTTGTGCATGAAACGAATTCAAATGTGGTGCAGATGTGTGTCACAAGTTGATCTGGCTGTAGGCTGTGGCACTTGGCCAGAGGTGGTGCTGGTTGACCCGACTCCATGTTAGTGCACAAAGTAAACTGCACGCTGTAGTTGTGAAGCAAAAACGCTGAATTCGGAGAAATAAACCGTGCGAGGGGAACGATAACGACGACAAGAGTCTCCCGATCGTTTACTCTTGCTGTCCTGTGAACAACATCGCCGTGGTGTTACTTGTTTGCTGTTTTCGCGATCGCGTCGCGCATGAGGATATCACCAGGTAAACTCGCCACATTTTTATACATTTTGTTGTTCAACAGCATCAAGACTGACGGAGTGTGTTTGAGACAACCTCACAAGTGTCACAGATGACACATTTGGCGTTTTTTTGCTGGTTTGTCGGTAGCAGCTCCTGAAACGCAAGACTGCCACACATCTGTTCGACCAACGCCAGTTGATCTAAACGCCAGTAGATCTGGAACACCGGCCTTTAAGGTGTCGCGGATAAATGAGGGAGGGGCTAATAATCGGCTCAGTCATTGAATGATCGTTGAAAGCCCAGATCGTAATCGTGATTAAAATTCGATTAATTGAGCAGCCCTACTTGCCCTGCCATCTTGAACACAGTGGCTGATTTGCCATTTTGCATTAACTGCGTTTTATGTATGTGGACAGAGAAGGATCCACATGTGCAGTACAGCAAAGGCAGAAGAGAAGAAACACGTAGGCATTTGCGTGCCACTGAGACAAATTTTAATTTGTCTGTCGACTTTCACACTCAACATATGAAGGATCATTCTTATATTTTTTTCATTTGAGAAACTGTCTCCACAAAAGAAGCAAAAATGCAAAGGGAAGAGACAACACAACAGGCATCATTATAAGACGCCATCTTTTCACCTCATTCCTCATCTGAAGTCTTTAGTCAGGCCTCTAACATACAAAAACATATGTAAACATTCTTATTTATTCCTGATATTGTTGCAAATGCTTATGGTCAACCAAATTAGACATGTGACCATCCCACCTCCAGACAGCTAACAACAAGCCAGTTAACAATAGCTGATTATATGCTAGCAATATACCAGCTAATGTTAGGTTCGAGTTTCCTAAAAAATGTACTTTCTGCTCTGATGAATAGTTTGCTCAGTCACATTATATGACAGTTTTACAAACAATGACTAACAGCAGGACAAACAGAAGCACTTACTGACAGAAAAGTTTAGATCTCTTCAGTAACTCAGTATCACTGTCATCAGACTGACTCGTGGATTTGTATCGAATTCTTTCGGCGTAAATAGATTTGACCACATATTGACAGCTGATTAACATTTTTTTGTCCTACAGCAACCATTATGGCTAGGATTATTGAACTGAATTGGGAGGCGTAAGAAAACAAAACTCAACTTGACTGAAATTTGCAATCTAGTGGTGAAATTTTACACAGTGTAACTTAAGCTCTGTAAGTTCTGAAAATATGCTACTGTAACTTAACTCCAACTTTCAGTTATCTCGCCCAATTACATTTTTCACAATAAAAAAAAATGACGTTCTGTTAATGTTAATTTCCTTCAATAAAAAATGAACTAACAGAATTTTAGAAGAAATTATCCAAATTTGAGCTAACACTATGTAAACCTAATTGTTAATGTGATGTGCTCATGGGTAATAGTTTCTTTCAGTATTGCATTTAGAGTCAAACTTTCAACAAAAAAAATGAATTATTTCACACAAATCACTCCTTACTAGCCAAGACCTACATGGCATCATGGAAGTAGAAGATCAATATTTTTTAGCATAAACAATATACATTATAAACAGGAAAAATATCTTAATGGAAAATTTTGGTTAGGGTGATATTCATATATAATCAGACACTTACTGAGATACTCAGGTACATTCTTAAGGTGAGGTTTGACAACAGCAGGATGGAGGTCTTTGTCATGCCGGAGTAGCTGCAGATCTCTGGGGTTGTCCTCAAAGTATGTCTGAGTGAGAGCACAAGCATGCAATCAAAACGTGTTCAAACACTTCTGCCTTCCTCTGTCTTTAGAAAAAAAAAAATCATCTCTCACCTTAAGTTTTTCTGAATTGAGCAGCTCCTGTTTGATCTCTTTTAGTCTGGCCTCCTTCACTGCCTGCTTTGTCACTGAGCGCATTGCGTCCTAAAGAAAAACTAAAAATAATCAATTCCCCTTACATTACACTTAAAAAAGAAAAAAAAGGGGCTAGGACTTGGCGATAAAACGATAAAAATGGTTATCTTTCCTCGTCTTTCCATCAAAAGAAATATGAAAAATGGTCAACATAAAGTAGAACTTGAAATTTGACAGACATCACAAAAGGCACAATGAGAATAGCACTGGACCAAATCAATCATGTGCTCGAAAACTCAGCTGATGGCATTACTACACAAGACAACTGAACAGACACAGTCCAAAGGTCAAACGATGAACAACCAAGGAACTCATCACCATCTTTATTTCTAGCATTTTTCTACCCGGCTGCCTCCCATTCACGCACCTGCCTTCTGTCATGCTTCTACTGACTTTTGTTCTTCTTCTCTGTATACTTCACTCACTTAACATCACAATGTCATCTGCAAACATAGGGATTCCTGCCAACCTCATCTATTAACCGAGATTCACAAATACACAGTGCAACTGCTTCTGGCTTCTCTGACCTACTCCATCAACACATTGTATCTGTAGTGCTCTTTCTCAGCATGAAGCAATACTGCTGCTCACTAACTGTCACCTCCCTTCTTAGCCTAACTTCAACAACGGGTTCCCATACCTTCGTGATATGTCTCATCCCTACCAGTACACTTTTTCTCCATTCTTTAGCCTCACTGTCTCACTCTCCAAGACTGTTTTAAAACAGTTTGGTCAGAAGGTCCACCGCTGTCTCTCCCACACATCTCCCTCCTTCAACTGAGCCAAAACTCTTTCCGCTCTTCATCCTCTGCCTCCTTCTCCTGCCTTTCCTTCTCTCTTGTTGCCTCCTAACATGTCTTCCCCCTTTCCCATTTCTTTTTTCAGCCAACACTAACACCCTGTTGGCCCAGAGAGGTGGTCATTGTTGAGTCAAAACTTGACCAATCGGTAGGGAAATCTTTTTTGATCAGTATGTTTGATTTGTCCAAGATTTTACACCAAATGCCCTTCCTGAAGGAACGCTCCCCATTTACAAGGGCGAAGGGACTGGCACAGAGTATACTGGCTTGTGCTGATATGAAAAACTGATTATAAGTTTGTTTGTTTTTTCCATTTGTTGTTCAGCCATAGACTTAACTAATGCCAACAATCAGCAAATGTTGAGGAATTTGCCATTTTTGGAATTAAATTGAGCTTCCAAAAGGAGGAGGAGGATACTCACCCGGCATCTGTACCTGAAGCCTTCAATCTGCTCCATTTTAAATTCATAAGGTTTGAGGGGAGAATTGGTCTCATCTAAACACAAACAGAATAAAAACAACTTACAAAAAATTATCTCACTCCATTTAAATATCATGCTACACTCTAAAAGTATTTGCACCCATCCTGATTTCATAGTTATTTTGTACATTTGTCTTCCCTTCACTTGTTGGTAGACAGCAGAATCCATACTTCCACCAGGTTTCCAGCAAAACAAAACATTAAAAACTGCAGTTTGTGTTTAGTCTGGTTATCAATTTCTTCGATAATGTGAAACATGCAAATGTGACAAATATGCAAAAAGATATAGGGTGCAAGTACTTGTTCACAGCACTGTATACTACTCCCTGAGGTTCAATATTTTAGCACTGAGACACATCAAACTCTGATGCAGCTGTAGAAGGTGAAGCTGACTAACTAGAGAAACGGTCTACCATTTCACTTATTCAGCGAAAAACTAGATGTGGGCCTTTTTCGCATGTGAAGTGAACATAGCCTAACTGTGTTTAAAGTAAAATGAAAAACAACATGCTACAGTCATCAACACAGAAACAGTCATAATGATAATGATGATATTAATGCAAGTGGATCTCTCTGCAACTCCATTTTTACTTAATTTTCACATTAAAAAGTCAGTAAAAGGTGTAGGCCTAAAATTAGATCAAAACACATCTTCATTACCCCCAGTGAGAGCTTCCTCCACCTCTGACAGCAAACCAAGCTCGGTATGAGATACAAATGACAGAGCGGTGCCCGGGTTGTCTGCTCTTGCCGTTCTGCAAGAATAAAAGTGGCCATCAGAGTTTGATTTTTAGTAAAGATTATCATGTCATTTTTTTAAAGAAACTGTACATACCTTCCAACTCGATGAATATACGATTCCGCAGTTTTTGGGAAATCAAAGTTAATTACATTGGCAACATTTTGGAAGTCCACACCTCTTGACACTCCATACTCTTTATCTTTAGCTCTAAAGAGACAACAAAACAGTCAATACAGTGTCCAAATGCAATTTTTAATAGGCTGGTTCTATCATCCAATATCTGACGACATGGGTTACGCCACATAATGTGGGTTTTTCAATGTGGCTGCAAACACAGCTTGTTTAGAAGGTTTAAATGTATTTATTGAAATGGTAAAATCTCAACTTCAGCAATCCAACTGACCATCAAACTCTTTTTCCACTGATAAAGACCAACAACCTGAAAGCTTCCATTTATCCATCCATCCTCTCCTGCTAACCCTGATAAGGGTCGTGGAGAGACTGGAGCCTTTTGTTTGACTATATTACTGTCTGTAATATTGTTAAAGTCCTAAATTATCCCCTTTAAAGTGTTTGCACTCACAACATCATGTACAGTAAGACAGGCATGGAGAACAGTGGCAAGGCAGCCCAGGCGGAGAAATTTTGCTTTTAGACTTTTGTGACTCATTTAATTTCTATATGTGAAGGAGAAAAAAAGAACTATCCAATCAGATAGGTATTTGTGGTGAATGAAAGACAGTTATAGTTTCAAGCAGTTTTAAGCACCACATCCAAAATTCAAGCACTTTTCAAACCACGAAAGGGCAATGTTAAAATTTAAGCAATTTCTAGCATTTCAAGCACCCGTACGAACCCTGGGCACCATTTCTGGTAACCAGCACCAAAAGACTTCACTGTTGTCTATACTTAAGAATATAAACTGTAGTTTTACACTGTTGAGAAAGTCCAACTGGTTACTGAAACATCACATAAAATGTATTCTACTAACATTAGTTTTCCCCCTTATGGCATTTTTCCCCATCTTGTGCTGCTTCAGAATATTATCTCTCTAATATTTTTTATTTGAGTGTTAATCAATAGTCTGACTTACTTTCCTCCCTTCTTTTGGGCCTTTTTCTTCTCTTTCCCTGCAGTCGTCTGTGGTGCAGCGGCTGTATCAGTCAGACTCTGCTCATCTGAGGCGATGATGTAGTCATAAAACCCCTGATTAAACTGGGCAATGATGTGACACCTGCAACAGAGTGATACAAAACACAAACACAGAGAGGAAGAGAAAGGAATCAATAATGCACCATACATACTGGATGACTGCCTGCTACAGTATACTTTTACTATTGTGGGTGTCATGTGCCGTGTCGGGTCCAAATTAACAAGACGCTTAAAAAGAAAACAAGCAAATAAACAAAAATCTTAAAACAGATGCATTAATAGTTCAAAACTATGATACTTATATTTGTGGACAGACTATTCTGTGTAACACTACACAAGCCTCTCCAATAGTGCCTTGAAACGTGATCCTTTGTTGTTACTTTGCTGTCTAGACTGATTATTGATTACGGTAGTTTTTGTTCTTTAAGTCATCCAGCTATTTATCAACAGAGGTTCCAACCCTAACCCACAGGTAAATTTACCTTAATTTCACCAACTTAGACTGCAGTACTAACTTTTCTTCAAAACATGCAGGGCATTTTACAATGTGGCGAGTTCAAAACTGGATATGTGCTGCTACACAGAGCTCCCCATGGCTACGGTGCAGAACAAAGACCATCAGCTGCAGTCTAAGCTAGTGGAGCTGGAGCAGCTATTGGCTGCAAAGTGCAATATTTGAAGGACTCCTTTTACTGTGCTCACAGATACTCGCATGCTTATTGAGCCCAATTCTTTTAATTTTTTTTTACACAATCTTGGGATCTAAAGTCTGATCTTCAAAGCGCATGTTTCATGCAGGTTCTGATGTTAATCATTTAAGGAAATATTACAGAATCATCTGCACTGTCACATTGCGTATAAAATCAATGAAATTGACTGTCCCTCTTCACGGGAGTCATTGACCAATAAAGTTTACTGCAACAGTCTAGATGGTCACAAAGGAACTCTGGCCTTTTTAACATCATGTTCATCAGTCCAACATCAGGAGAAAACTCAATAATTACACTGTATATAGCCCAATGTTGTGCTCTGAATAAGGTGACTGTACACCTTCATATTTCCACACAGAACCAAGTTGAAAAAAAACCTGAAAATGTATATAACACTGTCCTGTGAATTCTCCTCTCACCTGGACTGGACCGGCAGTTCAGAATTGAGGACGCAGGCAGGAATGCCAAACTGTTCGAGAAACAGTTTGAGTCTATAGCATCTGTCCACAGTTCCCACAAACAATAACGTCTTCCCCTTAACCAGGCACAGCTTGAGCAGTGTGTACACAAGTAGAAACTTGTCCTCCTCCTCACATTTGATGCTGTACTGCTGCAGCTGGCTGCTGTCTGGGAGCTGGGATCCTTGAAGCTTCAGTATCACCTAACAAAACACCATATCCAAAATGGATGTGTGGGTCAAGACAAAACCAGAAACATCAACACATCCTGCATATCACCTCTGACTGCAGCTTAAACTTCACTCTTATTCTTCACTAAGGTTTTCGCAAGAGAATAAAGTTATGTTTTTTTGTACTCATTTACTTTGCGCAAGTCTTTAACTGCACAATGCAGAAGAGAACACTGATAATGATAATACAACAATGATCAATTCACACTGTGTGAAATTAACTCTTGGTCTCAGTCTGTACAGTATTAATTAGAAACATAGCAGGCTAAGAGTGTTTTCACAACTATAGTTCTTTTACTCTGGTCCGAATCAGGTGGCTAGTTGCTAACTTGTACTGACCTTCGCTTCTATGATGCCCCGCCACATCTCAGGTGGGAAGGTGTGTATCTCAAACTTACTAGTATTTGGGTTGAATCACGTTCATACCATAAATTTGTTAGAAACAAATTTATGGTATGAACGGTATGATTGTTTTCTTTTGTTCTCAACCCAAGTGCAATTACTGTGTTCTGTTAAATTTATATAGCCATTTGCTGTTACTGGTTGGGGGTTAAGGGAAGAAAAAATATAATAATAGTAAATCTAATAATAAATACTGAATAAATATATTCAGTAAGTGGGAGTCTCTGGGAGAAATCTGTGTTGATACCTGAGGCTGAAGGAGAAAGGCAGGGCTGATTTGACTTGACAGGAAGTAACTCAAATGTTATTAATAATGTATCTAAACATTCAATTGTATAGAAAACAATAAACCTTTGATCAAGTGAGTGTTAAGGGGACATTACAGGATTGTGCAGCAACAGCTCCTTGAGGCTCTGGACATCCTCATTAAATGTAGCAGACATCAGGAAAGACTGGTAGATATTTGGTAAATGGCTGTTTTAAAAAAAAGAAAAGAAAGAAAGATAAAAAAAAACAGTTAAATTTGACATTAAGGCTACAATAACTAACCTAAACCCAACTGAAGCCAAACTAAATGTAAACACAGGCAACTTGTGGCTGCAGGGAAGAAAAGTATGTTTGGTGGTCTTTGAAAAAGACTGATGCTCCAATCTAAAACAGATTTTTGCTTCATTTCTTTTTTTACCAAGTTTGAGATTTTAAGAACAAGAACAGAAGAAAACTATGATGTGAAAAAAGAGACTTCTTTCTTCTTTGCCTCTTACATTTAAATTAGTTTGGAAAATGGATGAGTTGAAAACATTATTAGCTCGTGTCATATTCATAAGAAGGCTATAACCTATAACACTATTACACATGTAAGTTTCATGCAACTTTCACCTAAAACAGGCTGGGAATCTCTCATTTAAATCCCGGACGTTAAAAACAAACAAAAACACCACCTTTCTAATGCAAATTTTAAAACAAACAGCAGCAGGAGACGCTTGCATGAAGCGAGTTCCCTCTGGTGAAAATCTGTACACTCTCACCACAACAAGTTCTTCAGGTCAGACTCAAAGCCAAAAGAGAAGATTAGGTCGGCTTCGTCTACCACCAGCATCTCAAGAGAAGAACGCAGGACCAGGTTCTGTGCGTTGAGATGGGCAAGCACACGGGATGGCGTCCCCACAACTACATCCGGCTTCTCCATTAAAATGGGCCTGTCCACACATAAAAGTGATCATTTAAAATACATCTCCTCATTTGACAACACGGACTTTTTTATTAATCTATGAAGTCCACAATTACACTTTGCGGATTTAAAAATATTATATAACTGCAATACTGTGGAAAAATGCAGGCACTTGAAGTCTTTAGATTCTTATCACACAATCAGGGACTTTTGAGCTTGCTAAATGCACAACAGAACAATAAACCCAAGCAAAGCATAAAACAGGAAGGGGTAAGAGCAATTAAAATCAAAAGAACAAGGAGGACTGTTCACTAGCAAAATGATTGCAGATTTACAAAAAAAAAAGAAATTAATTAATAAATAAAATACTAAAAAAATGACCGTACCATGAAATCAAATACAGACGTTACAGTAGCATTGTACCATGATAGATCAAATTCTACTTTACTGTATTCATTATTCCATCAGTATTGACATGATCCCAAACACCACTGGCTGAAATGCAGCTCTAAAGCATGGCGAGGCCTCCACAATGTTTTAGAGATTACTGTAGCCACACACAGCTGCACCCATCTTCTGACGTGTTCCATACATGTTGGCACTAATCAGAACCAAAGTGAGAACAAAAGTAACCTGATGACAGCAATATTGAGGTCACTGTGTTTTTTTTCTGTGGAGTACTCTTTCCGTGAAGTTAAACGATAAATAAAAACTATTCAGACCACGTGGACCAGTGTCTCCCACACAGACTTTATTTGAACAGACCGCTTCAGCTTTCTGACTGAAAGAAATGTGCTGACCTCTGTGTTGACAGATCAACCTTGCTAGAGATGTCGGCCACTCGGACGTCCCTGGAGCAGTACGCTGTTAACTGTCTCATCATAATCTGAACTTGGTGACCCAGTTCTTTGGTTGGCACCACAATCAGAGCCCTCACATCTTGCTCACGCACAGTCTAACAGGAGAAACAACAAACAGTGAATAAACAACTCTGGAGTAAAACAAATTGTCTGGAGAACAGAAAACATCATCCTAAGCAATGGGAACACCATTTTGTTTTTTCAATTTTATACACTAAACAATAAAAAACAAAAAAACAAATCTGGATAGTCACATTCTCTAAGGTGCAGAGATCATCTAAGATGAAAGTAATATCAACCTACAGTGTGTAAACTCAGCATTTGAATCTGCTTCCAAAAACATTATTGCTGTTTCTCACCTGTTTGGAAGCCAGGATGCGCTGTATGACAGGTATACCATATGAGGCAGTCTTCCCAGACCCAGTCCGGGCTCGAGCCAGAAGGTCCTTTCCATCTAAAGCCAAAGGGATTACCTTTTCTTGGATCAGAGTGGGCTTTGACCATCCCAGATCTGCGACTGCCTGAGTCAAGAATAAAAAACAAAAAAACCCAGAGGTGAAACAAATTATTATAGTGACACAGACAAATGTCAGACAAATCTCAGTTTAATATTTGGTGCAGAGCATTCACCCATGTTGACTGCTATGCTAAATGTAAATGGAGCAGTTTTCTCATCTACTTGAGCACTCAGAGTGCTTTATACAACATGTCTCATTTACTCAATCACACAACCACTTTTTCTACACTTAAGCGCTTAAAACACACACACACACACACACACACACACACACACACAAAAAAAACCAAACCCCAAAACAAAACAAAAAACCCACTGAAAACAGGGAGGTACAGGGCTGGACTGAAAATGAATGAAAAAGCAGCAAGCATGTCCACAAAAACAAACAAACTCTGCAAAAAAATTTCAACAAAAGGACTAGCAACACAGCAGCAGCAGTGTAACATGGAGCTGGAATTTGTTTACACACACACACACATACAGCAAAGACTCTGAGCTGGCTCCCCCAAATGCAGCCCCCTTCGAGGCCCACCCTATCCCAAGATGCTTTGCATATTGGTGAAGAAATCTTTTGAACAAAAATGACGGACAGTCGAAGTGAAGTGGTCCAGGAATAAACTTGTTACACATAAAATTTGTACATCTGCCCAACCTTATTTATTTTATCTTGTGTGTATGCGTTTGTTTTTTTTGTTCTTCATTTTGTCATTGTTCTACTACCGGTATGTGTTTTACTCTATTGTTTAGTGTCCTTGAGTGTCTTGAAAGGTGCTTTTAAATAAAAGTTATTATTATTATTTCTGTAGGATTTTATGTCCCATTTCACCTTTCTTAGTTTTTCCTTTTGATTAAAATATATAAAATATGTCCATGGGATTCTAAGTCAAAATTGTGTTTTCATTTTGCAAGTTAACAAAAATAGCAACATTTTATAAAATATCTGTTAAATGCCATGGTTGAAGTGTCCAAAGTCAAGAGAGACTAAGAAACCCACACTGCAAAGTGAGAGGTGACAGGATAGACACTTTCCACCCTTGACGATAGGCCAAGACAAATTGTGTGTGGAAGATTAGAAGGAAGAGAAGCCAGAAGCAGCCAAGAGCTGGAGAGGAGAACAGGGAGAGAACAGACAGCTGTTCTCTGTAGCTGAGGGAGAACAGCTGTCTATTAACAACAACAACAACAACAACAAGAATAATAATAAACACATTTAATTTGTAGTGCACCTTACATTTGCAAAACAAAAATTGGAACTAGCCCTTTTTTGTTTTACATTCTAACCGTAAAATTTTATTGCATACAATGAAACACGGATCTATAATTTTTGTAGTAGTTTTGTAGTTTCGCTGCTAAAAAAGAAGGACAAATTCAATATGGCGGACGCGCTGACGGGTCGCAGCAACGGGTGAGCCCCCTCCCTCAATGTGGCGTCTGTGTATGCATGTTTATGTCGAAATCATCATTTATGGGTTAACTGAATGCCCATTTAAGTAAATATCGTTATAACCGGATTTTGTCATACATGATAAACGGGATACTAGGAAGGCAGTTACAACCAGGAGAAAGTCAAAAACAATGTAGGGTAATCAAACTGTTATTAGCTTTTGATAAAAGTGCGAAACGGCGTCTATACTAGAAAACAGCGGACATGATTTCTATTACTTCTGTAATCCAGCATTTTTCCATGTCTAGTAATTTCACCTACGCACAACTTCATGTTTGCATAAAAACTTAACTCTGCCACCGAGCGAGCAGTTCCGACTCCCGAAGTAACTGTCGGATTTTCAAACTTCTCGGAGGATTTTATTCTCCACCTGAAAATTCACAGTTCCCCCGACAGCCTCGAAGTTTGTTACCTTTAGCAGGCGGTCGTCTAAGCCCATTTCATGGAATTGTAGCCTCTCATGAGCCATCGCTCGTCTCTCACCAAGCTCACACGTGCGTCGCAAGTTTATGACGTCATGTCGCTTTTAAGCGCCTCCGAAATAAAAGAAAGAACATTTTGTAGTCAATCTCTACTTTATAACTAAAAAGTGTACTTTTTAAATATTAAACAGAGTTTTCTTGCTCTTAAAAAAGAAACTGAAGCATATTTCAAATACATAACCAAGGTTATTTATATATATATATATATATATATTTTTTTTTAACGTTTCTTCATTATATTTTTAAATATATATATATATATATATATATATATATATATATATATATATATATATATATATATATATATATTTAAATATATATTTAAATATATATTTACTGGTAATATATAGCTTACTGGACAAAAGATGCTGTGGATGGAGCTGTCAGGCAGGAGGAAAAGAGGAAAACCATCATGGATGTCATGAAGGACCTTTAGTATGTTAGTGTTGCAGAAGACGGTGCTTCAGATTGGATGAGATAGGCATATGATCTGGATATATTCATCTTTACGTTAAATTTCAACTCAATATTGTTTATGACCAGTAATACTATTTTCAGGTTTATATACTTTTCTATATACTCTACCGCAAGTTACCATTGTGATGTACCCTGGCAAGCAACCACCTCAATAATGAAAACTAACCTCACCAAGACCATAATATTGCTTCATAATACAGGCCTCTGATAATGTTATTTATGTTGTTATTGTCTGATGCTGGAAAGAAATCGTACTATTTCACACAATCATTCCAAATAAATTTTCATTTTCCCTATATTTTTTTTTCCGTAGAAAGCCCAAATTTAGATTTTTTTATGGTTAGATTTTTTTAAGTGGGTCTAACGTTTCTTCATTATATTTTTAAATGATTTATTAAACCAGTTATTATTAAATCAGATTTAAAACTAATTTTATTAATTGTAATTTGTAATTCATAACATATATTATTTTCTGCACATGGGTCTTCCTAAAGAAAAACTAAAACGTAATCAGTTTTATGACAGAATTTTCCATCACTCTTTATACAAGGAGAACAACACCGCACTACTCCAGCGGTGTGATGGAAAGTTCCAGAGCAGATGGACCTTGTGGTAAGACTGCTATTCATTTTTTCCTACCTTGACATTTTTAATGCTTTACCCCAATTTGACCAGCAGATGGTAGCAAACACCACAATGACTAAAATCCATTAATGTTAAATAATACCATTAAAGCCATCATTTCAGTTAGCAATAGCAACATTCGCATAAAAACTGAAAGATCCCTCTTCGATCCCAGGAGTGCTCACAAATCCTTTTGGGGTTGCGTCGGGAAATAAACGACCTTCAATTGCTTCCTTTAGTCACAATGGTGTCAAGAACTCGGTGTAAAAATCTTCCAAATCAAATATGCAGACTTACTCGCTGTGGCGACCCCTTGTGACCAATGTGACTAAAGGAGCAGCTGAAAGTCGTTTATTTCAACACAACCGACTATAAATTGCCACAGAGAAGAACTGGAGAAGCTCTTTGTACTGTGTAAGCTCACATTATTTTAAATTTCGTTAAATTTCGTTTTAAAACGGGAGCTATGTCCTCGGAGTCACGCACCTCAATGAAGACTTGTTGAGAAGACGGTGAAGATGCCCACTGAATGCAATAGCAGCTGTCTCGTCTACACAGTTATCCTCCCATAACAAATAAATTAGTCAACATGGCCGCAGAGCACCTAGCCCCACATAACTGAGACACGGAATAAAACAACACAGGTAAATACAAATATGGTATTCGCGTTTTTAAAAAACACGTAAAATTCATGATCTGCATGCTTTTGTTTGTATCCGCAACTGTAAACTAACATGCTACGAATTATTTACATAAAGCTATAGGTACATTTGTTATTAAAATGTCATATTCAAATAATAAACGTAAGGATTACAACACACAACCAGTTTATATTTTAATTTTATTCGTTTTATTCTGAACGCACGCGCGTGTGAATTTCTTTAATAATAATAATAATGATAATAATAATAAAAGACCCGTTCTTTTCATCTCTGTTTTCACAGATTTAATGGCGTTCATGTCTCGATTCTCTCGGTCCCGGAGCAGCTCCAGGTCTCCGAGCCGAAAAGACTCTGAACGTTCCTCCCCGATCCTGACCGTCTCCGAGCTAGAAAGGCTCCTTTACACGGGCAAAACGGCCTGCAACCATGCAGACGAAGTGTGGCCACGACTCTATATCGGAGACCAGTGAGTGTTTCTAACCTCTAAACGGTGGCAGAAGAAGTAAATACTCAGAGTGTCTTAATAACAGTGAATAAATACTTAAAGTATTAATTTCTTAGTAACGTATTACTTAGAAATAAAAATACCCATTACTACGAGTCAGTAATGAGCACCCAATGAGAACTAATTTTAATGAAGTAAATATTCTGGCATTCCACCATATAAGCTGAAAGTTGTTTAGTCTAAAGCAAGCGTATTTATCTAACATCTATATCTAGCTCCATCACCCAGCAGTATCTGTTTGTCTCATTCATAAGCTTAGGAGTCACATAAGAGTTACATGTCAGCATAAATCATACAAGTTATGTAGTCAAGTGAAAACAGTTTAACTGCTAGAGCTGGAAATACCTTCTCTCCTCTGCAGGGACATTGCATCAGATCGACGAGAATTGGCCAAACTTGGCATTACACATATCCTCAACTGTGCACAGACGAAGTGGCGCGGGGGAGCCGAATATTATGCTGGGATGAACATCACCTATCTTGGCATTGAGGCTCATGACTCACCAACTTTTGACATGAGTGTTAACTTCTATCCTGCTTCTGAGTTCATTCACAAAGCCCTCACCAGTGGAGGTTTGTCTGAGTCTGGGTGTGTGGGGGTCTGTGTGGGTAGATTCTCTGTTCTACTGTGTTTGATTTTAATTTTATGATCTATTAACTTTTAAATCTATGCACTCTTCCAATTGTTATTTTTTGCATGCTGTGTTTTTTGTTATTTAATTGCTTACAAGGTATCTTTGATTCTTTTGAAAGATGCCTATGAAAAATGTATTATTAATTGATAACATGAGGGAAAATTATCATTTCAAATAGCAGGTCATCTAGCAGTTAGAAGCTCTGTGTTCTGCATATCAAAAAAAGATCCCGGGGCAAGACTGAACCCCATATAACCCTGATGGCCTGATGGATAGATATTGACTAAAGTAATTTTAAGTAAAAATGAGTTATTATATTACTAGAGTAAACAAATACATTTGTTGTTTGACCTAAGACTTAAGACCTAAGACTGTTCTTTGACCTAAATGGTACATGGTAAATGGCCTGTATTTGTATAGCGCTTTTCTAGTCCCTAAGGACCCCAAAGCGCTTTACACAATCTGTCATCCACCCATTCACACACTGGTGATGGCAAGCTACATTGTAGCCACAGCCACCCTGGGGCGCACTGACAGAGGGGAGGCTGGCGCCACCGGGCCCTCTGACCACAACCAGTAGGCAACGGGTGAAGTGTCTTGCCCAAAGACCTAAGACCTAAAAAATTTTCAGACTGTAGTATCTTCTACATTTTAAATGAATCTCTTTTTGATCTAGGAAAGGTCTTATATAACTACTGGGAACGCTTAATGTAACCTTGCTTTAGCAGATTCATCCATTTGTATTTGAATGGCCCTGTTTTTAGTTTATAAATTTTCCCACTACATGCTGTTGCTTCTTCAAAAACACTTAAATGT
The DNA here is from genome assembly GCF_965226115.1 of Aulonocara stuartgranti. NCBI lineage: Eukaryota > Metazoa > Chordata > Actinopteri > Cichliformes > Cichlidae > Aulonocara > Aulonocara stuartgranti. The sequence continues at coordinate 11,256,605 of NC_138945.1, read as the reverse complement.
TGTGTTATATAGTTAGACTTGTGTGGCTCAACAGGTCTAAATAATGATGCAAATGTCTAATGTAGTGAAGAAGAAGAAGAAAAGAGGAATTTGGGGCACAGCCCTTGTCTTAACTGGTCATTTAGCTTTTTCTTTAAAGTATGAACAAATATTTAGTATATTGCTTTACACTGATTACATGAAACTATTTTCATTTATATAAAATATGTATAAATATTTTTAGGGTAGCTAATAGTCTTTTGTAAATCATCAATTTATCCTAGTAATTTGCACTGGGATGAGGGGAGCAACCATTTGTGTTTAATAGCAGTGATCAGGGGCACAGCTATCCTAAAACCACGCTGAAGATTGTAATATAAACAAACATCCACAAGCTCACACTCTGGTTATGTATGTCTCTTTTGCAGACTGTATAAAAATAATGGAAGTTTGTGACATCATCCATTGATTTCTGGAATCTGGCGTAATGTTAGTTTTGTGGCCACTGGCATGTTGTTTTTGGAGCCAGAGATGGTGGGAATTCCAATTGCAGAACAAACTGACCATTTTAAGCAAAACATTTTGACCTAACATTTTGTAATCTTATGGAATTATTTATGTCAAAAATTCCACGCAGGAAAAAACGTAATCTAGAATTAAATTCCTCTGCATAAATTCAACAACCTGTGCATGCAGAACTTTGATTCACACTCTCACTCTTGCTCCTGCAAATGAACTGAATTTTGACTGTTTGGAGCAGAGCCCAAAGGAAGAGGGGTTCTAATGTGATTGGTCACTTTTAATGGACATTTCAGGTTACTGCATTAAAGCAAGGTGGCGCCATGATCAGCGTTGTTTTGAACTGTATTTGTGTACAATTTGGAAACTAAATTTGGAAGCCTCTCCAGTGCTTATGTTGCTGCCAAATGGTCACTCAGTGAAACACAGCTGTACACCTCTGGCTGCAGAGTTCCACTCACTGCGGGTTCAGGTTCCAGTATTATAGGTCATCTAGATAAAGTTACACGTCCGCTGAGCAGTGGACAGAGAGGAGTATGTGACAGACTGTCTTTTTACAATATATGACAACAATAAGTAGCTCATTTGTCTGATCTGAACAGTTCAGGTTGTTTCTATCATTTTACGTAAATCATCTTATGTAAATCTGGTGGTACTTAGATCTGTGTTTACTAGTAAAGTATTCTTCACTGTTTTGATAAACAGTGAACAAATGCTCTGATCAAATGCTGATTATCAGCATTTTACAGCTTTGGAAGAAGTGTCCTAAATCTGCTACTTATATAAAAGTAATACAATAGTGTATGTATATTCAGTAAAAGTAACATTTTACTGAAATAAAAGTATAAATGTGCTGCAATAAAATCTACTTGAATCTCTATAAAAGTATTTACTCATTAAAGTCTCCACCCGAGCTGGAACAAATTCACTGTAGCTAAAACACACCATAACTTATTATTTATTTTGCCTGTTTATAGTTTGAATAAATTACAAAATCACTATGAAAGATTTGATATGTGTGCTGCACATCAATAATTTGTTGTCTTCAGGATTTGTTGACTTTTTGAAAGTTAAGTTTGCCATTTTAACTATAGCTGTAATTTCCACTGTACATGGGTGGATGTATTGATTTATCACTGGCTTCACTCTAATACAGAAAAAAATGCAAAACCTGAAACTCATCCAGTCATGATACGTGCAGTTACATGTGTTGCTGAAGGCTGAGCAACTTTTTATTGGCGAATGAAATGTCTGTATTTTGGCCAAAGTTATAATTGCTGGATCACAATGCACACTTACTTTCCTGAGCCTCGTTATGTTTGTTTGTTTGTTTGTACAAGATATTGATATTGTACAAGACTAATGGAACAGGAGTGCTGAGGCTTCAGAGCTCGCCTTAGAATCCTCCAGTTTTAAAGATTCATGTAATCCAGTGGCAGTTGTTGATATTTCCACTGCTACACAGCAAACAATAACTGTTGACAAACTTCATTTTTCAAATAGTAAAAAAATGCATTTTAAAACAACGCTGATGTTTCTGCCACAGTGGATACAAAGCAAACAGTTTTGTGTATGTGCTGGGTTCTTTGTGTGCATGGCTACTGAGTTCTATGCAGGTTGTTTAATTTGCGTGGACTTGTGATTATGTTTTTTGGTATGTGCAGGTAAGGTTCTGGTCCACTGTACTGTGGGAGTGAGCCGCTCAGCTACTCTGGTGCTAGCCTACTTGATGATCAGACAAAATCTGACGCTTGTGGAGGCCATCAAGACAGTAAAAGACCACAGAGGTGTCATCCCTAACCGAGGTTTCCTCCGCCAGCTGAATGGCCTGGACAGCATCCTGAGAGAGAGCCGAAAGACATCACCATAGAGCTGAAAATACTGTCAAGACACACTCCACCTGAGGTAGCAGCCCATTACACTGGGAGATATTCTGGGACCAAACTAGGAGCAACCTGTGAATTTCTGACTTTGCATCTCTGAATGGTAGCCAGTGATACCACAGATCAAGTGATGCCATTATTTTCATAGTCAATTTGCTCAGTTTGTTTAATCTTTGTAGTTCTGTAGACTCTGAAACAGCAGCACCAAATAATTTTATATTCCTTAAGATCAAAGTTTACTGGTACATTAAGATTCTAAAAAATTAGAAACTTTTATTAATAATTCCACTATTTCCTTCAAAGTGTTTTTTTCAATTTGTAACTGACCTCTGCCTTTCAGATTCATTCACGCACATAATGGTAGAAATTTTACAGCAACATCAGTTGACCTATGTAAGTTAAGTAGTAAAACCTTACCTTTGACGTATAGGATTCAAAAGTTGACTGCGAGTCCAAAATTGAGGAAACTGCTGCACGGGGTTTGAGTCAGATGTGAAACAGGAGTTTGGTGTGTAACCTCTGAATTATGTTAATTTAGGCTATGTCCACACTAGCCCGGATAGATTTGAAAACGGCGTTTTCGTCTGAAATGTGCGTCCACATTGAAACGGCCAAAAACGCTTACGTTCCAGTCCTGCGCATGCGCAAAAGTGGGTGAGAATTAAAGAATTTGACGAAAAGCTATCTGGAGCATGTACAAACTGATATTAATCTTTTTTAGGGCTGTCAAAATTGAGAGCAATCAAAACAACTGCTGTATAATGCCCTCCACTATCTTTGTTTAATTGGTCACATGAATGCATCACAGGACAAAAATGCATCATCGTTTTAGAAAGTCTGCGTTTTCGAGTGTGCACACTGCGACGGGACAGCTCCGTTTTGAAATATATGCATTTTCGAGAGCGTTTTCAAAACGCTGCGTTTTTCCTTGGGGAAAATGCCATCTCAGTGTGGACGGGAGAGAAAACTATGCGTTTTCAAAAGAAAACACATTAGTGTGGACGTAGCCTTAACTTAGCTTCTATTTATTGATCTGAGATCTAGTTTCGATGCTCGGTAAACAATTTTTGCACAATTATGGCTGACAAGGGGAAAACACCTACGTTAAAAGTATAAAGGACTAGAAACAATCATTCTTATGGTTGACAAGTGCTAACATGTTTATTCATGGTACCATGTTTGCAGTTATCTTGCCAGCCACAGATGTCCACAAAATTTATGCCAAAAGCTTTTACAGGATTCATCTACACATGTTTTTGGACGCTTCTGCAGTTTCGAACTCATATCCATTGTTTTTCTTTTTAGTCAAGCTTGTAGAGAACACGTCTAACAGAGATTCCTGTCTGACTTTTTTAAATTTCAGAAGAAAATAGTCAACCTGAGGCAGGTTATCGCCAACCTGATTAACATATCTGGGGTCTGAACCCAGCAAAGAGTCACAAAATAACCCCAGCAGACACTGTGATATTGAATAGGATGTTAATCTTTTTTGTTATCTAGTCTTTGTAGAGAAATAGTTCCACATATGAGTTGTGCCAAGGTTGCAGATGTGAGTTTACTGTTGTCTTGACATACTTTCTGAGTGTTGTCTGACTTTCTAGCAAGAGAAAGTATGTGTTCAAGAATGGTTTTATATCAGTATTTTAATGATTACAACAAAATGAAATAAACAAAACTGCCTCAACCCAGAGAGAAGTAACAATATCAAAAAACTTCAGCTGCTTAGTTTGAGCTAACCAACCACACACTGAACTATACACTGAACTACTCAGATCACAAGGTTTATAATGCTGTTTATTGGTCCTGGTAGTCCAGAAACGTTAGGTTTATAATGTTTTGTGTAAATTCCCTCTCAGTTGTTAAAATGAGAGGGAATTTACACAAAGGTAACACAAAGGTACTTGGCTTTAAAGTTATGTGAAGATAAGAATTTTAAAACAGACTCCATGTTCTTGTCTGTCTATTTGGAATTAACATTATGTGGCTGTAACTGCATTACAAAATATATTTTTAAATAGATAAGAAAAGTGAAAGGTGCGAGTGATATTACAAAAATCAAATCATTAAGCCTAAAATTCAAACAGGCATTGTTGTTTAAAATAGTTGTATAGATTTGCAAGTCTTAAAGATTTGTGAATCCACTTCATGCCTGAAATTAAACTGGCAGATGTTTTAAAGTGGTTAATGAAGTTATGAGGTCCTTTGCAGAAAGGAAAGGTATTTTACTATGATCAAAAATTATAATATGTAAAAGTAGAATAGAATCGTATATTAAAATAAACCTCAGCCTGTTAAAAAAACATGATGAAAATTGGCAGAAGAAAATTGTTTGTGCTAGGAAATTTAAATGTTTGTGTGACAGCAACATTAGGCCCTGTGTGATACTCCATATCAATTTAATGTATTCCCTCATCATGTTGAAAGTAATTTCTTTAAATGTTCCACAACTTTAGCCCGAATCTTATGGATAAAATACACGGGTCACTGTTATGATTCAGGAGTGTCAGTAATTAAAAACTGATCACAACTGACCCTAAGCAGACACGTTCCTTGTTGTATTTTCTAGTTAATATAGAGCGTAAATAAGTTATATCAACCCCCAAAAATGTTCTTTGTGATTTTTTCCCCCGTGGTTCCAGTCACTTTTACATTTGTGAAGTGCCCTATAACCCGGGTCTAATCCAGCAAAGTTATGTAGCTTATAGAATTCCAGCGTAATTACAGCATATATAATGTAATTATTTGTTTGTGAACACAAAAGCAAATGCACCAATTGCAATTTGGTTGTTTGCTTCCAAGTTCCTTTTTTTGCTGATTCAGATTTTTTTTTCTAAAAACTATAACTTACAGCATATACAAACAAACTTTTCAACTTTTCTCAAAGTAAAATATTATTTTCATACTAAAAGAAATAATTAAACTTCCTAAATCCCCCAAATTGCATTAAATAACAGGATCTTCTCTTTTTTAAACAGTGAAAAGAGGTACAAATAATTAACAGAAATGAGTTGGTATATACCCACTGTTATCTGACATATCTTAACTTACCAAAAGTAAGCAGGTGGATTTATATAACAAAACAAATATCAGGTAGTTGCATTATTTCCAGTATGTTTATAAATTTACCAGATAAAATTATGTTGACCTCTCTTTCTTTAACATTTTTTTTAATTTTCATAATTTTTCTTGTAACTGTTTTTTTTTTTCAGAGCAGCTTCTGGTTGGCTCTGAGCTCTGAATAGCGTAAGGCTGTTCCAAGTAGATGGTCCCTGGCCAAGCCATTGTTGCATCTTTAATTAATTAGTTGCTTACAATTTGGTGTTGTGTAAGTAAACCTTTTTATGGGGTAATTTATCAAAATAAATTCGTGCTCTCTAAGTATCTCCCAGTCCAGTGTATCACCTTAACTTTACAGTGACTGTTAGCTGTCCAGAGTACTACTCGAAGTGAAGATGTAGTATGCTAGCTCAAGAAGCATTTTGAGTAGACATGCAGTGAGAGACAATACCACAGATGTGCCGTTGCAAAAGCTACCAACTGCCTGGATAACATACACAGTAATCATGCTGCGTGCACAAGTCGGGTAAAGTCTGCTGTTTTGTCTTGATGTTAAAAGTGAGGCTTGTAAAAAAAAACCTTTAGAAGAGCCAATTCTGTGCTTTTAACCAGCATTTCAAATACTTTCCAGTGTGTTACTAACGATTACCTCAAGAATGATGTTTGAAACACATATTTTGTGGCTTGTAGAATTTGTGCTGTGTAACATCACCATGTTGAGGTACAAGGGGGAATGAATTGAGCATTGTTACTCTCAGCAAATGGAGATAAAAATAACCCCCCAAAATGAGGATCTGTACAGTCTGTGGATATTAAAGAGGGTGTACTATGCTCATTATATATATATGCATATGTAGACGCATTAGTGTTAAAATATTGGATTTTCATATTAAACATGTTTAAAGTGTTTAAAGTAAATACACTGATGCCAGTGTATTTACAAGTAATTTTTATTTACAAGTAAAACCTCTGGCTTCACATTGTACAGTTTCACACAGCTTTTTTCTACTCTTAGCTCTTTATTATCTCAGTGAGTACAGATATCTCCAATAAGGTCATCTCAGGCACACAGCTCTAGTCTCCCAACCCATATGGTGTTCAAACCTGTTTGCAAGGAGCAGCAAATCTAAAGAAAGTTGGCTGTTCTTCAGACAGAGGATAAACTTAGTGCCTGCACCTACACCCAGCATAAAAGAAATAGTATAATCTATTATGATTGAAGAATAAAAATGAGAATCTGGAAATGAGCAGACTGTGCTATTACTATTGCTCTCAGCAGCTTGGTTGCTGGCAAATATGAAGTGTTGTCAGAATCTCCAAGTAAGAAATACATTCCTTTCCACGCACTGCTGACTCTGTTGTGCTTGTTCCAGGTCCATTGTGTAACTGACGCCACCAACATTAACAGGACGCTTACATTAGAGACTTGTATTTTGCGTTTTGTTTGGGTTTCCAGGTTTGGGTTTGCGGGGAATTGCCAAAATTAGAGACGGGACAGCCTGTGAAACAGGAAATGACTGCAGTGTAATCCATTTATTTCAACACAGTAACTGTATTCTTATTATCACTTTTTTAAACAGTAACTGTAATGGAATACAGTTACTCATATTTTGTATTTTAAATACATAACGCCGGTACATGTATTCCATTACTCTGCAACACTGCTCTTGGCAAGAAAGGGTGTATTTCACAAAATACATACCTGTATTTTGAACCATAGTATTGGAACGCAAAAAAGAACAACAAGCAATCTGAACTCAACTGTCATGACTTTTCAGTGACAATTTGTGTGCATTTTATAGGGAATTAATTGCATCTTAACTGGGTGCTTAGGGCTCAATAGATAATCAAATGGCCACATCAGACTATAACTTTCTGTTATAGAAAGCATATAAAGATGGATGGAATACCCATTATCACTTCCTGCCTTTTTAGCCCATGTCTTTGAGTGTAACTAGCATGACATTACCATAGTATTGTAGCCACAACTTGTGCCTGACCCAAATGGTAGCTCACTTGATAACAGTAGTTTATTGTTGTATATCTAAAATGCTGTGTCAGCCATAAGAGAAACTATTAAAAAATGTTAAAAAGTCCTCCAATGTTTTTATGTACAATATCTAAACAGATGCTAAAACATGTCTACATTACTTATTTGTTCAAAGGAGCTACCTGTCACTTTCAGTCATCAGATACCTTTTTTTAGAATCAAGCAACTAAACAGTGACAAAATATCACAGTGATGCGTAAAAGTCAATTTGACTACATATTTGCTACAATTGATAAAATATGTTTTAGTCAGGCTCATATCCTCTATGCTAACAAGAATAGGGAGCTGTGATGTTGTCCATCTTAATGTCTATGCCTTGCAGTATTAAAAATTACTTCTACTGGCAAAAACCCACTTTATGTGTGTTTTTTGCAAGGACTGTGGTGCTTTTTCAGTTCCGTCATTCCAATTCCATCGCAGGTACAATTTTTAGTGACCATTAACTTAAGGGCAATATACATAAAAAGTGATAAGTGAAAGAAATGCAAACGGAAGATGTAACATTGCATTCGAAGGGGGATAATGAAATGAACGTCCTGTTTAGAAATATCAAAATAATTTACATTTAGAATAAATAAATGCTAAAATAATTGCTCTTTGTGACATTTTTCATTCAGATTGGCCCATCCTTTAAGGAGGAGATAGGGTGCATATATACATACATATAGTGGAGGAAGTCATTGTTTGAGCCCCTGCTAAATGTGTAAGTTTACTAACTTAAAAAACAAATGAACTGTAGTAGTAGTAATTTCATTTTAATGGACAGAGAAAAATATCAACCAAAATCCAAAAAACATGAAAATTATGGTTTGAGTGAAATAAGTATTTGATCCTCAGGCAAAACATGACTTAGTACTTGGTAAAGAAGCCCTTATTGGTAGATGTAGTTGTGAGATGTTTTTTGTAGTTGTCACCAGGTTTGTGCATTGTAGCAAGTGTGACCCACACTTGGCAGTGTAATTACAGAGTCTTCATTTACAATGTGCATTGTAATCTTGTGCTTGCGTGAGCAGCTTTCCAGCTTCTGGTCACTTGGCAGTGCTTCTTGCCCTCGCTCTTCTTGCTACTGCTCTCCTCAGCTACTGCAGAAAAAGTGGATGCATGATTATGATGATAGGTCCTTGCTGTGTCTGCCAGCCTCCCCTGACTCTACACCCTTACCCCGCTGCACCATCCCTCCTCTACGGCAGAGCCAAAGACAACACCCCGCCACACAAACATCTCAGGAGTGATTATGGCCCAGAAATTTTCTAAATCCTTTAGGTTTTTGGAAACTTGAAGCTTTAGCTGCCTTCACTGATTTTCTATAGGACTGACATCTGAAAACTGGCTAGGCCACTTCCTGACCTTAATATGCTTCTTTTTTTAGCCACTTCTTTGTTGTCTTGGCTATATGTTTGGGGTATTTGTCATGCTGGAAGACCCATCCACGATCCTTCAGTGTTCTGGCTTGGGAAAGGATGTTCTTGTTCAACATTTTACAGTACATGGCCTGCCAATTGGTTCCTTAATGCAGTGAAGTCATGCTGTAACCTTAGCAAAAAAAAAACAGCCTTAAAGCATAATGTTTCCAGCTGCGTGCTTGACTGTGGGGATGGTATTCTTTGGGTCAACATCTTTCTTCCCTGAAACGCTCAATTTTAGTTCTATATGACCACTGGACTTGGACTGATTCTTATATAGCACTTTTCTACTTTCCTAGAGCACTCAAAGTGCATAATACAACAAGCCACATTCACACAAGCACTGTCTTCTATGCTTTAAGTGCTTTCTATCTAAGCATTCACACACATTAATATGAGCTTGGGGTTAGGGTTAGGATACTTAGCATGCAGACTGGGGCAGCAAGGGATGAAACCACCAGCCTTCCAATTAGTAGCTGACCTGCTCTACCTCCTGAGCTACAGCCACCCCACTTTCACCTGACTGTTCCCAGAATCATTTAGAAGTGTGCAAACTGCACATGTGCTTTCTTGACCAGGGGGGTCGTGTGGGCTCAGCAATATTTTAATCCATTACAGTTTAGAGTGTTATCAATGGTGTTCTTGGCGACTGTGGTCCCAACTGCCTTCAGATCGTAGTCTTGGGTCATGATCATCCTTACCTATTAAGGCAAGATCTTACATGGAGACCGAGAATGACTGATAGTCGTTTTATATTTTTATTCCATCACACCAGCAGCTTTCTCACAAAGCTTTTCCTGAAGGCTTTGAGATCAGAAATTGTAATGTTTGATAGACTGAATATAGTCTTTGTGCTACATGGGCACATAACCAATCTGTGGAGGCCAGAATTCTGGCTGTAGGTTATAGGGGATCATTTACCTATTCCACTAAATGATATGCTATTCAATTTATAACTTTTAAGTAATGGAGTTGTCTGGATTTTTGATTGATATTCTGTTTCTCCATTAAAATGCAACTACAATAAAAATTAGAGACTGTTCATTTCTTTGTAAGTGAGCAAACCAAATTCAACAGAGGATCAGATCATTATTACCCTGAATATACTGTATGAACATTATTGTAAGAATATGGGATTCTGATTGATATGATTGATATGATGATGTTGCTTTAATGCGTCAATTAGTATTTGGAAAAAAAGGAGCATGGTTTGCAAAATTTGGCAAAGCATCCTTAGTTTTACTGAGTTAAAGCACAGGAGAGGCATATATATATATATATATATATATATATATATATATATATATTTATAGATATATAGATATATATAGATATATATAGATATATATATGATAATTTCTAGATGGGACCTGTATTACCATTGTATTACCTATGCTGTATTGCATTTGCATGTTTTGTATCCGTGAATTTTTTGTGCTGTGATTGATGTTGTTCTCAATTCCTGTTTCTATCTCTATTGTTTTGTTATAGAGCCCTTTCTATAGAAAAACTTGAATTGTTTTAAATTTATTTTTGTATCACTTTCTGTGCGGTTCATTAAAGGAGACACTAGCAAATGAGATGTTAATGCCTTAATCTGTGTACTTCAAGTTGGTTTTTAATCTTGTGTGTCTGTTTTTATTGTAAATAACACTGAACATTGCTAATTTTGTTTTGATAAATTCTCTACTAAATGTAATAAAAATATTCTAACTGAGATATTTTACTGTTTTCATTTTTTACGAACTGTGTTGTGTCAGATCAAATATTTTATATTTTTAATTTTAATGTTCATGCAAGGAAAGAGGACATTCAACTTGAAGAACACACAGACTCGCTTCAGAGACATAAAAACAGCTGATGATAATACCATAAGGTGATAATATACATCTTGTGTCAAACCTGTGATTTATGATCCCCATATCCCCCTGAAAATCAGAATCAAAGTCAGACTTACTCTCCACAGAAACGTGAGACTGTCGTACTGGAGCAAAGATCCCAGAGAAAAGCCAGTGTGGGTAAAATGACTCATGCGGGCCGCAAGTAGAGGTGACATGGGCCGTGAGATTGAGACCAAGGCATTAGAGCCTCTTAATGCGTGTTTTGTTTGGGTTTTCCACCAGCATGCAGTTACCAAAAATAGAGAGGGGACAGCTTAACATATGAAACAGGAAAAGACCGCCGTGTAATCCCTTTATTTCAACAAAGTAACTGTATTCTGAATACCATCTTTTTAAACAGTAACTGTAACAGAATACAGTTACTCATATTTTGTATTTTAAATACGTAACGCTGGTACATGTATTCCGTTACTCCCGAACACTGAGTACAAGCATCATTTAACTTTTCCTTGCTTTTCAGCATAAATGCAGGAACTTGCAGGTTTTATTAAAACTGTCATAATTGCCAAAAACAGGGTTGACCCATGTTTAAATGAGGATTGCTTCATATATCAACAGTTCTGAAAATCCCTTTTTAAAAAAAGGAACCTAGAACATGCTCTCTCTGTCTCTAAACCTTTTCATCACGTGCCCCCCCTGTAATGGCTCAGCACTGCCTGGTCTTGCAGTGTGTCCACCTGTTGTTGACACACCACCGCCTGCTCCGAATACATAATTTGCCAATGTCAGAGTTTCTGCAGAGATGGTAAAAATCAGTGGGCGACATGTTGTGCCACTGTCACCACAGCTGGGCAGCACAGAAACAGCGGCTCAGGGCAGAAGATTGCAGATATATCGGCGGATATATCAGCCCATCGATAACTCAGTTGGGTTCTACCATATTGGAGTTGTTATTGTTTTGGTTAATTGGTATTCGAAATTGGTTGTAGGTGTGAATATGAGTTTGCACTGTTGTCTGTCACTATGCATTATCCCTGCAACTGACTGACAAGCTCCATCTCTGCTATGACCATCAATTGGATAAGCAAAACAAAATGGATGGATGTCAACCATCACCCCCAATCACGACAGATGGAGGCCCCTTCCTGTACCTGGTTCTGTTATGACAGGAGTGGGCAACTCCAGGCCTTGAGGGCCAGTGTCCTGCAGGTTTTAGATGTGTCCTTGAGCCAACACAGCTGACTCAAATGGCTAAATTACCTCCTCAACAAGCCTCTGGAGAACTCCAGAGGCTTGGTAACGAACTAATCATGTGATTCAGGTGTGTTGACCCAGGGTGATATCTAAAACCTGCAAGACACCAGCCCTCGAGGCCTGGAGTAGCCCACCCCTGCGCTATGACCTGTTAAAAGAGTTTTTTTTCCTTTCCACTGTTTGTCAAGTACTTGCTCATAGGTGGTCATCTGATTTTTGGGGTTTCCTATTATTGTAGCACCTTTACCTTACAATATAAAGTATAATACAATATAAGTGTGATTTGGAGCCATAAAAAAAATGGAAGTGAAAGTGGATAGAGGGAAGGTTTAGCTTCAGAATTAGGGGGCTTGGATAGTAATTTCACATACTGATCAGTAAAGTTTACATTTATTTCTTTTGGCAATCTCTTGTTTAAACAGATGGGATGTAATGCTCCAAGAAATGTGCCCCGCTTGTCTGCTCTGTGTTCTTATCAATCCCAGTGAGTATATGCAACAAAGAACACATGCTGTAAATACACCTGAAGGACAATGACTTGCAAACAAGCAGGCTTCTTCACGTTGCTGTGGAAATTTCAAGCAACAAGATAATCCAAACCACTGGAAACAGAATTCTGAAACCAAAGTATTATGTGATTTCAGCAAAAGTGGCAGAGCTGGCTAGATGACTTTAGAATTTAAGTTAATCTCAAGGGTTTGCATGCTCCCTAGTGCATGTGTGTATGTTACACCACTCTAAAAGATGCCTCTGTGCCCCGGGCAGCTTTGGGACATTCTGATCACTGCGTGGTCCATCTTATTCCAGTTTATAGGTAAAAACTCAAACGTGCCAAGCCTGTAGTCAAAACTGTGAAGAAGTGGACTAACGCAGCAAAGCAGGAACTGCAGGACTGTTTTGACTCCACTGATTGGACTGTTTTTGAAGCTGCATCTGAGAACCTAGATGAGCTCACGGACACTGTGACATCATACATCAGTTTTTGTGAAGATGTGTGTGTGCCAACAAAGACCTTTTGCACATACAACAACAATAACCCATGGTTCACTCCTAAACTCCAACATCTTCGTAAGGCCAAGGAGGACGCCTACAGAAGTGGTGACAGGGCCCTGTACAAGCAAGCTAGGAACACACTGACCAAGGAGATGAAAGCAGCTAAAAGGATCTACTCCCAGAAGCTGGAAGAACGGCTCTCAGCCAACAACCCAGCGTCAGTGTGGAAGGGCCTGCAGGAAATCACCAGCTACAGACGCCCCCCACCCACTGTTGAAGCAAACAAAGACCTGGCCAAGGAGTTAAACACATTCTACTGCAGGTTTGAGACGGACAGACTTCCACACCTCACCCTCCCCTCCCCAGAGACATTGCTTCAGACATTGACCCCCAACACACCTTCCACCTCTCCCCCCTTCATCCTCCCCCTCCCCAATCCAGTCAACGACCACCACCACCCTCCCCAATCAAGACTCAACGACCACCCCCACCCTCCCTAATCCAGACTCAACGACCTCCACCACACCTCTCACCCCCCTTTCCTCCTCCCTGAAACTCAGAATACACACTGAGGATGTGAGCCGACTATTCCAGAAACAGAAGCCCAGGACAGCCCCCGGACCAGACGGCGTCTCACCCTCCTGCCTCAAAACCTGTGCTGAACAGCTGGCTCCCATCTTTACTCGCATCTTCAACAGATCCCTGGAGCTGTGTGAAGTTCCCTCCTGCTTCAAACGCTCCACCATCATCCCTGTTCCCAAGAAACCCACCATCACAGGACTGAATGACTACAGACCTGTCGCCTTGACGTCTGTGGTCATGAAATCCTTCGAACGACTGGTGCTAGCCCATCTGAAAGACATTACAGGCCACCAAATCAAATCAAATCAAATCACTTTTTATTGTCACATCACATGTGCAGGCACACTGGCACAGCACATGCGAGTGAAATTCTTGTGTGCGAGCCCCACAAGCAACAGAGATGTGCAAACACAACAACACAAACGAGCAAAATACAAGAATGGCCAACCTGAAACTAATAAATATATGTACAATATATAATAGTGTATGCATTTCTGGATGTGTATACTAAATATTTTCCTACGTGTGTGTGTGTGTGTGTGTGTGTGTGTGTGTGTGTGTGTGTGTGTGTGTGTGTGTGTGTGTACACATTTTTACAAATTAAATAGTAAAAAAATAAAATAAAATAATAATAATAATAATAAAATATATAAAATATATAAAATATACAGAGTTGAATATGTGCAAAACAAGTGGCATTTATATACAGTGTGGAGTGCATAATGTTGAAGTTCCAGTAGTGAAGCTGAGGTGTCTATGACGTGTTCAGCAGTCTGATGGCCTGATGGAAAAAGCTGTCTCTCAGTCTGCTGGTACGGGACCGGATGCTGCAGAACCTCCTTCCTGATGGAAGCAGTCTGAACAGTTTATGGCTGGGGTGACTGGAGTCCTTGATGATCCTCCCCGCTTTCCTCAGGCACCGCTTCCTGTAGATGTCTTGGAGGGAGGGAAGCTCACCTCCAATTATCCGTTCAGAGCACCGCACTACTCGCTGGAGAGCTTTGCAGTTGTAGGCGGTGCTGTTGCCATACCAGGTGGTGATGCATCCAGTGAGGATGCTCTCAATGGCACAGTGATAGAAGGTCCTGAGGATGCGGGGGCTCATGCCGAATCTTTTCAGTCTCCTGAGAAAGAAGAGGCGCTGCTGGGCCTTCTTCACTGTTTTGTTTGTGTGTACTGACCACGTAAGATCCTCAGCCAGGTGTACGCCAAGGAACCTCTGCAGTTTGCCTACCGGGCAAACAGGTCGGTGGATGATGCAGTGAACATGGGGCTGCATTACATCCTGCAACACCTCGACCGCCCGGGAACTTATGCCAGGGTCCTGTTTGTGGGCAGGAGAAAGGATCATCGGCACCCCCCTGCCCTCCATCCAGGATCTGTACCCGCCAAGAACCAGGAAACAGGCAGGGAAAATCATCACAGACCCCTCACACCCTGGACACAGACTTTTTGATCTGCTGTCCTCTGGCAGACGGCACAGAAGCCTGCAGACCAGGACCACCCGACACAGGAACAGTTTCTTTCCCCTCGCCATCTCCCTTCTAAACAGTTGACCTGTCACACTGCTCCCACTGCCAGACTGCAACTGCACCTTATGTACATTCTGTAGTATTCATTCCACCTCATTTCATTTCTGTATTTTATGTATATAAGTTTAGATTAGTTATTTATAGTTGGTTTACACAGCTTTGTGTATGTATGCGTATGCATATGTAATGTATATATAGACACGTGTGTGTGTGTGTGTGTGTGTGTGTGTGTGTGTGTGTGTGTGATTTACATTGCTGTGCTTGAGAGCCACCATCTACCGGAACCAAATTCCTTGTATGTGTCTGCACATATACTTGGCACATAAACACGATTCTGATTATGTATAAATAAAAGAGGGCATACACAAAAAACATGCTTTCAATTAGTTTATTTATAACACCACCACCATTTTATCTAGATTTTGTTAACAAATGTGATCATGAAAAGGATAATGTTATAGGTAAAAAGAAATAAAACAAAATAAATTATTTAAACAAACAAACAAAAAGTAACACGACAAATGACAACACAGCAGAGAAACATTTTAGAAGGAGAAAGTTGGTCAACTTGGTGTTTTTCCCCATTCTGACTGTTGATATGCTGAACCATAAAAACTGACTGGCGTGGATAATAAAGGCTATATCTGATAAGGGAATGAGTTACACTATTTTAGTTCGCCACAGTCAGCAATGACAATCTTGGCTTTAGTTGTGCCACTCTTTGTGCCTTGCTTCTCCATTGCCTTGACAACATCGATACCCTCCACAATGTTGCCAAACACCACATGCTTCCCATTCAGCCTGGAGAGCAGAGGAAAGTATTAGTATGCGAGAAAGACACCTGAAATAAGCTGAATAGAACCTGAATGCAGCAGCATTACTAAGTAGAGTTTACCAGTCAGTTGAGGCTGTGCAGATGAAGAACTGGGAACCATTTGTGTTGGGCCCTGCATTGGCCATGGACAGTGTCCCCATGCCTGTGTGCTTCAACTGAAAGTTCTCATCAGGAAATTTCTCTCCATAGATGGACTTGCCCCCTGTTCCATTGTGGTTGGTAAAGTCTCCACCCTGAAGAGAAAAAATGAAGCACATGTGGTAAACATACATAAATACATACATACAGGTGAAAGTGAGGACACTACATATTCCAAGCCTCGACTGTACCTGGCACATGAATTTAGGGATCACACGGTGAAATGTGGAGCCTTTGTAGCCAAAACCTCTCTCTCCAGTGCACAAAGCACGGAAGTTTTCTGTAAAATTAGCATATTGTTGCTTACTTAAAAATATATACAGCAACTAAAGTCAATAAAAATAATAAGCAAACTATTTTTCTGCTTTTGGTAAAAAAACAAACAAACAACAACAACAAACAAACAAACAAACCCTGAATACTCAATTTCCTGGAGGAACCTACCTGAGGGATTAATAAAGTTCTATCATCTTTACAGTAAATTTGAAACTTCATGGATAACAATGATAATTATATTTTAACATTTTTAGAAATACCATTTTGATTAAGTAAGTTATGGTGAATTATTAATCTCAGAAACATAATAAATAATGTCATAATAATATAACTTTTAGGCAGCTGTGGCATAAACCTTAGTGGCTGGTGATCTAGTAAATTTGTAAAGCATTACACAGATCCTTCTCTTTCTAGTATTAAGCTATAGGTGTTAGTATCTCCACGTGTCAGTTGATTCATGTATTATTTTCACAATCTCTATCACCCATAGCCCTGACAGATATTTAGAATAAATCCCGCTGTGGTTGAATGGGAACGAAAACTTTTCAGCAGTGAAACATAAATTGATTGTTGGGTGTGAGGAAGCTGAGGACGCACAGTGACACGGAAAATGTTTTTCTACCTCACCTACCTGCAGTCTTTGGGACCACATCAGCCCGGAGCTACAGAACACAGAGATTTCAATTAGTGGAAAGGAAACAGGGGATTCTGTTTTAAGGTTGAGAATTTATTGATGTCATAAATTGATGATTGATTATTGATTGATTGATTGATTGATGTAGCTTGCCATCACCAGTGTGTGAATGTGTGTGTGAATGGGTGGATGACTGGATATGTAAAGCGCTTTGGGGTCCTTAGGGACTAGTAAGGCGCTATATAAATACAGGCCATTTACCATAAAAAAACGCAAGTTTGAGACCTGCTAAAGGATACTTGCTTTTATTTATTTGCTTAAATTTTAATATATTTTTAAGCAGCATATTTATCGACACTCAACCCTATACTAGAGACAGCAACCCCACCCTTCCCCAAGCACTACTCGTAGGAATTGACGATTCTGCGAATGCAACATCTGGAACATACAAATATAAGTAGTTCATGTAAAAAAACCGTTAACCTGGAACACTGGAGTACCCGGAGAGAACCCACGGAGACACTGGAAGAAGCCATAGGCCGCACACAGAAAGGCTAGATTGGAAACCACAGTGCTAACCACAGTAGCACTAGGTTGCCCTCGGTTTATATTGTCACCTGACGATAACACTGACACCTACATGCAATTGCTTTAGCTAAAGTTAAAAAATAAATAAATAAATAAATAAAGCAGCGAGGTTTTAAATCTCATCAGACTATTGGGAATGAAATTGAGACTACTCCTTAGAAGATGACGAAGGCTGTAGCTCTGGAACGCAGAGTGACAAAATAAATGATAATAGGAAATCTCTTACCTCCATTACAATTCTGCCGGCGTTAGCGCCATCAATTGTTATGTCAAAGAAAACTCTGGGGTTTCCCATGTTCACAAATGTGCTCGCGATTCGTTCGTGATAGAGAATAACGTACTGAACCTGACAGCGACACTCGGGTCTATTTTTGGATGGGTCTTGCGGCAGCGATGTAAATGGCCTACAGCCAATCACAGCCGTTCCCTTTCAAAGACTCCAATGCTGACCAATTGGATTTAAGATAATCGAGGTTACGTGTGACATTTCCACGGCAACCCTCAAGGGCTGGGCAGGAAGCAAAACAGTTAGGTGCCTGACCTAAATTATTCCCTTTTGATAGACTTGTAGTCAAGACCACCTAAACCAAGACCAAGACAATACCAAGACCAGAGGGTATCGAGACCAAGACAAGACCGAGACAAAAAAAGTCTTTAAACTGCAGCCAGATGCTGCTTCGTTTACGGGTGTCAGGCAAATTTATGTGTTTTTGCGATGCACTCGCACAGCCCTCTTCCCCGCTGTCTACTGTCTCACTCACTTACAGAGAGGACAGACGCACGCTCCACTTGACTGTCGCGTCTCTCACCCTCTCTGTTTTTCACATAATGATATTATCCTATATGCTCGCATGTGATTGGCCACAATATGGAGGGATTGAAGCATAGCTGAGCCACTCTGTGAGAGCTGAGCAGCGAAAGGAAATTAAGTGAAGCTCTTAGAGAACTTACGTTGTGTGTCATGGATACTGTTGACTCCAAATCTCCCCCGACCACTATGTCGATCTGAGACAGCAACACCGAGAAAGCGAGACCAAGACAAGACCAAAGTCCATCGAGACCATTACATCAGTTACATTTGGGGTCAGATGATGATTCATCTGAGCCCAAAACAGCTTTCCACTTTGCCTTGGTCCATTTTTGAATGAGCTTTGGTGCACATACAATGGTGACACTACTGGATCATTTTAACATATGGCTTCTTTTTTGCATATGCTTCAGCCAACATTTGTGGATGGCACGATGAACTGTCTGAACAGAAAATTTAGGAATTTTTATACATAGTCCCCCATTTTCAGGTTCAGCATTAATTGTACAGTTGACTAACAAGCAGTTTCATGGTCAGGAGAGGTCTATGACAAATTAAGTAGATCAAAGATTTGAAGCTGATTCCAAATGTTGGATTTCCATTTGGTAGCTGCTCAATGGAACTCTCAATATGAGGTCCACAGAAATGTCAAGGTGGCCATCATTACACTGAAAAAACAGATAAATCAAAGATTAACTTGGGACAGCATGCTAGTAAGGGAAAAGTATGGAGAAAGAGAGAAATGGTGGAGGCAATGTTATGGCATAGGCATGGTTGCCAGTAGAACCAGACCACTACTGTTTATTGATGATGTGCCTGCTAATAGAAGTAGGATTAATTCTAAAGGCTATGCTCTGAGCCCAAAAATGCTGTAACATACAAACTATTTCAAAAAATTATTTATGCTATTAGTTTTATCCATTTATAACACAGAGTTTAAATATCCAGCTAAAAGCAGACTAATAGTTAACTATTAGTGAAAACAAAATTAATAAAGATGACTAACCCAAACAGCAGTTGGCATTCTGATGGAAAAAGCTTTACATACTATAAATACATTCAAAAAGCTAAAACTAAAATAAATGTTAAAGTTAAATAGAAAAACACCATTGGTCAAATAGCAATGTTTAATTCTGATTCAGTTTCAGGAAGGGGACAAAGCAACTGTGAATACAATGATAATTATAATTAAAAAATAAATAGAAAATAATGGCAATTACAATGTGTTACAAAATAGGAAGAACATTTTTAAAAATCTTTTTTGTTTTTTGTTTAGTTTTTTTGTAGTAAATTTGTTTGTTCATACTTTTCAAATATAATTTTGCGTAGCTCAACGTGGAAAAGAATTTCTGTTGCTTTGTCAACACAATGTTGGACCACAACGAGTAAACAGTTCATACAAAAAAATGTCAACTTTAAAAAAACCACATTAAGAATAATTTCAACTTTATCTTGATGACTGCTGACTGTCCATTTTTTTGTCACACATGCATCTTTTATGTATGACCTTGATTTTTACAATTGGTTTAACACTTTTAAACATACAGTATACAGTGCCAACAATGATCCTTTATCCAACTAATAACATTAAAATGATCATGTTTAACAATTTGTCTGATACACACACACGTTCTCTAATGAAAACAGTTGATTATACAATACGTAAACCCGTGCCATGATGGGTTATAAATGTAAAACAATATAAAAACATACTAACTTTCAAATGGCAGAAAAATGCCATGACACACAGCTCATATAAAGTATTTTTGAAAGCCCTCAAAAGAGGGTAAACCAACAGAGGGAAAATGAGGCTTTGTACATTTCACAGTGCTGAAGGATGTCAGAGAGACAATGAATGTCAGTGCTCTCCCAGCTTTATGTTGTGGAAAAGGCCTACTGGCAATGCCTTCATACTTTGGGCTTTTTCTCATTTACTCTATGACGACATGTGTCTTTTAGCTCTACACCTTAACCACTCTCATTTTAAATTGTAATCATGTGTGTATTTAAGAAAATGTTCGTCAGTTTTCTTTATCTTGCATTATCATCAATTCCCAGAAGATGACCACAACTAAGAAATGCATCATGCTACCAATTAGTGGGTCTCAAGCAAGAAATACTTGTATGAATAAATATAGTTACTTATAGTATTTAATTTAAATAAAATTGCACAAAATCATCAATCTTTACCTGAATAAATGTAAACAAACTAAATTATGTAAGATTAATATTTAGTTATTTAATTAATAATATTATCAATTACCAAAAATGTCCAATGTAATCATCTTCAGTTTCCCAAGGTTGGCTCAAACTCATCAAACCACTGCTGCTTGAAAATAACTATAAATACTTTTAAATGACCCCAAGTTTACTGGGTTTGGATCATACCACATTCCTTTGCAATCTTGTAAATTTGAATTTTCTCATAAATTGACCACAGCGTTATAAGGTTAGATCAACCTCACCTCACCATTGACACCACTCATGGCTTCCCCCATTATAATCTCAGAAGATCTGGCTGTTCTTATAAATAGATCACACAATGCTTGTTTGGATTAACATCAACTTCCAACAGATATCACTTACAAATTTATGATTTATAATATGAGAATGTCAGAGCTATTCTTGTGTGTGTGTGTGTGTGTGTGTGTGTGTGTGTGTGTGTGTGTGTGTGTGTGTGTGTGTGTGTGTGTATATATATATATATATATATATATATATATATATATATATATATATATACATATACATACATGTATATATATATATGTATATATATATATATGTATATATGTATATATATATATATATATATATATCAGCTCTTTCAATGATGGTCCCATGTAATATTTTCATACAAATAAAAGGGAAACTGCTCCAGCACCTCTTTACACCCTATATGTGATTTGACCTCAGTAACTTATTTCTGAGTTTAGTTTACAAAATACTGTTTTGTAAATCTTATTCACACTATGCTTCAAAATGAAAGTTTATATGACTTGTGATCAACATGTCATTAGCCAATACACAACTAGTTTCGCAGTCAGACCCGCCCCTCCTTGTCACATTCAAATGTTTGTTAACCAAAAGCTGAAAACAGTAAATTCAAACCTTCAAACGGGGCTCCAACTTGTATACCGTCTATCGAAAACACACTTATCCCAAGCCCCAGTTTGATTTAACTGGTCATTCTTGGGCAATGTGTTTATGTAAATAACCAGTGCTAAATGTTTTCTATTGCTTTCCATTGTATTACTAACAAAAATCTTAGAAAAACAATTGCTTTCAACTTTTTCAACTCAGAAAGTGAGCTCATAGTTGGATTTGACTTTCCCCTCAAAAATTAAATGCAACAATGAACCTGCACAGCCATGATACAACCCTGGCCGTTGGTCACATATTCTGTAGCATAAAATTGCCTTTCTTTTGGCTAATATTACCAGACAATGCAGATGCAGACAAATTTCTCGTCACTGGCAATATGCTATCTGAAGCCATATCAGTATTTGAGTCGTGAAGTTTATGTTGGAGTCTGTTGGTAATTAGTGGGATATTATTGGCTAGAGCCAAACAAGTTTATAAATAATCATTATACCATTTAGGAGCAGTGTATCCTATGGGGGAGTGACCCTGTTTAGCTTGAACCTTTACTTTTAGAACTGTGTAAACTTAACACACACAAAGAAAGCTACAGAATGAGAAAAATCCCAAAAGCATAATAGGGGTGCTTTAAACTAAAGGTGCTATGTAATGGAAGGAAATTCAAATTAATTGTATATATAAATAAATATATATGTTTTTTAAGCTGAGTTGGCATTAAAAATAAGCCAATAATAACCTTACAGAAAACCCTAATTTTAAGGCAAGAATACAAAAATATTCTTGCATGAAACTTTTTGTTTCCATTATCATACTTAACATGTGGACAAGTTACAATACAATGATCTGCAGACAATTTGCAGCACTCACGATGTGCAGAAGTGTATGTTAATGTATGAAAATCCCCAGTCAAATTTTGGGAACTCCTTTATGAATGTACACCAATAAAAAAAACCAAACAAAAAACAATTTAATCATTAAATACAAAATACTCCAGCCAGTGATTTGTGCTATAGTTTCAAATGCTGGTCTGTAGAGTCAATGCCTGTGTACTGTTGCATTCTTCAAACTCATAATAGTGTTCACATTTCGAGAGTGTTCCTACGTACACCTTAACACTGTACTCAAAGAATTTCAGCAGCAGGACACTTCAGAGCAACTGATACACAAAAAACAACATAACACACACAAAGAAGTTGGTGAAAACTGAGCCGAGCTACAGCAAAGAGAGAAAGAGGTTGGAATGGAAGTTTGACTCAGTTGTTCTCGAACAGAGAAAGCAGATCATCACTGCTGTTGTTGGGAAGGTCCGGAGGGCCCAGATAGGACAGCAGCTCATCTGGGTTGGTCAGCTCAGGAAGAAGCTTGATGACAGATAATTAAGGAAAAAAAATAGACACTTAAAATGTTTTTAAAATTAAATAAACACTGAAAGTTTGAGATACAGCAATCTTATTAAAACTGTATTCAAATCTTTATATACACAAACAAGAACTAAACTTCTTGTTTACCCCACTCTTTCTGTGGATCATGTTCATATTTCTGTTCCTTTATGGGAAATGTTTTGCTACACTATGTTTATACGTTTTTATGATTTCTTTACTATTCTTTTTTTTTTTTTTTTTAAACTGAAAATTTAGTACGACATCAACAGGCCTCTACTCACATCTAGCGTATGATCTGTCCCCTCTCCTACAGGCAGTCCCGGGCCGCTCAGACCAAAGGTGCCTTCGCTCTGTCCGAGGGTATTCTGGGTATTGGTGCTCCGCTGTGGCAGAGGGCTGCTAGTGTCACACAGACTCGGGTTACTGTGCACACCTGAGCCATGCTGCTGGAGGATGTTATGAGAGTGGTCAATTTGTCCAGAATGAGCCGTCTGACAGGAAAAATAAAATAAAAAAGGAAACAAGAAGGGAATGCTTATTTTACAGTATCACATGGACAACATTATTCACCACAAATAATACAATAACGAAGCAGCTGCATGTGACAGGATTTGTTTTAGTGGCCGATGACTGTAAGTGTGAGCAAACATGTTGTTGATGACAGCCAAGCGCAGAGAAGCATGATTATAAGCTGGATGCCAAATGATTCAAACCAAAACAAATAACTAACCAATCAAAAGGCAAACACTCTTAAAGCTAATTGATAACTTTTAAAATATTAGGGGGAAACTTTACATTTTGTCTATTTTGCCAAGCACTTTCATGACCATGAAAGGTGTGCATTATTTTGAAGTCTAAAATCAGAAAACTGCTCTCCAAAAATAAAGAACATTAAACTTTTACAAAACACTCTTTTTTTTCTCACTTTTAATGAGGCAGTGAGAGAACAGTGTGTTACCCAGGAGCTCTAAGAGACCATAAAAGACTTTATATACTTAAATTTACCATAACAGTTCTGCTTACTTAACAGTTAATAATAATCCTCATCTATCTTATATTGGGGCTTGGTGCAGACCTCAGTTCATCCTCTATGTGAAAAAAAGCCATTTTAGCCCATTAAGGCCATGCTCCCACATAAGCCCACATTATTTCTGATGGGCTGCCCTTTGCAAAACAAGACCATCTCTGAATTGAGGATGGGGCCTAAGGGTACATCTTTCGCCATTTTACAATGCTGTGATTGCAGCCATTCCCCGACTCTCTGTGAATGGTACTCGTGGCCATTGATCAGTGGTTGTTGATAAATGGTCATGAGAATTTGCATAATTATGATAAAGGAACTGACCTCCCAGCCCATTGTTCCTTCAGTTGGCTGGTTTCAGTCATTATGCAAATGTACTGTTTATAAGATTGGGGAAACCTGCAGTCAGCTGAGACTGAAGAAGTCACTTGGATGTGTGATGAAACGTTTCTCCCACAAAACGCTACGTCCAGATGAACAGAATCAACTTTTGGAGAAGTGGGGTCACTGCCAAACGGTGTGGGTGAGAAAAAACAGTGCACAATATCCACTCAGTAACATCCTATTACAGCACTCATTGGTTAGGTTAGCCGTTTACTCCGTTCATAATCTAAATCAGGAGCGTCAAACATAAGGCCCAGGGTCAGAACTGGCCTGACAAAGACTCAAATCTCCCCCACTGAACAGCTTTAGAAAATCTAAAGGAGGGTATCAAGCTTGGACTTTTAACTGTATTTTTATATCTTATATAGCTTTTCCTGTTGATAAAGCTCTCCCCCATGGACATTAAGGTTGGGCGACGTAAAATTTTTCCAATCGTCAATCCAGTAAATGACGACAGGCGATAGATTTGTGCAAGTGACTTTTTAACAGGCAGAGCAATGTAATCATGCACGGACTGATTTGCACATTTAGAATTTATACGTTTTGTTTGGAGGGAATATTTTAACCTTGTTTCAGCATTAATATAGCTACTTTTTGGATTATTCATTTATTTATTTATTTGAGATGCGCCAAATCACACATAAGACTTAACATTACGTTGAAGATTTAAATGTTTTTTAAAAAGTTTGGATTTAAGAGCAGGAATCTCTGAGATAGAGGTTTTCAGTTGAGAAAACATAACAGACAAAATAATTTGAAACAAGAAGTCAGACTTCCAGTAGCTTCTAGTAGCTAGCCCTAAGATAAACTACTATGTGTGCTTCTTCAAGTAATGGACTGCATCAATTAGGGTTACATAAACAACAGTACAGTATATAAGAAGCCTTTGACTGTGGTGCATTTATTCTTGTTTATCGCTGAAGTCTACTTAGCATCAAAGGAAAATACCTGAGGAAACTGACCCTAATTCTCATTGCTGTGGCCATAAGGTCCCTCTTTTTTCCTGCCCGTTTATTTACATATATATTAATTGGGTATTAAAGATATCCAACCTGCTCAGACTGATAAGGGAGTGGAGGTGGTGGTCCAGAAGGTGCATACTCTCCTAGTATTGGGGTCCCAGGAGTGTTGGGGAAATCTGTAAATCCTGGCTGGTTGGAGAATCCCTGATTCCCTACAACAAAAATAATAGCAAACATTATTTCCATTGAGCAAATAAAAATGGGCCAGTAGATACTTTTTTTCCCTGTTGCATAATAGTACTCAAGGCAACAGTGGAGAGAGAAAACTTCCTGCTGAAGAGTCAAAGAGCATATCTTTATTGCAGTGCTTTTAATATTACTTAGGTCACCTCACATCTATCTTCTATGCTTGTCTATAGTTTCTGCAATGATGCACAATATATATCATGAGTTACAAGTGGGGATAGCATGGAAACCATGGAAACTTCATTTTCTGGGCATTTCTGACCAAGCAAACAGTCCTCTTTAAAATGGTATCAATTAAAGAAAAAAAAAGCTGTCAAAGAAAGTTGCACCGAAAAAAGTAGATCCAGCAATACATTTGTCAGGCTTTTAAATCCATCTGATTAGAATCAGTGGTTCCACATCAGATCAGGGCTCTTAAACCATTTTATAAATCAAAATTACGTTTTTCTTAAGACCTATTTAAAATCTCAACCAAAAAAAAATCTTGACATGAAATGGCTATTTAAGACAGCTTTTTTGGTATACAGCTCTTTAGCGGTGTAATCCCTATAATAATCCCTTAAACCACAGGGTATGGATTACTGGTATGATAATGGACCGGTGTGGTAAAGTGAATTTGGGAAAGTGTTTCACATCAAGTAATTTTGTGTTTTTACATCAGTAAAAATAAATGAAGACACATAAGCTGCTACCTTAACTCATTTGACTTAACAGAGTACTAAACAGACCTTATTTGATTGAGGGAGCATATTAGTTATTGTTATTTATCATTTTATAATTTTTATTTTTAATACAGTTACAGTCATGGTATGTACAGTATGTAGGGCTTTTGTACTGAGCACTCAAAGCACTTTTTTAAACATGTATCTGGGCAACATGGGTTCAGTATCTTATTCAAGTATAGGTTGACATGTAGGTGGGAGTATCCAGGGATCAATCCACACTTTCTAACAGTGTTGCATCGGTTAATTGAAGTTTGTGGGCATGTCTTTATGCACAGTTTTTTTAAGGTCTCAACTTTGGTCTTGTTGTCCACAGGACATTGTTCCAGAAGTCTCATGGTTTGTTCAAATGCAAATTTGGAAAGTGAAGTAGTGTTGCCATGCTCTTTTTAGTGAGATGAGGCTTTCTGTACTTGTGCAGTGTTTTTCTAATCTGATTGTCATAAACGTTAACATGCTAACTCTGCTCTGTAGTATCTCAGATGTAGCTCTTGGGCATGGTGCCATTTCTCTGAGCATTGTATGACCTTGGCTTTTTGGGGGAAATTTGTTGGAACGATCACTCCTGGAAAGATGGCAAACTGTCTGTTTTCTACTGGGGAAAAGCTTCAAATTGTCTGGAAAAGGCCTTTTAACCCTTCTGAGAAAGAAAGAGAGAGAGAGACAGACGGACGGACGGACAGACAGATAGCAACAATTGCTACCTTAAAATCATTGCTGGCTGATATCTTTCCTCCTTGGTATCGTGATAATAGATAACTGTCACAATTTGTAAATGATACAGACTAATGAGTGAGGACCAAGAATGCTATATCATAGGTAGGCAGAAAACGAGCCAATTATTAAGGCTGGAAAAATGTAAAAAAGCATAACACAAATCTAATGAGGAAACCGTGACACTAAAATCAAACATGCAGGCAGCCGCCAGTGCTACTCAGCCTCCTAGTAATCTGAGAAGGTAATTTCATTTCATGGTGCAGGTATTCATTGCCACTCGCGCAATTAAATTCCTTGTGTGCAAATTCAACATCCTGTGTGAATAGAACTTAGCAGCTACACTCACAAAGAAGCCTTTGCACACGTGAGTCTGCTTTGTGTATATGGGTGCAGCTTCACACTCTTGTGGGTAGCTTTTGCGCTAAAAGCTGCTCGCTCAAATCAGACTTTTCACTGTCTGGATGCGGAGCCCAAAGGAAGAGGGGTCCTAAAGTGACTGGTCACTTTAATGGAGGTTATTGCATTAAACAGAGTTACACCATGGCAGCAACTTAAGTGTTGTTTTAAAATGTATCTGTTTATAATTTCGAAAATAAAGTTTGCTCTTAACAACAGTTGCTGTTTGCTGTGCAGCAGTGGAAATACTGGCAACCAGTGTTGGTCAAGCTACTTGAAAATCGTAATTAGATACTAATTACGGATTACTTCTCCAAGAAGTATTCCGTAATTATTTTTTACATTTTGATCTTGGAGGTTAGGTGGGTTAGGGAATGTGAATAAAATGGAATCAGACTTAAACTGTAACAAAAAAATCTCATTATATTTTATGTATGTTAATTATAACCGCCTCTCTTC
This sequence comes from Aulonocara stuartgranti, assembly GCF_965226115.1. Lineage (NCBI taxonomy): Eukaryota > Metazoa > Chordata > Actinopteri > Cichliformes > Cichlidae > Aulonocara > Aulonocara stuartgranti. The sequence goes on along the minus strand of NC_138945.1, from coordinate 11,228,842 downwards.
AAATTATAACAACAACAAAAAAAAGTCCTCTTTCATACCTGGCCGACTGTACTCTGGGGTGTTCCTGCCTCCTGCATTCAGACTTTGGTAGGGGGATGATGCTGGGCCCAGAGCAGCAATCATTTCCATCACATTTGGTAAGACCATGTGACTTGGACTGACTGTGCGACAGCGTTTGAGGACTGGTCCATCAGGCTCCTCTTTTATGTGAAGGTCAGGTTTAACAGGCACCGGCCTCCAACCACATACTGGGTCAATAGTGATCTCCTCATAGTCTGAACTGAGGAAGGGAGGGAAGGGTGAGACATGAAAATTGAGGACATTAAATAACAAAAATAAATAAAATGTGGAGCTTTTATCAAATTCTGTCCATTTCTAATATCATGTGTCCATAATTCATTAAATGCAGTTTTACTTATATAGCACCAGTTCCCAGCAACAGTCATTTTAAGGCATTTTATACTATGATGAGCTTCCAATATTAAAGAGAGAACCCAAACCATCTGATGATTCCCAATTAACAACACTGGAGTGATGAATGGAAACTAATGCTCCTGTTTAGATCCATCACTTGTTGTCCTCCACTTGTTCTGTTTCCTCATGTTTTTTAAGGACACACCACACAGCATGTTAAGAAATGCCAATAATAGCTATTTCTGCTAATAGCGCTTTTGGAATCCTATTGTTGGTGAAAAAAAAACTATTTTATGTCTTTCAAACTATGTTATCTTTGTCATTTCTCATAAATTCAACTAAAATGTGAACTAATTAAGTGTGTTTGCAATGGTCTGCTATTAAAGTACCTAAAAATACTATTTAAAACTGGTTCTTGGCTTAAGTTTTCTGTTATGTGTAGCGACAAGACTAGTTCATTTCATGAGTTGGGTGCCTTTTTTACACTTGAATGATTCAAAAGGTCAGAGCTAAGTTGTTCACCGAACAAAAAATAGTCCTCTGAAAATGGTCAAGTAAAGACTGGGCAAAAAGTATGTGAAAAAGCAAAACTTTAAAAGATTTTAAAAGAATAATTGGAAGCAAAATATAAAGAAATAAAAGGTGACTCAACATTTTTGTTGTGTGTGTGTGTGTGTGTGTGTGTGTGTGTGTGTGTGTGTGTGTGTGTGTGTGTGTGTGTGTGTATATAGCATTATTGTGAACCTTGTTCTTTTTAACCACAAAAATGTAGTGAACTGAAAATTGGCAAGCTCTTTAGATAGCAGTTTATCATTTTTCAGGATTATGGCAAATAAAGAATTACTTTGTTTTTTGTTAAAAATGACAGCAGTACAGAAGTGCGTATATCAATTAAATTCAATGTCATTTTACTTGTATATATCAACGGTAGTCGTCTCAGGTACTTTATATTGTAAAGACTGTAGAGACATAAAGAGAAAGCACCAACAATCAAACTACCACCTTGGAGCAAGCACTTGGTGACAGTGGGAAGGAAAAACTCCCTTTTAACAGGAAGAAAGCTCTGGCAGAACCAGGCTGGGGGAGTAGCAAGCATCTGCCATGACTGCTTGGGGGGTGAGTATCATGACCCAGTGGTATGGAAATACCACTGGTTAAGTAACTATTTACAGTAACAACACTTACTTTTGGATATAGACAAGAATCCCAAGCATATATTGGTCAACCTCCAGTCCTTCTAGCAAAGCTGTTTTACTGTGAACAAGAGGAGCAAACAGCTGGTGAAAACTTTATGCTGATTACTGATTATGAAAAAAGGGCAACAAGTCATTGTTAATGCACTTACTTGCAAACAGGGCATCGCCAGGTCCCTCTTTCACAGTTTAGCTGCAAATAGGACTCCAGATCGAAACACTATACAAAAAAGATCAAAGATTTCCACGTTGAAAGAACTCCACCGAATTTATCTGGAGGTGTAAGTAATAAGTGCACACATGACCTTACCTGTATGTGCCTGCAGTCATGGCCTCTGGCTGGCAGCTGGATTCGTTTGAATGTGATGGGGCATTTGAGAGAAACTTTAATAGCCGTCTGCTCCACTCCATCCTCCCCATTCAGACCAGGGGTTCCAGGAATGGTGCCACTGCTGAAGTTTCTTTTTACTGAAACAAAATGACCATAAAAAAGAAAAAGATGACTACCCGAGTGCTCCTAGTACTCCTTTGAGGAGAAAACTCTACAGCCGAAATAGACAAAGATTTTTCTGTATCAATGCTGGTGTGAAGACTGTTTGTCCTGTACTGATCCCCTTGCAAAGTTTCTTTCAATAAATCCCCAAATCAGTTTTCTTTCAATGGTGAATTTTATTTTTCACAACTGGAAGTCTACAAAGTTAGCTCCTTCATTCTTCATTTTGTATTCTCTGTAACTTAGAAGGTAGAATGGGTCATTTACTAATCAAACGCTTTGTGGTTTGATCCCTGACTATGATAGTTTGCATGCCAGATATCCTTGGGGAAGCTGCTAATCCCAAAGCTGCTATTTGATGCATCCACCAGAGTATGAATGTTAGATAGAAAGCACTTAGACAGAAAAAAGTGCTTGTATGAATGTTGAATGAGACATGTTGTACAAAGTGCTTTGAGTACTCAGTAGTGCTATGCAAGTACCAGTCCATTTGCCAGTTGCTACTTTTCACCAATACTGAATACAATAAGGAATTCGGTTCATAAACTATCGTGTCCAATGATTAGCATTATCATATCTCTAGACTATAAGTGTTTATTGTCTCTCTGCTTTTCAAATCTATTTCTTCACATATCCTGCATACTTTTAAAAAACCAAGGTGGCTATGGTAAAACTGGGGTGGCTGTAGCTCAGGCGGTAGAGCAGGTCATCTACTGATTGGAAGGTTGGTGGTTCGATTATCCTTACTAACCCCATGTTGCTCTCTAATGCATCCATCGTCGTGTGAATGTGTATGAATATTAGATAGGCACTAACAGCTTAGAAAAAGTGCTTGTGTGATTGGGTGAATGAATTACTTGTATAAAGTGCTTTGAGTGCTCAGATAGGATAGAAAAGCGCTATATAAGAACCAGTCCATTTACCAAAACTGTTCAACTCGAGGCTTAGTCACAGAACCTTGGTAATCAATATGCGACCTCACAGCTAGTGTTGCATAAAATACAAATACACATACACACTATACCAAGTTGTACAGGGCTTCACTGAATGAATGCACAGTGTTAAGTGGAAACCAGTGGGCCCTGCTATAACTGATGAGGTTGATAACTCACTCTTTGTAATGCAGTGCTCGGCCGGCAGCAGTCTCTTCTTCATCAGACCCTGCAGAACAGACCTGACAGATGGCCGGTGCACCAACTGTAGAACAAACAGGTGGGACTGGGGACAAAGAGACATGAGGGGCAAACAGGAGTACAAAATGAGGTTAATTCATTAGTTCAATGTAACATACTGTACTAAATTTTCTGCATTTCTGTGACTGAGTCAGGAAACAGTCACATCGAGGAACTTACACAGCAGCATGCTGTCACTGTGATCTGTACAGTGTTGCGCCCTGGCTGACACACTTGCTTTAGATACAAGGGCTTGTGGGAGGTTTTGTTGTCACCTCTTTCAATGGACAGAGGAGTTGCATTAACACTGACCTGATGAAAATGAAGAAGAGAGAAGAAGAGAAAACGTCAACAAAATCCTGGCAAATTAATTACCACCTTTAGAAGATCCCTTCTAAAGGTGGTAATTAAAGTTGAAATGTGGGGACAGTTACCTCTTCAAAATGTTATCTCAAGAACTGTTTATAATTAGTCGCAGGAAACCAAACCAATAAATACAAAACATATCCAGCTATCTCTATTATAGACCACTGAGTTTTAGACCATCAGTGTGATGACACAAAGTTTCCCCTTTCATATCCATTCAAATGCCTCTTTAAGGGTTCAGACTTGGCTTCAGGTTTAAAGTAACAATTCGATTTAGGGTCAGAGTTTAGTGCTTAGTCTAATCGTTAAACCTATGAATAACAGACATATGAATGCACTGATAATAAATGTCCATACAAAAAGCCAAACGTACATACGTGTGTATATTGACGTCCACAAATATATAACAGATATGGATGCTTACTTGCACAGAGGCAGGCCAGTTAGTGTTCATTTGTCTGTCTTCGTGGTGGTAACACTTAAACTGCAGCTCTAAATCTGGCCTGTGGAGGGAGACACAAAACAGCTGTCAGGGGAAAAGACTGGGTGGGGCTGTCAGACATTCTTCATTTGTTTTCTTTCTGCTGTTTTAAATTGCTCAGGAAGAGAGCAATTTATTTACATATCACACCACAGTCAAGCACAGTGTCCCTCAAATATTTTCAAAAAGAACCTATAACATTTTTTTCTTTTCTGTCATATCCTGGTCCAATGGTGGATGATATTAAACATGGTCAGTGTATGCACAAGTAATCTATGTAAGCCAAAGCTCAGGCTTCAAACTGTTCCAAACACTGTTTCTCACTTTGTTCTGCTCTCGTCATGTGACTGCAGTGTCAGTCTTTATACCTCATCATTAGTGTTTTGTAGACAGAGTCTCGCAGATGGAAGGCGTGGTTGCTGACAGCCAGGTTGTGCTCCAGTCTGAAAGGCTCCAATACTACACCATCTCGTACAGGGAAAGTCAGACGCAGGTCGTCACTGGGGTTACCTTGAATGAAAAGTTGCAGTTTCTGATGCATCAGTGAATTCAAGGTCTATCTGGTGCCTTGACAGACAATTGAAGCACGAGGTTGTGATCCCATTTTTTCAAATAAAACAGACACTTTTGTTTATGCCTAATTTTATCCTGAGAGGAGTCTGAAAGGAAACAAAAGTAACTGTACCTTTTTAGATGAATACTAAAAACCTCTGACCTGCACGTGTTCTCATTTACATTTTTTTTGTGATCAGTTGTTCTTTTGTGGATACAATGTTTATGACTCAATCAATTTTTAATTAAACATTTTGATGTTTGTTTGTTTTCTCAATTGTTAATTATTCTTCTACTCTGTTATTAACACTGTGAGAGCTGAGGTAGAGGCAAGTTTTCAGTGCCATTCATCACAAGATTAAGGAAATGCTACAGAGCCTAAATTCAAGTAATTTGTTATTTCCAGTCAAACTTCATCTGTATATCATCTTTAGCAGTGTACTTACTCTGTGGCAGCTGAGTCTCACCTGTAACGGGCTGCTGGGTGTTGATGTTGGCTTTGGTTTCTGTTGTAAGGTAGGGGGGTTTGGTTTCCTGGCCTGGAGAAAGGTAGGGAGGTATGGAGGTCCCCGGTGTCATTGGAGGGGTAGGATTCCCTCCCATTGGTGAGGTGGGATACCCAGGAAGCACCCCACCCCGAACTGGCTGAGAGACGAGGATGAGGAATATTTAGAGCATCAAACCTAACTAAAAAGTATTTTCGGTACTTCACTTGTTCCACATTTTGTCATGTTACAACCTTATTACTAAATGGATTAAATCGATTTTTCACCTCTCTACATGCACAACCCTATCTAATTTAAGCACATGTTGTTCTTTAATTTAAGTACTTTAACTTAAGTGCATTAGAAAAGTTCAAAAAGCATCTAGGACAGAAATAACTGCATTACACTTCAGAACAGAACTTCGGCTCTTTGTAAATACCTGTACAGACAGCATGCTAATGCTAAGCTAGTCAAGAACCCTGAGTAATATTAAAGCTGACTGAATTCTAACCTCAGCAGCCAGACGCTGAATTTCAACAGGCAACAAAAGAATGAGCATTCAGGTTGCAGCCTGAATACCTTTCTCCCTGTTCATGTTTCTACAGTAGAATCACTGCGGTGATTGCTTTGAAGCGTCTTTGTACTGGTTTTCTTCTTTACTTTATACTGTTAGCTTGTGTAAATACTGAGAGACAAATCATGTGTCCTCATTAGGAAAGGGATTTATGTTAGTGTGTGGGACTGTAGCCTATAGATTCATATTGTTAAATGCTAATTATGAGACAGTGATTTTCAGATAATTTTACAGAGAACCATGAAAGTAATGTAACGAGTAGTGACACAAAATACTTTCTTCAGTGTGTAATTAACTAACTACTGCATAACTTAAAAAAAATTTCTCTTTGTAATATGTGTAATAAATTTTTGGAGTAACGACCCCAACATCGATCATAACAAACAGGGGCAACATCTCCATCACGCACAAAAATTTGACAGCATGCAAATAATTGCACGACTGTAATGACTTTCATATGTTGTTCTTAAATCAGAGTTGGTGAGAACCTAATGCGAACTGACAAGGAATCAAATCTAAAAGTGATATCGATAATGGAATTAAAACTACTAAATTCTTATCAAATTATATGATGCCCCATGATGAACATTAGATACTGTAAGCAGTAGAAAACTAGCTTCTGCTTTACAATCCTCACACAGTCCTGCAACCAAACATCACGACTTCTAAGTAGAATGAATCAAAAACAGCATGAATTAAATTCAAACATTAAAAAATACTTAAACTTCTAACTTTTAGATATTAAAATCTTCATAAAATATAGGAAGCCATAGAATTTTAGTATAACAAAACTAAGAGAAACTGAGCTTAGGTGTTCAGTGTTGACAGCATGGGGTGAGTGCATGGAGGACTTACCCCGTTCACTGCAGCCTGTGTGAAGGCATTGTATCCTCCTGGTCCTCCAGTTGCCATGCTGCCCTGACCATTGAAAGGCTCTGACTGAAGACCACAGAAACCAAACATGACATTGAGTACCCAGGTATGTCGACACAAAGATGTGGAGAAAACACATCTGCAATTAATGCAATTCTGTTGTTAAACCCTTTGGATGAAAGGTGAGAGTCTGCACTTCACTCACATTGTATTAATTATTAGGGTCCAAGCACAAAATTGTGAAGGCCCTACTCTATCTACTCTGTGAAGCGAATAGAATATTTAAAACCCTAAACATACTCAAAAACGAATTCAATTTTGCACATGCATCAAAACTGGTGAAAATGTCTGTATTTTACTGGTTTTGGGACATGGACAGAGCAAAATAACTCTGTAGTGACCCCTAAAAAATTGCAAAGAAATGAGCCCACATGCTGTATTTCATGTACATGTATGAAATTTGGCAGACATGTAGCATCTGTAGACACACATAAAATCCTCTAGGAGTGATACCCTAAACCCAACAGGAAGTCTACCATTTTGAATCAAAGATAATAAATTTTGGCACCACTTTTATCATTTCAACTTGGCAAATTTAAATGTTTTGCCATGAAGCACGAAACTGCTGTAACTCAAAGACACATTGTCCAACATAACACTGTCTCTCCTAAGCTTCTCGGGGGTCATGAGAGTCCAGAAATGAACACATTGATATGTCAAATCTCAGCAAAAGTTGGTGTGCCACCTAGTGGGAACAGGAAAAGTCATGTAATATACTTTGAAATACTGGTTCACCAGATTCACGTCAAATCAGACCTTGATGACACTTCAGTGTGAACACTTTTATTTAATGGCACACCCTGGGGTGGCTGTAGCTCAGGTAGCAGAGCAGATCAGCCACTAACCAGAAGGTTGGTGGTTTAATCACAGGCTGCTCCAGTCTGCATGCCAAATATCCTTGGGCAAGATACTAACCCCATGTTGCTCTCCGATGCATCCATCGGAGTGTGAATGTGTATGAATGTTAGATACTTAGCACTTAAGCTTAGACATGCTTGCGTGAATGGGTGTGATTGGGTGAATGAATTAGTTGTACAAAGTGCTTTGAGTGCTCAGACAGAGTAGAAAAGCGCTATATAAGAACCAGTCCATTTACCATTACCATTTACCCTGATGTAATGTCTCAAGCTGTAGAAGAAAGTCTCTTGGAACTATAGCCCAAACCCAACAGGAAGCCAGCCTTTTTAATTTAAAGGGAAATTTTGGCTGCAAATTTTGTATATTTGTTACCAATTTCAGGCAAATGGAGGCAAGTCCCTCCTTCAAGGGATTTCATCTGCTCAACATGATATTTAGTTAGTGCAGTTAAAGACTATGATGATATTAAAGGGCAACACAAGTGGCAACAGGAAAAACGCATAATCGCGTGAATCTGCTTACTCACAGCGCGCAGGAGCTGTAGCTCGGCTTGACCAGGACCCTCCTGGACATGCGCCAGGGTGTCAGGCTTGGATGCTTGTACCTTCAATTTTGTTTAAAATCCACTTTGGTGTTATATAGAGGCAAAACTAGACTCTAAATAGTTCATCTTTATAACTCAATAAACTTCAGTTAGTTATTTTAACAAAAACAGCCAAGTGGTTTCAATTGTCCTCTCATTTCTGTTTTGTAAAAAATAAATAAATTGGTTCAAGTAGACAAAGCACTCGCCCTAGACTGCAAGACCAGACTGACCAACCTGTGACTACAAGACCTATGACTTGATGCCCCACACCTGGACTGAAGGACAATGGAATGTCTTTAGGACTGGAGAAGTGTAGTCACATGGTAACAAAGAGAGGGAAGGTAGTCAGAACTGAGGGGATCGTACTACCAGAAGGCAAAATTGCAAACACCAAAGACAGCTACAAATATCTGGAAATCCCACAGGTAAATGGACACCAAACAGGCTGCTAGGAAAGCTGCAACCACCAACTACACAGATGGTCAGAGAAATCCTAAGGAGATAGCTGAACGGTATGAACAAGATCTGGGCTATCAACATCTACCTGCTGCCCGTGATCAGTTACCCTGTTGGGATAATAAGCTGGCCAAAAGAGGAGATAGAAGCCACTGACATGAAGACGAGAAAGCTCCTGACCATGCATGGAGGGTTTCACCCCAGTCCAGCACCCTGAGACTGTACACTAAGCGGAAGGAAGGAGACCAGGGCATAGTGAGTGTCAGTACCACAGTCCAGGATAAGACAACAGACATCCACGAGTACATCAGGAAGATGGCTATAACCGACCACGTGCTCAGTGAGCAGAAACCCAAGAAAGAGGAGCAAGAGAAACCATACCATGCATTGTATGTACTAGGGCAGTCACAAACAATTATTTTGATAGTGGACTAGTAACAGGACACTGGAGTAAATTCTCTACCATTTCACACTTCTGTTTGACATTTATTCAGCTGTGTAAAAACTATATCTTTAATCTCAGCCAAACCAATTTACTCAGGAACAAATAAAACACGCCAAACAATAACATTTTTAAATTATCTGAGTGACTTATATATCATGTTGAACCTGAGTAGAGTAAAACGGCGGGGGGTTTGAACATGATGTGCCGGGAGTTCGCGTTTCTCGCCGGCTCTAGTGAGCCTTCAACCCTCTAGCTATCGATGGGTCTCCGAAAACGTCGGCGCACTTTTGCAAATATGTGATGTCTTGATAAATCGAGCAGATATTTGACGTTTACACAGCTACATTCTCGCCTGAAAATATGTTAAAAGTTTATTTTGTGACCCAGAAAGAGTAATAAGAGCAATATTAAAACGAAGTAGCTGCCGCCATTGTTGCAAACTGGAATTGGCTGGGCTGCGCTATGAATTCTGAGATAGGTTGGGCCACGAAGGATACACCCGACCCATCCTTCAAATCTGGGGAAATGAAGGACGCATTTTTCGGCCGGATTTGGGGGAGTCTTCGAATTTGGACAGGCTTCACCGCATCGCTGTAACATAATTGGCCTACAAATGCGGGCACAGGAGGATGCAGCCGCTAAATTTGGACAGCTATGAAACCGGACACTGCTTCTAGGTCTGGGTATCGTCACTGATTACTAGAATCGATTCGATTCCGATTCACAACGTCCCGAATCGATTCAATCCACGATTCGATTCAATTCGATTCGGGGAAATCTTGCTCAGACACTCAGAAATATTATAATTCAGATCATGCACCAGTACATTTCCATGCTTTTATATCTATAAAAAGAAAGCTGACACTTGCAAGACTTTATCAAAGGTGTAAGCATCACAGATGCCTTTGTGTCAAAGTAGCTGAGGATAAAACACAGAAAAACGATTTTATAAAAACATTCAGCAGTAGATCAAAAACGAAAGAAAACCATTAATCAACATCTGAACATTACCCGATGCTGCTGAGGTGAAGCAGGGCAAAGTTATAGAGGTTTTAAAGACACAGCTAAGCGTTTTGCAATTTTGCATAATTTTAAAAAGTTTACATTTGTTCAGAAGCCTATTGAACAACAGAAATGAGGCTTTTTTTTCCGGAAGTAAGTAAAAGGAGACTTGTGCGTAATAAGCAAGCGAATAATGCACAAAAAAGATTTTTAGACGGAAATTGTTCTTGAAGTGTACTATGAGAGAGAGAGAGAGAGAAAGCTGTGCATGAAGTGTGATTTTATCTCGGTGGAAGCAAAACAGCAAAAGTAAGAGGAAATTCATGACGATGTTTATGTGAAGGGTAGTTTGGATCTTTTTTTGCTGCTGGTTCAATCAATATTGTTTGGAGAGAGATAAAACCTACAGCTTCAGAATCTAGCGCAAAAAGGATGTAAACACAAAGCATGGACCCGCCAAAACATTAGAATCAGCGAGCTGTCGGCTTTCAGCCCGACTGTGTCCGTGCCGTCGGGTGAGAAAGGCGACATCTCGCTGATTCTGATGCGTCAGCGGGTCCTTGCTTTGTGTTTACGTCTTTGTGCAGAATCCGTGTACCTGCTCTCATTTATTGTTTTAGCTTTTTTGGTGGTTGTTGAAATTTTGTGAGGTTTAACCTGAGATTCTGGCGTTTTGGGCAAAATAAATTTATATTGAAAAAATCGATTCAGGATTTTAATGAATCGATATCACGTTATCCAAGCTAGAATCGATTTTAATTGATAAACTGATAATCAAAACCCACCCCTAACTGCTTCTGCTTCTTCTTCTTCGGGGTTTAACGGCAGCTGGCATCCCTGGACATGCAGTGCTGCCATCTTCTGTTTCGGTCCGTTATTACACTCTTAAATCCTACTACTTATTCCTGCGTCTTTCGGGATCTTACAAAGCTTCAAACGACGCCTCGACTATTAAATTAGTCGTCTGCGATTTTAATAGTCGACGTAATCGTGACTAGTCGACTAATCGTGGCAGCCCTAGTATGTATCACCGGCTAGCTAGCGGATCTAAGAGCAGACCACAGCAACCTCCCCGAGCAGGTTTCAGTAACCATTACAATGGCAGACATCCAAGAAAGGGTCTCCAGTATGAAGCATTGGACAACACCAGGCCCCAACATGATTCAGCCTACTGGCTGAAGAAGCTGACTGCGATCCATGAGCATCTGGCAGTACAAATGAACCACCTGCTAGTTGATGAGAGAGACCCAGGCTAACTGAAAACCAGACAGTTCTGATTCCCAAGGACCCCCCCCAGAAGGTACTGGCACCATCTAACTACCAGCCAATAACCAACATTCTAGATATAGTTGTGCCAGGTGAAATAGTTTCAGCATCTGCTTTTATTCTGTACATTGCAAGTTTTATTTAGGAATTTATAAGATAGTCAAACATCCTTAAAAATTATGTTAATCTCAAACATCCCAAAGCTGCTTGGCTCTGTTTTGTGGTCACCTTATAATACTGAGGAGGATTGGGCTGTCCAGCTCCAGGGGAAAACTGTGCTGGATTGTGTGATCCAGCAGAGTAGTGTCCCACGTGAGGCATCCGGCTGGAGAGGTAAGAGGGTGAGGTGGCGCATCTCTGCTGCGAACCAGAGGGGTATTGCAGAGGCTGGTTAGTGTACCCCGACATCCCACCAGAGCCATACTGTGGTCCAGAAAAACCCTGGAAAAAGACAGAGACGGTAAAGTGGAATTAGAGCTGTTTAATCCATAATTTAATGGGAAAGTATGATATTGCATGAGTTATCAAGTAAGTATCTAATTCTTTCTGCCTTTTGAATAAACCAAAATAGGACAGATGAGAGGTAGTTAGCACTGTTGCCGAACAGAAGGTCCTGATTTGGACTCCACCATCTGACCAGGGCCTTTCTTTGTGGAGTTTGCATGTTCTCCTAATGATTTCGTGGGTTCTCTCCGGGTACTTTGGCTTCCTCCCACGGTCCAAAGACAATTAGTGGGGATAGGAAGTGAAATGATGTTTTTAAACTGGTGACTATAAATTGCCCACAGGTGTTAATGTGAGTGCAAATGGTTGTCTCTTTGTTAGCCCTGTGATGGATTGGCGATCAATCCAGGGTGTACCCTGACCCTTGCCCTATGGTAGCTAGAATATGGTAGCTACCCCACCCCACCCCAAGTCCCTGATAAACATATACAGAAAAAAATAGATGGATGGAGGACAATATACTATAATATAGTTTGAGTTTGAGCAAACATTTGGTGGGATCACAGACCTCGGAATGGAAAGGCCGTTTGAGTCCTTGTTGTCCGCCTGGATAGCCTCCTTGATGTGGAATCCTCTGAATATGCGCAGGGTGAGAAGGATACAAGCCTCCGGTGGAAGGTGGAAGTCCAGACCTTGAAGAGATCATCCCGCCAGGGTTCATCCCTGGAGGGCCACGGGGGCCCGCATGAGATAGGAATTGGGTGCTGTAAGAGGATGTTCCGCCCAACTGAAAAGGAAAGGAGAAAAAAACAAAAATGTTATAAAGTTAACTGGATCTTTTCCACAGCATTGACGGTTCACAGAGTTCAGTCACAGCGAGTCAGGGTCTGCATTTATTAAGCAACTCAGAGCTGTGAAAGTTACTTTTGCCCAGTCGCAGTTTTGGTAGTTGAAATAAATACAACCTGTAACTTAAAATGGGAATCCCATTTAACTTAAGTCTAATCAATATCAATATAGTGCTGTGGATCAAAAGACCCCTACCTGATGTTTTGTTTTGGGTTTTTTTCCCATATTTGTCACACTTTCAGATACAGTACATTTTTCAGATTATCAAACAGTGTTTAATATTAGACAAAGATAACCCAAGTAAATAAAAATAGCATTTTTTTTTTATTTAAAGTGTATTTTTTAAGGAAAATAAGCTCAGTATTGCTCAGCCTATCAAAATTACTCCAAGTGTAATTAAGAAGTCACACAAGTCTCATAAGAACCCAGAACAACATCTAAAAAACTGCAGGCCTCAGTTAGGTATGATGATTCAACAATGACAAAATATTAACAGATTGCAATTTTTGCTCAGAGTTTCAATGTAAAAATCACTGCTGACTAAAAAGAACTGTCAGGTTCATCTCACATTGCCAAAAAAAAAGTACCTTCGTTGTTCCCTGAAATTTGGGGAAAATATTCTGTGGATTGCCAAGACAAAAGCAGAACTTTTCTGAAGACTTACAACCCATTACATTCAGCATGAAACAGTATTTCAGAAAAAGTACATCATACCAACAGTCAAACATGATGGTGGTAGTGTGATTCTCTGTGACTGCTTTACTGCTTCAGGATCTGCCCGACTTGCCATAGCTGATGTAATCATGAATTCTGCTCTCTACCAGAAAATCCTGAAGCTCAAACACACTTGAGTCATGCACCAGACGTATCTTAAATACACAAGTCAACATCTGAATGTTTCAAAAACACACCACAGTAGGTGAATTAAAACAATTCTGTAAGGAAGAGTGAGCCAAAATTCCTCCACAGTGATGTTAAAGACTTATTGCCATTTATTGCAAATACTTGATTGACATGTCTGTTTAAGCTAAAAGAGGATGCACATGATCACTGCCTGCTGCTCTCTTTGTGCTTTTGTGTCTTCATTAATAACTTCAGAGGAGATTATAGGCAGAGAGTGGGACATGTAACAGGTCCAACCTTGGATGCTAAAGTCAAAAATTTGGCAATCAGGATCAACACAAACAAGTTGAAACTAGAGCTGCAACTACCAGAAACATCTGGTAACATCCAACGCAGAGTTCAGATGTTCAACTCACTATCATTTATGGAAAATAAAATCAGCTAATTACATCAAATGATTGCACCTGAACCATGAAAGCTATGTGCAGCTTCTCCCTTTTCTCTTCTTGCATGCCTCCCCTAACACAAAGAGATGCACATATTTTTCTCAGAGACCTTTACCTGGCCATAGCTCAGCTCCTGGTTCTGTTTTTCCTGTATTGCTGCAACAGTCGCTGTAGCAGTGGCAGTTGCTGTGGCAGCGGCGGCAGCAACAGCAGCAGCAGCAGCCTGAGTGAAATCTGAGGGTGGACGAACGCCTAGACCGGCACCTCCACTGTTTCCAGAGTAACTGTGGGGAGAGAAAGGAAAACTGGGAGATGAGTGGGATTAGTAAACTACACATAACTATGTGACGTTTTGTCACTAGCATGAGTCAGAGTCGTGGGTGAGAGCAACCATATTACATTACATGCATGTAATTAAAAAAAGCATTTCAGTCCTAACCACTAGAGTCAAAACAAGATATTTATATTTGATATGGCTCTGATTTGGGAGATCACCCTCTTCCATCCGATATATGAAGAGCCTGAGGCAGAAAAAACTATAGCAGGGAATCAAAACAAAACAGAAATGGAAAGAAAGAAATGTGGTGGGCTGCATAGCTGTTTGCAGTTGTTTAGCAACTGTGGGCAAGAAATATTTACTGAGGTTATGTAAAAGGTTACTAAATGCAGGACCTATCTCTCATGATGACCTTCTGTACCACAGTTAGATCAACTATCATCATTCCAGTGTTAACTGATGTTGGCTTCCAGCCTACTTCTTCAAGTGTTTCTACAGGGAGTGCAGAATTATTAGGCAAATGAGTATTTTGTCCACATCATCCTCTTCATGCATGTTGTCTTACTCCAAGCTGTATAGGCTCGAAAGCCTACTACCAATTAAGCATATTAGGTGATGTGCATCTCTGTAATGAGAAGGGGTGTGGTCTAATGACATCAACACCCTATATCAGGTGTGCATAATTATTAGGCAACGTCCTTTTCTTTGGCAAAATGGGTCAAAAGAAGGACTTGACAGGCTCAGAAAAGTCAAAAATAGTGAGATATCTTGCAGAGGGATGCAGCAGTCTCAAAATTGCAAAGCTTCTGAAGCGTGATCATCAAACAATCAAGCGTTTCATTCAAAATAGTCAACAGGGTCGCAAGAAGCGTGTGGAAAAACCAAGGTGCAAAATAACTGCCCATGAACTGAGAAAAGTCAAGCGTGCAGCTGCCAAGATGCCACTTGCCACCAGTTTGGCCATATTTCAGAGCTGCAACATCACTGGAGTGCCCAAAAGCACAAGGTGTGCAATACTCAGAGACATGGCCAAGGTAAGAAAGGCTGAAAGACGACCACCACTGAACAAGACACACAAGCTGAAACGTCAAGACTGGGCCAAGAAATATCTCAAGACTGGTTTTTCTAAGGTTTTATGGACTGATGAAATGAGAGTGAGTCTTGATGGGCCAGATGGATGGGCCCGTGGCTGGATTGGTAAAGGGCAGAGAGCTCCAGTCCGACTCAGACGCCAGCAAGGTGGAGGTGGAGTACTGGTTTGGGCTGGTATCATCAAAGATGAGCTTGTGGGGCCTTTTCGGGTTGAGGATGGAGTCAAGCTCAACTCCCAGTCCTACTGCCAGTTTCTGGAAGACACCTTCTTCAAGCAGTGGTACAGGAAGAAGTCTGCATCCTTTAAGAAAAACATGATTTTCATGCAGGACAATGCTCCATCACACGCGTCCAAGTACTCCACAGCGTGGCTGGCAAGAAAGGGTATAAAAGAAGAAAAACTAATGACATGGCCACCTTGTTCACCTGATCTGAACCCCATTGAGAACCTGTGGTCCATCATCAAATGTGAGATTTACAAGGAGGGAAAACAGTACACCTCTCTGAACAGTGTCTGGGAGGCTGTGGTTGCTGCTGCACGCAATGTTGATGGTGAACAGATCAAAACACTGACAGAATCCATGGATGGCAGGCTTTTGAGTGTCCTTGCAAAGAAAGGTGGCTATATTGGTCGCTGATTTGTTTTTGTTTTGTTTTTGAATGTCAGAAATGTATATTTGTGAATGTGGAGGTGTTATATTGGTTTCACTGGTAAAAATAAATAATTGAAATGGGTATATATTTGTTTTTTGTTAAGTTGCCTAATAATTATGCACAGTAATAGTCACCTGCACACACAGATATCCCCCTAAAATAGCTAAAACTAAAAACAAACTAAAAACTACTTCCAAAAGCATTCAGCTTTGATATTAATGAGTTTTTTGGGTTCATTGAGAACATGGTTGTTGTTCAATAATAAAATTATTCCTCAAAATTACAACTTGCCTAATAATTCTGCACTCCCTGTAAGGTTACTTTGGCAATGATAAAGATGAGTTCAGTTGCTTACGGTGATATTGGTAGTCGGACAGTATAAAACAATCTCTATGGGATGTAGTCAGCAAGCTAGGGGAGTTGTGCCTGTGTAAATAGTCAGTACTAAAATACACATGATTTCTTTGAATGTTCATTTTCCAGGGTGGAATGACTGTACAGCATATATCTTTTAATGACGTTCAAGGTAAAATGTATGCATACATACATTCACTTACATCTTTTTAATAATTGGTGTTGAAGGATCTACAATGTCTTTTAACTTGACATGAAAAAGCATATTAACCTATTAACTGGTGATCATAATTTACTACAACTAGTAGTTTCTCTTTGCCTTTTCTCTGAGCATAAAAAAATGTGGTTTCACAGCACCAACTAGACTGGCCAATAATCAGAACAATAGGATGGCATACCTTCCACTGTAGGCGGAGGCTGGGTTGTAAGCAGTGCTGGGACGTCCATACATGACTGGCTGGCCATAACCTTTCGAGACAGGATCTCCATATGACTGCTGACCTATGAACTGGGAGCCCATCCCAGGACCCATACCAGGGCTACCACCGGGCATCATGTGACTGCCAGAGCTATCGCCAGGGCCCATGGGTGCACCAAACACCTACATAGGAATAGGAGGAATAATTTCACCCCAAACAGTCATATAAACCATAAAGTGACGGGAAGATATGAAGGCAGACAAGGTGGTGGGAGACATTCATTAGACCAAAGTGTGGGCTTCCTAGGTTAACTCTTAACACTCAAACTGAAAGTTAAAGAGAGACAGTTTATTTTAAAATAATTAAGTAATTTTTTTACACATGTACTTCTAAGTAGACTCAAACATGTTTTGGTCTTTGGGACGAAACAGTATTTGTGAAAGTTATAACAGCACTGTAGGTTAGGAATAGGACATTTAACAATGAAATGTGGATGTAACCGTTGAGAGCAGCTCAACTTCAGCCATATCAGTGTCCTGAAAGTAAAAGTCTTTCAGAGAAAAGCAGCTAGCCCATTGATGACTTTATTGTTTTCTAATCTTTACTTTTCTAATAGTAGATTACGGGACATTTATGAAAAAACAAAACAAAAAAACAATCATGATGAAAAATACCGACCAACACACTGAAACACTGGTGCTCGAGCAGCTCTCATATCGTGCAAGGCAAAATTACTGTTTTCGTCAAGTGATTCTGGTGGCTTTAAGGAGAGTAATACAATTATTTTAGTCCCCTGTTGAACAGGGCTGAAAATCTCATACACAGTGTGCACTTACACCAGATTTTTCCTCTTTTTGGAGGGGCCGACATCCGTTTCGCTGCTGACCCCATCCACTACAATAAGCTTCCAAACAGGGGATTGCCTGACTACCATCTATTTTAGTTAACAAACTGAATATGCACAAGTACCTCTTACAAAATCTAGCCCTTTTAGTAAAGGGAAATATTTCACTTCTAGATTCTCAGTCAGAATAGCAGCCCTTGATTTTATACTCTGAATTAAACCCAGGCTTTGTATATACTTCTGAAATTAGTCTTTTGTATAGTTACAGCCAACAGGAGGAGAACAATGTCCCAGGATACCCAGGATACCAAGTCATGTGTTACCTGATTGTGTGTGTGATTGGTCACACCCCACACAGTGGTTACTACAGAGAGAGATCCTGCGTGCTGATTGGTGCCTGGTTGCCAGGAGACTGGCTCATTTATGAAGGAGCCGCCAATGCTGCAGGAGGATATGAATACAAGTCACTGGGATAGTTGTGGAGGTTCAGCAGAGGCAGAGAGAGCTTTCATCTAGATATCAATAACATTAAATGTCAGAATATCAGACATAACTTTATTATTTCCTAACGAAAATAGATGATGAAAACAGACCTTATTACAGCTCATTTTACTGCTGTAGCACAAGGACGTGAGTAAAAGGTAATCATTGCACCTTTTACTTTGGCGAGCTAATGATGAACCATAACATGGTTTATTTATCTCACAGTTAAGGTTTCTGCTTCCTCCTTGAAAACCATTTACTGGAAAGGACAGCACCGGTCTCAGAGCACAATATTTAAAGGCTTACTGACACTGAAACCTTCAACACCATTATGGATGTTTTAGTTTTAATATTTTTAAATTACTCTTCCATATTTTGGTAAAGACATAGAAGTTTAATCTGGCATTTGTTCACTTAATAATCAGATTCAATATGTTTCTGTAACTTTTTTCCCCATTTTCCCCCTTTTTAACCATTACTGCTTGTTGTTGAGCTGCCTACACATTTCTTCCACTTCTTTCTGTAGTGAAACAGCAGTCATCAAGCTGTATGGCTGCACTCAATTAAGACTGTTTCGGCTTAAGCGAATCCAGATGCATCCAAAAAGACTTAACAGAAAACACTCTGGATTCCCTTTAATAGTTCAAACTGGAGGGAATTCAGTTATCTGCTTCTTTTTTTTCCTTTATTATTTACAGATCCATGCATCCAAGTTTTCTTCCTGGTCGGAGGTGCAGCACATACACTTACTGAGCATGTCTATAGTCAAAAGATTCTCCATCCATTCTCTATCCATATGCATTGATTTATATTTGCCAGCATGGTTCTGCAATTGGACTTCTCTTCCTTTGATTTTCCATGACTGCATGAGGAAAGGCCTGCAGGGGAACATCAGCTATAGCCAGCACAAAACAGACTGCTTACGAATGACTGCTTAACATGTAATGTTTAGGAACTTTGTTAAATTAATAGTTCATAATAAAAATTATCATAATTTCATATGTGTTATGAATTTGTCTCCATAAAAACAGCAAAATGTGACCATGGAGTGCAGGAGGAGACAGAATGAAGAAGGGTTGATACTGGTCAGAATAGCTAACACACGCAGTGCACACTCCTATCGCTTGACACTACAAGTCGTGCAGCGCTGACTTCACTCTCCCTCTGAACCTGTGTCTCAAAAAAAACATCTTCCCCATCAAGTGAGACGGCACTGATGAAACTGGAGATGACAATGTCCCTTTAAGGCATAAAGCCATAAAAGAAAGATTTTATATTGGGAATTTCACAATAAACCATACTTTCAAAATTCTGAAAAACATAACTATTTCTTTTATTGTACCAGGCGTAGTGTAGGTATCACAGACAACCAATCAGTTATAGACAAATCTGGTGTAAGACCTTTAAAAAGCTTACTGCAGGATTGCTCTCCAAAATCCAAAGAAAACTGATTTAGTCTATTTGAGCCTTGAAATGCTTGGGACGTTTGCTTGAAAATGAAAGTTATTTAAGTTATTCATATTTTAATTTTAGAAGATATGATGTGGAAAGAGTAGTTTTAAGAACACTTCAAACATACATAAAAATAATTTGAAAATTTTAATGAAATAACCAATTTGTATATTTAAATCATATTAAATAAGTGAACAACTAATGGGAAAAATTTCATTCCATTATAACTTGTAGTGGCTTGCCTAGTAATGCAAGACTCATTCTTGCTTGGCTTAGCAGGTGAAGGGTCACATGATTCACCTGAGGACACTGAGCTTATGGTCACACTTGTGTGAGTGTGTAGATACCTTTGTGGAGGCAAGGAGGGTTTCATGCACTTGAGGAGGTTCATCGGAGTACCCCCACCATCCTCCAGTGGCAGCCCTGAGACGCACAGAAAAAGACGAATACTCAAATCTCATTTGGTGCCGCAAACAGCAGCAATTTATCATCACTGTAGCCCGTACTCTGTGCACAAAGACAGTGCCGTCCCACTCTGAGCAACTCACTTTAATGTGTGTGTGTGTGTCACTGTGCACATCAAAATGTTAGCCTATCACTGACTGCTCTCTTGGCTCTGATACCTCGTCAAGGAGGGGGAGGGGTGCTGCGAGCTATATTTAGCCTGCTGATATCAAAAGAAATTTAAGAGAACAGAGAGGCACCGTCTTCTCTCAGAACACCAATGTACAATAGTCACTTACCGACACAAACGTTTAAAGCTTAAGCAGAATTTTTTCCTGTTTTATTTTTATTTGAAGACAGAGATCACTATCAATTTGATTATTTCTGAATCCAAAACACAAGTGAAGCTAGTTGATCATTTAGAAAAAATCATAAGGATGAAAAGATGAAATATTTGCCGTTTAAAATATTTCAATTAGACAATTTGATGCTTTTCATTATTAAAAAATAAAAAGCATTATTCAAAACAAAACAAAACATCAAATTTATTATCGCCTGGGTAAATAATTTGCTGTCACCCAAACATCTGAGTATGGTAACACATCTGAACACACCTTATGTGTGAACATAATTTTACAAATAATAAATACATAAATAAATTTACAGTCATTTTAAAGATTAATCTAAAAGAAATTTTAATGAAAAAAAACACGAGTTAACCATTAACTCCATCAGCCAATAGGGCCCATAGTTATAAAAGGGCACCAATACAAAAGGTACTTCTTTTGCTTCCTGTGTTCAAAGGAGTCCAAACCCTTACAAAATGAACTCAAGCCATTAAAAGAATGTGAAGAAACAACCACTTTAACTTTATGTCCAGAACATCTCTGTGTTGTGTTTAAGTGACATCAATTTAAGCTCATGTAACTGGGGGACAATAGGGAACAATGTATATTACTCTCCCAGTTGGTTGCTGGAGGTTTATGGTAGTGTGAAGTTGATTAAAAAGGCATATATAGCGCTGTTCTGAGTTCTGATTTCTTTGATCACTAGCAGGTTGCCATGTCCTTCCTACTATTCGGTGCCATTTCAAAGTTGTAATATTGTAGAAAAATGCTAGTGTTTTGAATATACAGTCAATTGATATTTCAGTTCTCTAAAAGATTTTGTCACTGTCTTTACTTGTGCAAATTTATTTTAAGAGGGCCTTAATAAACAAGTATTATATATATATAAAAAAAATAAAAAAAAACACGATCCATTTTGAAGCATAGTGTATTTTCAATCCATGTCTTTTAGATTTAAAAGGAGCAGTTCACAGCTGAGTGTGAAGCAATGGGTATAACAATTAGCCCTTCCAAGTCTGAAGCCATGGTCTACTGGTTCAAGGACGAGGTGCTGCCCCAAGTGAAGGAGTTTAAGCATCTCATGGTCTTGCTGACAGACAGGTTGGGACTGTGGCTATAGTGATGCAGTACTGGTCTGCTATGGTAGAAAGAGAGTTCAGCGTAAAAGCAAAGCTACTGATTTACCGGTCAAACTATGGCCCAACCCTCACCTCTTGTCATGAGCTATGGGTAGTGACCCAAAGAGCAAGACTGCGTATCCAAGTGACAGAAATTAGGTTTTTATCAAGGGTGGCTTGCCTCTCCCTTAGCAATAGAGTGAAGAATGTATGACTTTCATCTCCTATAGACATGTCTGTCTGTAAAAGTAAAACTTTGAACTACCGTCTCAAGACCGCTTCAGAAAAACTGCAAGAAAGTGTGGCTCCTTAGAAGAACAATATAAAGAAATAAGACTTCGTGTGATGAAAAGCTAAAAGCCTAAAACAACTCAATTACTTTTATTATGTAGCTAAAGCAAAATTGACATAACAGCTAATTATCATCCATGCAAATATAAATGCAATTTATATTTGCCAATATATTATTATACAAGAAAAAGGTTAAAATTACCTGATATTGGTACATCTGTAAAAGACACCCTGTCATATGTGACAAAAAAAGCATCAAACCTCCATAAATTGAAATGTCACATTTCTGCAGCTCTACTGTGCAGACAAATGTGACGCTTGGACCATTTTAATCTACACACACAGCATGTCTTAATTACAGTGTTCAAAAAAGGTTACACCACATGAGAACATGCAAGAACAGATTAAACTTGTTCTTTGACTTGGTCAATATATTAACACCGCTGCTTTTTTATTTGTGCCTTTTCCTCCTTTAATGACAGATGCTTTTTTCCCAGCACATTCTTCCTCACTGCTCTGCCACTGCTCTCCTCCTGGGTTCTCCCACTCAAGATTTTCTTTATCTGACAGTTACCAACTGACATGCTAATTTTCCAACATCAGAGCCTTGAACATCCCCTCCCACTGTATCTTTTCTCTGGCTTTCTATTTGCACTTTGTAGATTTAGGTCAGACACTTCATATTTTGTATAAAAAGAAAGAAAGAGAGAGTTGAATCTTGAATCATGTAACCACCATACTTGAATTCTCATTCATCAAAAAGCACTTCCAGCACTTTACAACTTATTGTTGTCTCATTACAGCTGGATGGCAAAAACCACACAAAAATAAATATGAAACATCTATGATGTCTAACTTTATCACAGGTTTAATGTGAACACAACCAGCACAGACTACCTGTACAGAAATGACAAAATGATGTCTAGCAGCATTTCATTTCTCACCATATGTTCTTTGCTTCTCTGTTACTGTCAACACACTGCCAGCCAAAACACCAAAGCCACTCAATCAACTCACAACTGACCCTCTGCTCCTATACCTGCATTCCTGCTTTCCAGCTCCTGCTTTTAAGAACGTTTTAAGAAAATTTCAGACAGTTTTTTTTTTAAATTTTTAAGCATAAATGCCTAAAATTAATAAATTTAAGCTTGTCAAATGCAAATAATTGCTGCTTTTCTGAAAATGTGCAAGTTGGACTATTCAACAAAACACTATTAATCCATCACAAAAAATTAGAAACTGCAGCCCTATTTAACACTTCACTTCTCTCTCTCCCACACACACAACTGAAAAGAAAGTAAACCTCTGATGCAAATTCCAAAAAAAGCCACTTAACAATTTGACACACATTTGACTCCTAATTCACAGTATCTGAAAATCCAACTGTCTAGATCTTTTAGACAACTTGACCTCTGATCTTAACTTTGAGGTCAAGGTCTCTGGGACTTTGACCTTCAGATCAAGAACTGGAGACTTATGATACCTTTCAAAGCCAAAATTTTAAAAATGCAAAAAGCGCCACCCCTATACACTGATAAGAAAAAAATATATGTTCTGTTTTTGTTTTTTTAAATCTCAGTGAGCGGTATCATAAAGCTTCTTGTCTGTCAATTAGTATGTGCAGCCATCCTTTACATTACAGCCATTCTGTGGCCGCAGTCCAATATTGTCAATGAAAACTGTGCTTATTTCAGTTTCGCTAGAAAACTTATGCTCTCCATGTTTGGTGGACATAGCTTCAGTGATTTAGCATTGTCACAGATAAGTTTCCTCTACCTTGGATAACATGTGTGATTCAAAGATGGAAAATGAAAAAGTTGTTCTTTAGCACATCAGCAAGAAAGGTTCTGACAAGAGGGAGATGGGATGGAAGCTCTGACTGTGTCTTGTTCTAACAAAACAGGTAAGTTGAGCAAGTGCAGACTCAGCCAGCACTTTTAGATTACCATCCATCCACTTTCGCTTATCCGTTTCAGGGTCGCGGGGGGCACTGGAGCCTACCCCAGCTGTCATAAGGCGAGAAGCGGGCTAGACCCTGGACAGGTCGCCAGTCTGTCGCAGGGCTAACACAGAGACAGGCAACCATTCGCACTCACATTCACTGCTCACAGTATCTGCCAATACAGAGCAGCAACCAAATACCAATGTTAAACTAATATGCTGCAATCCTCACTGTGGTGAAGAGTAGGAATGGGAATCGAGAACCGGTGGTTGTGGAAAACCAGTTTACAGTTCCTTGCCTATTGACCCCACTTATCAGTTCTTGCACTCTCACTACAATCAGCTGATTTTACTTTGTGTGTCAGTGGAGGAAAATAAAGAGACATATGGATATTTATTTTTATTGCACAAAAGGACGAGATAAATGGTAAAGTGGAAAACGGCATCCAGGACAAAAACAACCGCATTATGCTGCTAACACAACTTTGGTTCTTTGCAAGCATCTGTGAAGACAGCATGCTAACGCTAACAAAAAATAAAAGTGATTATATTTAGACTGTATGAGGTAAGCGCGCTTCTAGTAACTTCAGCTTCACATTTTCATTGCTGATCAAATAAAGCTGGTAAGATAAGATACCAGTTTTCGCTCTAGTTGCTAAGCTTTCCTCTTGAAATAACTTTCAGACACAAATAGTTGTGTTATCCTGTCAAATTAACACCATAAATTATAATGTTACAGACGGACACGACTGATGTTTGCTGGGTAGCTCCAAAATTAAAATTAGCTTTTTATTATTAGCCATAGCCACTACTCACTAGCTTAAGTTAACCTTCAGCTGCAACCCTCAGAATTATCAGAGTGTAGGCCCAGAACTTGGAGTACACTAGCTTTTGAGCCCCTGAAACTACGCTTGTGGCGATCTAGTAACTACTAATAGTTAAGCAGCTAACATCAGTGTGTACACTGGCCAGGTTAACCTTTATGAAAATGTTTAATGTGACAATATTGTTTAGAAGGAAACTTTACTGACCTTTCCAAATTCCTCCTACTGTTGTTTATTGTTAACTACTTTAACTGCTAGTAAAGCGGGCTGTGTGTGTGTGTCTGCCTGTCTGCAGCAATCCTAGATGAAGTTGTGGGCCAACTTTAACAAGAAATAATGCCTCTTGTCTGTTTGTGTCTTTAGTATTAAAACAAATGCAGTTCCAAAACAAGCTAAAAGCTCATTATTCCCCTCATATATACCAACTGATGAAACAATTGATAAATTTAACTAACAAGCAACTTTGAAAACAAACAGTTGTCACTTCCAAGGGGAAAAAAAGGTCGAATCTTTGGTGTCAGCTTCCCAAATATCACCTACATCACATGTGACAACAACCTGAAAACATTTTGGACAGAAGTGTAGAGAAAAGCTCAAAGCTTTTTTTTCTTAAACCTTAAGCCTGTTGACTGGTATCAGAATAACAGAAAATAATATGGCATTTACCAGTGTGAGTGGTCTATAGTAATTTGAAAAAAAAATCTAAAAGAAAAAAAATTATTTCCACTGAACAATAAGGAAAACAAAAGCTGTTTTTAAACATTAATACTAGAGAAAAATTTCACAATCAGTGCACCCCTAATGAAAACAATAAGTTGCAGTCATAGTCCAGAGTACAAAGTGCAACTCAATCCTAAACAAACTTCACTCATGTTTTCTGTTTGTTTGGTTTTTTCTATCCTATATTATACTGTACTAGACTAGTTATTCCACTAGCCCCTTTTCCGTTAGCACACATACCTTAGGCATAAATACAATCCTAGACACAAGTAAAAAAAAAAAAGTGTTGAATTACATTCACTAAGTCACCAACTAGAATGTATGCCCAACTTCATCTTAAAAACTAAATAAATCAGGAAAAAGCAGCTAAAAGTCTTCACCATAAATATTCATTTGAGCCTTTTCTGAACGTATAACGGGGTTAACAAAGGTAAGAATCTGTCTTTTCATGTCAACGCTGACCCAAAATAACAGTCTGTCTTCATGCCAGAACAACATGTTATTGTACCCCTCACACAATCCAGGAAGTCATGGCCAAGGAAAAACAAAACAAAAAACAGGGCACTGGCTACCTCAGCTCAGAAATATATATCGCAACGCAACAACAACGACCACCTATGCCTATAAATGTCCCGAAACACCCAGTTAACGAAATGGACTGCAAATTAATGGTGACATACATTTAGACATGATAAGGTGAATAAAAGGTGATAATCAGAGCCGTGTACAACATGCAAATCAACACTAGCACTCAACTCAAGAGTATCGCAGTACAAACAAAACATGCGGCTGTAATGTATGTGCAGCAGAACGGGAGGAAAAATCAGCAGCATAGATTGTGTGGAGGAGTTCAACCTCTGCGCGAGTGTGTAAGCGTCACTTTAAAAAAAAAACAAGATGAGAATAGCAGATGTTTTGTTTCACCGACCTGCCTGGACTGATGATCAAACTCGGGTTGTTTTGATTCCGAATGGCGATTTAAAAGCAAGGAAACGGTGGGGGGAAACAATGCAATAGTCCCGTATTGGTTAGCTGCAACGTGCTGTTGTGACCCTAGCAGCAAGTCCGTGTATCGCTGTCTTGTGAATGCCAGCAGAGAAGTGGAAACAGAGCTGTGGAGGGATGTGAACACGCCGCCGGTTGGCACCGTTAGCTAAATGGAGGATGCTTAGCTCGCGTTGATAAGTTTGTGTAACACTCTATTTTCCTACCCTAAACTAATTAAGTAATTAGTTTAACTAACTAAGTAATTATTCACGCGATAATAAAAGCGCCTTACTAATTTCCTGGAACCGGTATTCCTGATAATAAGTGCCCGCAGAACTCACCCCGTATCTGCTCCAGCTGCCAGACAACGAAGCCGCTTGATTGTAGGTAGTTACGTTAGCTAAACAACGTTAGCTTAGCTACTAGTGTCGCAGTCGTGTCATTAAGACAAAGCTGCTTGATGGCCGTATTATCGAGCAGAGGCTAGTTGGGCGATTTATAATGCATTTTTGCAATTATCATTGCACACACACACAAAGGTAAACTAATGTGTTTATATATTAACACAGCTATTCTCGTGTGTGTCAATACACACGATGACTCCAGCTGAGTCAATTACAATAGGTTTTTGCAGGCAGAGAATGGCTGCTCTGTATACCTTGCTCAGTGACCCTCTAATATATTCATGAGATCACAGAGTCATTGTCTCCCACAGAGAAAGGCATTTTCACGTCCCTCCTCCTACAAGTCTGGCGGCTGAGTGACTGCAGACCAGAGCAGCAGGTCATTACACAAGAAAAGGAGCGATGTTGCCTGTGTGTGTTGTGGCGAGAGGGAGGGAGTTGGGAGTTGGTGGGGGCATCATCGACCATGACGTCACCTGCTAATGATCATTTATGTTTGATTCATGCACCATGCAACATGTGTGCTTTTCACTCATTCCCATCATACATGCACCTGCAATGCACATGTTTGACAGTATTGGCTCCTAGGCAGCATGCACACACACACACACACACTAAGAAAAGGTGCGTATATCACTTGATGCCTGGCAGTATTTTAGCAGCAGGGCCAGTGAGTGTTTTGGAGTCATTAGAGGTGTCTGCAGTGTCTTGCCAGAGGGCTAGTGCAGTGTGGAGAATAAAAAGTCCAGCTTGCCTGTATTTTTCCAGACCTCTGTTGCCCTGGAAACAGGTTCCCCGGATTTCCCATTTCTTCATTTTTCTCTACACTATCCATATTACCCCCCCACCACCACCTCCACCTTTCATGCTGCAGCTGCCTTGCTGCTTCCTCCCCCCACAACCTGCCGCATAGTACAATCACATACAATTCCAGTGTACTGCAGTCACTTCACAATGTCAAAGAACACCTCCTTTTCCTACACACATTCCTTTGCCTACACAAACAAATCTGACAATGTATACGGCTGAAGGATTAAGCCCATTTTGAATGTGAGGCAGAAGAGCCATCCTTGCTGCAACAATCTGTGCTCGGGGAGGAATGAAAAAAGCTTGTTGATGGGGAGGATGAGGAGACAGAGGGTAAAGCAGTGCTATACTCTGCCTTTGGTAAAAACACGTACTTCTGCTTCTCTAAAACCATTCCTCTTATCAAATTAATTATCCTCATGGGAGCATTCTGTAGCGTTAACACAAATGGTTATCCATACTGTATACACCTATTTCATAACTGTAGGTATCATTTGGAACATTTATGCCTCTAAGTGCCAAATAGAGGAAGCATTCTGGATGTGTTGCCAGTGGTTGCAGTCACAGGAGAAATGCTCTATGTCCTCATATTCAGGCCTTTTTAAGTCATCCTTGTGTTTCTGTGCTGTTGTGTGTGCATTCCTTTGTAGTGACTTGTCATTGGCAGCAGGCAGAACATTCCAGGGAAATGGTTGACCCAGAATAACACACAGGCGCAGAATGGCTGAAGCAGCGAGGTCCTCCTCCCCTTTACTGGCCGAGCTTGCAGAAACTCCTATTTCCTAACAGACACATGATTTTTCTCACGTGGGCAAAACATATCCATGCATACTGTGTAGATACAGCTGGCAACAAAACACACATGATTGCTACAAGAACAAAAAAGTTACTACACAAAATTAAATTTTTTGCTATACATACAAGAGATTAAGTTCCACCCAGTGTCATCAAGATGATCCGTTCTGCCTCTAAATCAATAAAATGGATAAAGGTGGACCCAAAAAGTTTACTATACATTAGACTTTGCCGTCACTATCTGATTAATTATAGATACAAGTGAAGTTTGCAACACTTTGCAACATTGTCTATTGCATGGACCTTAAAAGGAACCAATTATGTTTTTACTTATTCTCTATCATAGAAAAATTATACAATATGATAATCAAATAATGAGTTCATTATATGAACATGTAATATCTGTGAGCCAAAGCTTGGGCTCAGACTGTTCTTAATGTTCAGTTTCAAGCAGTGAGATCTGTGTGACATCACGGAGAGAAGATATCGCCAATATGGTCATCTCAAGCACCCAGCTCTTGCAGTTAGCACAGAAGCCCCGCCCACCCAGCCTACCTGGTGTTCAAGAGGCTCACGCTGTTTATGAGGGCCAGCCAGTCAGAAGAAAGTTGCCTTAAAAAGGAAAAGAAGGGAGATAAAATGTCTTGCTTTAGACAGCAGAAGATGTATGAGGATTATTTTAACTGAATAAAAGTGTCCAAGAATAAAAAATGTGGTACTCATGATTAGCATAATCTTTATAGGTCTCCATTTACCGTTAATTTTGTACTTACTATGGAAGGGCGAGTGAGTAGACAGGCATTTATATAACGTTTTCTAGTCTTATGGACAACTCAAAGCGCATTAAAATACTACAGTCACATTTACCCATAAAATAATATTCTATTCTGTATATTCTACACAATTTAAACGCTTAATGTTTCCATTTAACATAACATACATGAATTTGGACTACAGGTGAAAGATTACCTGAAGGGAACCTACATACTTGTTGTAACCAAGAACTTTCCTGCTGTGAAGCGTCAGCACTAATCACCACCCTAAACTGGTACCCTAGACTGGTACACTTGCTGTTCCAACCGAGCATTCAAAATGCTTTTACTAAAAGCCACATTCTCTACGCATTTACACACACACAAATCATGCAGAGCTATTTTCCAACAATCACACACTTACTCACTCTCCAACTAATAGGCAACCAACTTTACTTTCAGAGCCACAGTCAATTAAACTATGGAAAATTACGGTTTTTGGCATTCATAAGCTGGAAGGAAATCTTTGGAAAATGGCACTTGGTTCCCTTGATCTATGACCTCAGTAATCACTTTCCTGTGGAGTTTATGGTCTCAGTCACTAGGTTAAAGTCTTATTAGATAACAGGTCAGTGATGATTGATGTAAAGTGCAGATGACTGCCTATCCCTGAGTGTGATTCTGCCAGAGGCCTCTTCCACCAGTAGGGGAGTTCTTCTCCACCATCTTAATAATGCTAATACTACTACTACTACTAATAATAATAATTTGCAGCTAAACATCAGAAAAACAAAACAGCTATGATGGACTCCAACTGCTTTTACCTTTTAAAGAGACATTGCATTTCCACTGACTATTCGCTTTTTGGAATGGGCAGCACAGTGAGTAGAAAATGAGCAGCTGTGTTCATAATAGACAATGTTGATTTCTTTGCTCTGCAAAAGCTCCCGTGCACTCATTCCTCAATGAGTCAATGAATCATTCAGCATATCATATGTAAAACAACTGTTTCAAATACACAGCACAGTTTTTTAAGCATTATTAAAGCAACCCAAACATAATTAAGATTTTTTGCAGCTCAGGTTAAGAACTCTGAGTATGGAGTATTTCCATATCATATTACCTTATTTTTGTATTCCATTATAATGCAGAAGAACTTAAATAACACATTGCATTTAAAATGACTTCTACAGCTGATGAGTTATTTTCCTAATCCAGGTCTCTTCATTAATGATTTACACCATTTGTGTATGAATAGAGAGTCACTCAGATATTATGGGTGATCAGATAGTGCAATGTAGTATTTTTACACCTCTTTCATGGCTTCAAAGTTGCTTTGCATGAACTCCAATCATCATTTTGTCCTCTAACCCCTATACTTCATGTTTTTACGTGACTATCTGGCACCAAACTTCAGATGACTTCAAATCTTGGTAGAATCTGCTGATGTTGTCCACCAAAAGTTTCTTTCAGGTGCACTGATCTTAACATCTGGAGCAGCTGAACTCAAGTTGTACTATAACAGCCATAAATTTAAATACCTGGACAAGCTGCAGCATTCAGTGGGGGGAAAGCAAGTGCTGCATATTTCTATGTTTATATGTCTATTTGAGAATTTGCATTTTTTCCTTGCATCAGATCAGAAATCAGTTTTGCTGTGTTTATTCCATAGCTTTAGTTGATTAATCTAATTAATCACATTATTTTTTTGTTATTGTTGTTATATAACAGACAGAGACACTAAATCTCCAACACTCCATCACCACATTGACAAAGCATTAAAAACATTATTCTGTAAAAAACTTTCTTGAATCCCCTCTTTTTTTTGAGAATCTATACTGCATATAAAGCTGGTTCAATTTCTCATCTAGGCATACATACAATAATTAGAGTCATGTGAAAGAACTTGCAAAAAACAACAACAGCAGCAGCAGCAACAACAACAACAATATAGTAGTTTTTTTTTGTTATTATTAGTAGCAGTGGTAGTAGTAGAAATAGTCGCTATTATTAATCACTCAAGGTGGTGATTTTGTGGAAATCTGAACTTAAACTGTCATAACAGTCTCACTACTGCCATCTTGTGTCTCAGAATTGAACTTCATCAAATGTGGTGCATTGTTTTATTGTTTTTCCCCCCATTCTGGAGGTCCCTGTGTGGGGACCAGGCCGAAGAAATCGGTTCAACAACACACACACACACACACACACACACACACACACACACACACACACACACACACACACACACACACACACACACACATATGTTGCACTGCTGCTCAACCCACAAATGCATTTTCTACACAAATGTGGCATCATTTCAAGGTAAACAAACAGGCTTTTCAACACTATAAGATTTGTTGCCAACAAAGATTTATACATGCAGAGGAGGAGATGAAGCAGACAAACCGATGACTTCATGATGTAAAGTCAGAAAGTCAACCTAACATCCTATCACATGGTCATATATAATATATGTTAATTGGACACTGTAATCTCCTAAACAAGTAACATATTTACATGCTTAATATCAGAATCAGAATCAGAATACTTTATTGATCCCTGGGGGAATGCTGTTATGATCAAAAATCAATGTCTGTTGTTTTTATGTTTGGCTTCTTACCTCAGAGTGTGTTTTCTCTTTCTCGTCCCTCCAAGGTGTGTAAGTGTGTGTTGCTTTTAGACTGCTGAGTGGCTAGCTCAAATGGATTCTTGCATCTGGAATGCATGATTGTATCCACCATATATATATTTCTATTTTTTCTATTTTTCAAAGAAACCTGTAAGTGACTTAAAGTCAAGTTCACTCATAAAACCTGTCCATCATAATAACGTTACAGGCTATGCAAGGCAATACATGCCAACCCTCCCGTTTTTTCTCGGACAATCCCGAATTTCAGTGTCCCTCTTATTAGTCTTTCTAGGCGAGAACGTAGCTGTGCAAACTTCAAATACCTGAACCGGGGAGAACAGCAAACTCCCGGCAGGCTTTGGCCCACATCAGTCTAAAATTGTATGTAACCATGAATAACGTGTTGCCATGTCCACCAGGAGAGATTGGACAGTATAGATGTAAAACAAATATGCCAGCAGTTTATCTCAGTTAATGAGAGGAGAAGGCATGTGTTTGGCTCCTTCACATAGTGGACATTGAGTTGTTGTGTGGGACACCAGTAGTCCATGTCTGTTGCTGTAACAGTAGTTCATGTTTAGAGTAAAACATCCCAGATCACTGACTTGATAGGGGCAATAGTGTGCCTAAAAGGTTGCATAATTTTGCTAAGAGATCTGTTACTTTGTGGTAATCTTAGATGAGTAGTTTTATGGACAAAAACCACCAGGTCATTCAGTGTTCCCTTAGTGCTAATGTATAAGAGATGTTAGTGTAGTATAACTGAAGTAATGTTGTTAAGTCCTTAAGGTCATATTCTTTTATTTTCATGACTGTTGTCATGAAATCAATATCCTTGGTATCCTTATTTTCCTATTATATTGTTTTATGTGCTTTAATAATGAAGGCTTGTAGAGCAAGGCCACTTTTGACTCACAAAGTGATCACCCAGACTAAAAAACAGGAAGTTTTAGTGCACAGGCATATTAATAGATAAAGACACAGAAAGGAGGAACTTTTCATATAAGCAATGTTTGAAACTGTGTGTGACGTCTGAAGTACAGAAATAATACCACATAAGACACATGTTGAGCTAAAAATTTTAGAGCTCTTGCAACTGGCGTTTGAGTTGTGCAGGGGTCTCTCTCTTCCAGAAGATGATTGAATAAAAAGAAATATAAATGTTTTAACACACTATGAGTCGGTTTTCTCTGTTCTATCATGGGGACAAAAGAATCGGGAAACTTAACATTATATAATTCACATATAAAACTATGAATTGTCATTTTAAATGGTTTAAAAGCATGTAGAATAGCATATGTAGGCAAGTATATTTCTCCATTTTTTTTTGGTTTATCAAGAAGCAAAGACGAAAAGGAAAAAAAAGGAAACAGGGCAGCGTTCAGTGGTTGAATCATCCGTCCCCACCAATGCCAAAACCAAATCTACACCCTTGCTTGCAGTTGTCACATATGGAAATCAAATGTGTGATAAGCTGCAGGATTCAAACACAAGTGTAACTTATAAACACATGTTCATACTTTTATTCCACAATCAGAGAAAAAGAAAAAGAGAGAGAGTGCAGGACAGACAGACAGGTGACAGTCTCAGGTGTACACACTGCTACAAAACAGCACAAGAGAAGGAGGATTTAGTGTTTGTGTTATTACAAGTGCTAAACAAGAAGAGTTCCCAGATGGTACAGTGGACACATGTGTGACTCCTGTGATTAAAGCATCTTTCTTTCAGCTTAACGAGTGAACCGTCAGCTCGTTCAAACACACGTTAAAGTCAGTTTGGCTCGACACCACTGAACAGAGGCAGCAATATAACATAGCTAACATTAACAGTGCAGTGAATCCTGCTTGTGCAGTGATATTCAGGACTGCAAACCGAGCAGCATCACTGACTTTCAGCTTGTTGTGTTTGTGGATATATGACTGACTTTAATTATCCACAAAATCATCAGATTCTCTGTAAGATTAAGGTCAACTATCGAACGGCGTATAAAGTAAAGGCTTTAAAACAAAGTAAATGCTGAAAGTACAAACATCGCTAATGTCACATAACTTTGCCGGCATGTGGCCAACAGTAATGTTTTAATGTTCTTCATTATTAAACATTTGCACATAAATAAGTGACATAATATTCAGAACTTACTTTTGAAAGTTTACTCTTTGGCCGCCCCGCTTCCACTTCTTTGAAGTGTCTCCCAGTCCCAGTGCACTTGTTAGCATGTTTTGGTTCGTGCAACTGGTCCGTCCGGTTATTCTCGTCCTCATAGTACGCACCGTACATAGTAGTGCGCGTACTTCAAGCGTGCAGTCTCTTAATTGGGACACAGCCAGAGCCTGTTTCTCTGAAATGGGAAAATCAAGAGATATCAACCAAAACACCTGGGAAAGAATTGTGGAGCTCCATAAGTGTGGCTCAGTTTTGAATACAATTTGGTGCCATTTACAATTAAGAAATACAGACAATTTCTCTCTTTACTCTTAAAGTTAACAAATACGTTTTTTATATTTATCAATCTAAAAAAAATAAACATTTAGTCTGATTTGATGTTACAATTAAAAAAGTGTTTTTATTTGAAGAGTATGTAAATATCTGGTTTCAACTGTATATTTGATGATTGTCAGCACAAAAAGGGAGAGAGAGGAACAGAGAGTGAGAGAGAGGAGAATGAGGACAGAACAGAGATGGAACAAGAGCAGGTGAGACAGACCTCTTAGGCTACGTCCACACGTACCCGGGTATTTTTGAAAACGGAGATCTTTCGTTTTAAAAAATAATCCCGTCCACACGTAAAGGCAGAAATGAAGGAAAACGCTGCTAGGAACATGCCAAAGCAGGAGATGGCGCTAGATTCCTAACCGTGTAGAAATGTTGGCCAATCAGAAAGTCTAGAAGCCTTGGTGGCAAAAAGTAAACAAAGCTGGGGCATAGAAGCAGAACCCAGTCGTATGTGTGGAGGGACAGTAACTGTGTGTGTATATGTAAGCATTTAAACACTGCAGAGGCTACAATTAACAGTAACAGTATTGTAGAAATTCATTTCACCGAAACAATAACGTGGCGCACACTGTGACGTCAAAAAAGGCGCACATCTTTGACGCTGCGTTTTCTGCGTTTTTCTCGTCCACACGTAAATGCAAAAACTGAGTTTTAGAAAATATCCACACTGGCCGGAGTTTTTAAAAATCTCCGTTTTCAGTGACCAAAAACGCCGTTTACCTGTGGACGAAAGGTGCAAACGCATAGAAAAATCTGCGTTTTCAAAAATACCCGGGTACGTGTGGACATAGCCTTAGTCAAATGATTGTTTACCAAAAGTATCACCGTATCATAGGTACTCATGTATCTCATACCTAGTGTTTCTTTTTAGGTTTGTTATTTTTCAAATTCTATATTTATTAAGTTATGCAGGCTTGTTTGCACAACAAGGCTAAATAATTATATAAACTTTTCTCAATCTAAATAGTGTACTTTGGTCGAATTAAAAAATAAGTGTAGTGCAGGTCTATGATGATTTTTAGTTCTATTATCATCTAGTTCTGATTCTTGTTCTGTCTTGGTTAAGTCCTCAGTAGTCCTGATTTTGAACTGTTGTAGTCCTATTTTAATTCCGGATCAGTCCTGGGTCTGGTTGAATTGGGGTTTAGTCCCTGTGTCTTGATACAGCCCTGATTTTGTTCTGCCTTGCTGCTTAATTAAAAAACTAGTTTAAGGTGTCCTGCATATGTGATATATTTTTTTCCTATATGAAGTCATTCTTTTTTGAACAAAACTCAAAACACAGCCTATTAATCTTTCAGTCATTTCTAACCCCCCCCCCCCCCCCCCAAAAAAAAAAAAAAAAATCCCACATGCATACTACCCTTTAGGGCTAAGCCCTGGGTGTTTCAAATGTCTGGCTCCGCCTCTGTACTGAACACAAACTACATTTTTTGGACTGGCACAAATAATTTGTGTGCCTTCTTATTTGATGCAGCACACCTGATTGTTCTGTAAATAGATTTTGGT
Source organism: Aulonocara stuartgranti (assembly GCF_965226115.1). Taxonomy (NCBI): domain Eukaryota; kingdom Metazoa; phylum Chordata; class Actinopteri; order Cichliformes; family Cichlidae; genus Aulonocara; species Aulonocara stuartgranti. The sequence goes on along the minus strand of NC_138945.1, from coordinate 11,193,342 downwards.
TATATAAAAAACGCCTGAGGCCTTGGCTGCATTTTTAGGTAAATAGTACCATATAACTTTGTTGTTTGCAAAACTTGTGCATAATTTTTTAGAAATGTACAATTTGTATTTGCATTTCAAGTTATGAAAATCATTTGTTAAACATGTTTGTGGGTTTTACAGTAAAAAATACAACTTTTTTGTACTCTGATTTTGAATTTTTTGTCTGAATTTAGATCAACTGTGCTAATATAGTATACCAAAATGAAAAAATAACTCAAATTTCAGATATTTGAGGTTGTGCTGAAAATAATGATACCAAACAAGGCAAGAAAAACATATTTTAAAGGTGAAATATAGAGGTAAAATCAAAAGTAGTCAAAAGCGGCCAATTATACCCTGGACCCCAGAGGGTTAATAATAAATAAATTAAATACAATTAAAAACGTCTTGTTCTATGACTACAATTATTTTTAGTTTAATGTTGAGTAACACATAATTAATCAGAGAATTAAAGAAATATGAACACTTAATAGTAACACTGACCATAAATCATGAATGAGGTTTAATGGAATATTAACACAGATGTACAAAAGCCCATTTACAGCAACAATGTCTCCTGTCTTCCAGTGGTACATTTTGTTATCTACTGTAAGTTTATCATGTTAAATCCCAACTTATCAGTCAAAAGTTTTTTCCAAAGATATCAGCACAGACCAAAACTACTTTGCTGATTAAGAAAATAATACATTGGACTCATTACTGTGTGGATCATCCCATTTTCTCTTTTCACACGGATTAAACCAAGTTGGCACTTTTCCATAAACAATGTGAACATTTGGGTGTGCCACTGCCTTCAACTTTTTATCAGCTTCATTTATGAAAGAATTTTCATGTCTAAACATAATTTTTTTTCCTGATATAAAATTTTAAAAATCCTTTACTTCCACCCATTTTAAGACGTTGTGACAACAAATTCAACAGATGCCAAATGAAATTATTATTTTTAAATTACAATTTCTTTTACGTTTGTTATTGTATTTCCTGTCGTTCAAAGGGCTAAGCAACATTGAACGACTTCCAAGCTGTCTTTTTTTTATGTTTGTCTTCAGAGTTTAGGAGCTGTGTCTCCATTTCACTAAGGCCTACAATTCTTCAAATAAACTACATTAATTAAATGTACCATTACAATGGAAGACTGCTGAGAACTGACTAAACATTTAACACACTGAGCATAAGGCAACCCATTTCCAAGTTTTTTTAGTTGAGACCTAAACTGTCGTGCTGATTAAGGAAACAAGACATTTTTTTGCCACATTATCATGTCATGATCATCCTATTTTCTTTTTCTGCTGTGAATAAACCACCCAGATCTTTAAAGCCTTCGGCACTTTCACATATAATATTTCTCCAATTCTTTTTGGAACTAATTTCATCTTCATCTTCAAAACAACTAACCACACAGCTGGAGCTTCAGAGCCCAAACTAACCAAATGTAACTTTTCTTCAATCAGCGCAACAATTTTGAGCTCTTAGTTTGTTTTGTCTGCTCACAGTTTGCTGTCTGCTTCTTCTACTTGGTCCACGATTATCTCTGCACCATCTTTCTCCTGTTGTATTTCTTCTCATGCTGCACCTTCATGTGTCCTGTGCTGAGATGTATTTTTTCTCATTGAAATCATCTGGGTAACAAATTAAGCCTTCATACTTATCATGCTGCAGGAGTGGGCTCATTAATGTGTTAGCTATTATCTCCATTTCATCCAAAGCTTACATAACACGGGCATTTTCTTCTTTTTTTCTTGTTCATTTTAATTGACTTTCTTTACATGCACAAATCAAAAATGTTGTCAGGTCAATCAAATCTGGCTTGTTTAGAGCAATATTTGTCACCATGCTTAGTTACTCAACTGAGACTATATATGGACGTCTGCAACCTCGGTTTCTATCGCTCATTCTTACAGGTCATTTGGGATTATTTGAATTTTATTTACTTCACATATTACAGACATTGACTTTGTTTTTTAAATACATTCATTTTTTCAGTGAGGTGTCCATTTCTGTCTTTCCCCTTCAGCCAGGGGTGTGACATGAATGGTGGATGATGCATGTGATGACAGTCACACATAATTAAGGGTAAACGCTGAACTTAATCACCTGAAATCATCATAAAACTTAGACTGAGAGGCAACAAAGACATTTATTATTTGTATAGTAGTTTAAAAATATGTACAGCACCCTCATTTAATGTAATTAAAGGATGAAAGAGAGAGGGATTAGTTAATCCATAATGTTAACAGGACAGATCAACAATTGAATGACTCTATAAAATATATTGAGTCTTTGTATGCTCTAATGGAGCTCTGAGGTGTGCTGGATTTGATCACTGTCAATAGACACAATTAATCTGACTGACAGAGAGAAGGCCAAGACCTCAGGAGGACAGTTCATCATCAATCTTATTCAGCTTGTTTTAGAACTGAAGATGAAGATGAGAGGTGAGATGTCTGCATGCCCTCTGCTGGGAGTGAGTGAAAACACTTTTACTGACGGCTGGATCTAAATACTGAATTTGGTGCCAAACGCACCATTAAACAGGGAACATGTCTATAGAAGAAGAAGATCTTGTCTTGTCTTGTTACAAACTTAAATTGTAAATTTCGAGTGTTGGAGCAGGAGTCAGGAGCACGTTCATGGAAACCACTTCTTTCCTTCTGTTTCACGATTGTTCACATTTCTCACTGTAAATAAACACACCGACTCTGATGGTCAAATCCTGCATTTGGTACCGGTTCTTGCCACGCATCTTGACATAAATAATCAACACTTTGATTTAGAAACTGCATTTTGTGTTCACTTGTGTTATCATTGTCTTATATTTAAATTTGTTTAATGATCTGAACCAGTTTTTCACATCACTGTACGTACGTAGAAATTCTGCTCAAACTCTATGAACAGAATCATTCTAACAATGTGAAACAAGCTGTCACTGCATCTGTACTAATGCTCAGTTTGTAAGAACAGACATGCTACAAAACAACCCCAAGACATGCGGGGTTCTTCAGAGGATAAAGTGCTGGTGCCGTGTTCCACCGCCAGACTTGCACACAATGTTGCAGAGATGTGCCAGCCAGGAAAGCACAGGAGCCTTAAAGCCATTTCCAGAACTTTTCTTTTAAGTTAATTGTAATCAATCAATCATTTTATTACATGGTGTTTTGGAAATGTAATTAATGATCAAATGATAACTACAACAGCAATAATGATAATAATAATAATGTTACTAAGAGTTTTTAAAACAACCAGACCTTCATCCTTTGTTCTAAATCTGTGTGTAGAACACAAACATATTCATGTAATGAAATACAGATGAATCACTGACTTGTGACACTATTGTTTCAGTTTCTTTAGTCATATCTCCTCCTGTTTTCCTGCTTTAGCGATGCAGGCGTCTCTCTTACACCATCATCACTTTCTCCACTTCACCTTGAGGTAAACTTGCTTATTTGCAAAGAGAAGTAGAAGCATGACAGTATGTGCATGATCCAGAGTCATTAACAAACACACAGTGGTAAGAACAAAGTTTGCACAGGTTTTCTGTAATTTTGTGTGTGCACGTGTTTTTTGTTTGCACAGAATAACAACGTTTCCATACACATACTGAATGAGGACCAATGTTTTTGAATGAAAACTGGATCTACTTAGTTCTGCCTGTATTTTCTTCACATGTCTACACTGATATGAATGCACAATTTTAAGAGTTTAAGCAGCCATAGAGGGAACGGTGCCACTCCACCTTGGAAGATGAGGGCCGATTTAAACTTTTTATATTTTGTGTTTAATATAACTGACAATGACTAGGAAACCTAAAAAAGATGATACAACACATTAACACACAGAGTACATAATAACACAAATAATCGTACTGGCGATGATTGCTCGTATTGGGTGAATTAAAATCCACCAAGAATGCATTTAAGGTTTTGTTTCTTTCATTACACTTTCAGTTGACATGTGCTTTTCAAACGTTACATTTAAACTGTGTAATATAGTGGTCGTTCCATCCACTCACCTTTTATCTTTAATAGTTTTTTAGATGTTGGTGAAAAAAGTGTTCATGACAGTGTAGATTTCTGGTATTTTGTATAAATTTAAACATGTAACAATTCAATTATTTCTAATAATAAAAAAGTGTGAAACTGACGTTGGACTTGTGTTTGGAAATGAACCACCCCATGTTGTGCAGCTTTGTGGATTTTATACTTACTGGATACATACTTATTTATTATATAATTATTATATATAATTTTTGTGCACAACATCTGAAATCAGTCTGTCAATTCAGGCATTAGTGCTCAACCATCTCAGCTGTTGGTCAAATGCTTTTTCCATCAAACTCAGGTCATAAAACCCCAATATTTTACTTTATTAACTTCCTGTGATTCGTTGCTTTGTTGTGACTCTTGGGACATACTGAAGAATAACATTCGCACTTATTGTTTTACACGTTAACATGAAATACAGTCCTTACAAAGGAAAGCTTTCTTCTTGTTCTTAGTCAGTTCATCAAAGACCTCCCAAAACATCTGTATGGTGAGATGGTCTGCGCTTTATTCACCTTCATAATGTGTGTTCTAATCATAGTGAAAGAGACTGTTAGTGTTGGGTAGATAGCTTGTACTGGAAGGACTGTAAGGTGCTTGTTCAGGTTTGCAGCTACCACTCCCCGGAGTGTCGGCCAGAACACTGCTCAAGGCCCGGATGAATGTTCAGAAGGGAGACAATGAAGACACCGAGGATAGTGCAGACTCTTGTATTGACTTCACACAGTTGAAGGTAACAGGGATTGTCAGAGGAGCAGGTATTGCATACAGGTTTAGGTACGTGGGCATGGGTGTGTGTATGTGTGTGTGTGTGTGTGGTCTGTTGCTCATTAATGCACACTTCTCACGGAATAACCAATTCTCTGCCGGTAATCTGGAGCAGAAAAGCTCAGGTGCTTTGCCCATGTTTCTCCCTGGACATAGTCTCTCATACAAAGCGGTGGGGTGACCTCTACTGGCCACTCTAAAAACTACAGGTGAACTAACAACTGAACAGAATAAAACCATAACTACAGGGCCTTTTGTACAGCCGCCCCCAAATGTATGAAGTACATTTGCTCACAACAAAAGGCAATTTTACAAACAAAGTCACGGTGATTGTCCTTTGTCTTCGTCCGGGAGGGCAGGCAGCACCACCAGCCTCGCCACAGGTCGGGTGAAGGTCCGGTCCTTCACCTTGATGTCAGCAGACCTGATGTGCCCGTCGGGACTGGGGTGGACTTTGGAGATGCAGCCCACGAGCCAGGAAGCACGAGGCAGCTGAGGATCTACGATCATCACCACTGAACCTTCTGTGACATCTGCGGGGGATGACCGCCATTTCTGCCGAAGCTGCAGGCTTGGAAGGTACAGCCGGATGAATCGAGACCAGAAGTGGTCAGCCAGCACCTGGGAGTGCTTCCACCTCCAGCGACTCAGGAGCTCTTCTCTGGGGTAAGCCACTTGAGGAAGTGCTCTGTCAGGCCGCCCCATCAGAAAGCAGTTGGGGGTCACTGGATCAGGATCACTGATGTCAGACGGGACATAACCTAGTGGTTTGGAGTTCAAGATGCCCTCCACCTCCACAAGGACCGTGCGGAGGACCTCTTCTTGAAGGGGTTGGGATCCTACTGTAGTGTAGAGTGCCGTCTTGACAGACCTAATCTCCCGCTCCCACACTCCCCCGAAATGAGGAGCCGCTGGTGGATTGAAGTGGAAGACGATCTTATGGGGAGCCAGGAGCTTCTGCAGGTCAGAGGTCATGGCTGCAAAAGCTGCTTGGAGTTCCCTTTCTCCCCCACGGAAGTTGGTCCCTTGGTCTGAGTACAGCTCAGCTGGAGTTCCTCTCCTGGCAATGAAACGGCGAAGTGCCATTAGGAAGGCATCTGTATCGATGGAGGTTAGGACATCAAGGTGGACCGCTCTGATAGTTAGGCACTTAAAGATGATGCCCCACCTCTTCTCCACACGGCGCCCGATTTTGACCTCAAAGGGTCCAAAACAGTCCACGCCTGTCGAATAAAAGGCAGGTTTGTAAAGGCGGAGGCGCGCAACTGGCAGGTCCGCCATCTTGGGAACAGTTGGTCGGGCTCTCCATCTGCGGCACTCAAGACAGGTCCTTTGAAAACGCCTAACTGCTTCCCGGCCTCTCAGGATCCAATGAGTGCGCCGAATCTGGCCCTGGATGGCGCAGGCGACTGTCGACGTCCTGGATGAACAGGCGGGTGACTGGATGTGTCGGATCCAAAACTAAAGGATGGGAGCTGGTAAAGGCGAGATCTTCAGAGCGGCGAAGACGTCCACCTACACGGATGACCTCATTCTCGTGGTCGAACTCAGGGGATAGTGCGAGGAGACGACTGCTGCGACTGATGGATTTCCCCTGCTTAAGAAGTCGATACTCCTCAGGGAAGCTCTCCTGTTGAGCTTCTCTCAGGATGTTCATCTCTGCTCGAACATAGTCATAAGCCGATGAAGTTCCACCGCCTTTGGCCGCCCCATGCAACTGCGTAATAGCAGCTTCCAGCAGCTGTGTCCAGGTGTCATATTTGCTGAAGTTCGAGGTGGCGGGGTCGAAGGTGGTAGAAAATCCACAAAAGGTCTCTTTACGGAGCTCAGATGGGCCTGGAGGCTCAGCCAGGGTGCCACTTGGCTCTGGAGGCCACTGTTCTGGACCTAGGAGCAGGAAAGGAGGCCCTTGACTCCATCTATTGGGTCTGGTCAGCTCGAGAAGGGACTTCCCCCGGGTTATATCATCTGCGGGGTTCTGGGCTGAGTCCACATAGCGCCAGGTGTGCGAGTGAGTTAATTCCTGGATCTCAGCCACGCGGGTGCCGACGAAGACCTTGAAGTGGCATGACTGGGACCTCAACCAGGTGAGTACAGTTGTGGAGTCAGACCACAGCACTATTCTCTTTATGTCCAGAGTGAGCTCATTTCTCAGGAGACGGGAAAGATGAGCTCCGGAGAGGGCACCACACAGCTCAAGTCTAGGCATGGAGAGAATGCGTTTAGGGGCAACACGGGAGCGAGCCATCAGGAAGGCTAGATGTGAGCTGCCATCACCTGTCACTGTTCTCATGTAGGCCACTGCGCCATAAGCCTGCTCTGATGCATCACAGAATATGTGAATCTCTCTCTCACTAACTGCCTCCATGATGTGCTTTGGGAGATACGGGCGAGGAAGCAGGACTTGTGCAAGGAACAGCAATTCCTCTTCCCAGGTTTTCCACTGCTGGAGTAGTTCTGGTGGAAGCTGCGGGTCATCCCATCCCCTCTGTTGATCCCAAAGGCGCCTCACCAGCATCTTGGCTCGGGTGGTGTACGGTAGGATAAAGCCAAGTGGGTCGTATTGGCTTGCGAGAACTTTATAAATATTCCGCATGGTGGGGGCGCCATAACTGATTTTGCGGTGTCTGTAACCCAAGGTGTCCATGGGGAAGTGCCAGCTAAGGCCCAGAGTTGGCTCAGAGGTGTCTGATTTGTCTTGAGTGAGCCAAAGTTCTGCACTTGTGGATCTGAGGTCTTCAGGTAGGTGGCCAATGGTGCTGGGTTCATTACTGGCCCACTGGCGAAGGACAAATCCAGCAGAAGACAGAAGGGCTCTTAGCCTGTCCACTAGGTCCCGGGCTTCTTCAGGGGTTGGCACGCTCTGGAGAAGGTTATCAACATAGAAGCACTGTCCCACAGAGTGACGTAGCGGATCATCTCCTTCCGTGTGGTCCCTGGCGTGGCGCTGCAGAGCGAAGGTTGCACAGCATGGGCTGCAGGTTGTACCGAAGGGGAGGACCTGCCATTCATAAACGGCCACCGGTTCCTCGGGGTGCAGATCCCGCCACACAAACCGCAGGAGGGAACGATCCACGGGAAGAAGGCAAATCTGGTGGAACATACCTTTAATGTCACCACTAATGGCTACGGCATGCTCTCGAAAGCGAAGGAGGACACCAAGGAGCGATGCGCTCAGGGTAGGCCCAGGTAGAAGATGTTCGTTGAGGGCTTGGCCTTGGAACTGGAACGAACAGTTAAACACAAGGCGATCTTTGCCATTGTGGCTAACAAGGTGGTGAGGGATGTACCATGACTCATCTGCTTGAGCAACCTCAGAGGGGGACACCTTAACCACCGAACCGGCCTGGACCAACTTCTCTATCTCCGCCCGGTAGATCTTAGCTCGTTCTGGATCTTTCTGGAGCCTTCTCTCCACACTTCTCAAACTGGGAACGACAGCGTTAGGGCTAGCTTTAAGGTGTGGCATGTTCCCGCGGCGAAGGAGGGGGGTGGCATAGCGTTGGATGCCCTCGACATCTACACGAACTGTCTTCTGCTCTAGCAGGCTAACTGCATAGTTATCTTCTCTTGAACGGGTAACCACCTTGCCTTCTGGCACCGGGACAACATCTACCTGCCATAACTTCTCTACATGTTTGAGTAGCTCACTCACCTGGGGAGGAAGGGCAGTCGTGAAGAGGCACTGTTGTGGCAGCGAAGAGGAACCTATAAGGCTGGAGGGACCCTGTAGTGTCCACCCTAACCTGGTGCGCATAGCAGCAGGACCACCCGGTGGACCAAGACGGACAGCTTCAGTTGGAGTGATGAGCTGTGGGTGGTCACTGCCAATAAGAAGGAGAGGTTTGACCTTCTTGAAGGACTGGAGAGGCAGGCCTCGGAGGTGTCTGTACTTCCGCTGCAAGGACTCCACTGGGTAGCTGTGCTCGGCTAGGTCGATACGGGTGGTGGTGAAGGCGTTGCGGACTTTGTACTTCAGCTTAGGTTTGCCACCAGGGGAGATCTCAAATGAGACACATGATCCATGCAGAGTTTGCACATCTTGCTTGATAGTGCGCAATGGAAGTGTCTCTGGGATGCCTTGAAGGTCAAGCTTCTGGGCAGCGGTGGGTAGCAGCATAGTCCTCTCTGACCCATCATCCAAAACTGCGTGAGTGCTCAAAGTCTTGCCATTATGGTGAAGGATGACTGGGACAACCTTTAACAGGACTTGGCCGCTCTCTGTAGGACGATCGAGGTACAGGACGCCCGTAGGATTCTCACCTTCTCGTGGGGGAGCAGACACTGGGCCATGTGGCTTCAAGGACTTCGAATTCACGTCGTGAAGGACCTGCAGATGACGACCCTGACACAGGCTGCAGGGTTTCTTGAGGGTACACTGTGCTGCCTGATGGGAGCGTGCGCAACGCCAGCACCTCTTGTTAGTCTTTATCCAGTCTGTGAGTTGTTCACGACTCAGCTTGATGACCTCCTGACACTGACTCAGGTGATGGGCACGGTTATCACAAAAGGCGCAGTAGGGTGGCTGCCTAGCTTTGTTTGGAGTGGTACCTAGTGACCTGGGTGAGCTCTCTCCACTGTGAAGAACCGCAACAGAGCGTCTGCTTGGTCTGACATCAGGCTTCTCTCTGGTGATCGCTGGAGTGGGCAGGCCGTCATAGTCCTGACACTAGGATTCGTACTTTAACCAGGTAGCCAGGTCATCCAGGGTGTAAGCCTGACCAGAATGGTTATACATGCACCGACGTAAATCAGCTCTTTGCTCTGAAGGAAGCTTACTAAGGAGTCGAGCCACATGGGAGCCACACTGGAGTTCGACCTCCCCATCAGGGCCTAAAGTCTTCAGCATGCCCACGAGCGACTGGATGTGGAGAGAGAATCGCTCAAATGCGGCTGCATCCCCTCGGCGGATGTCAGGTGAGTCCATGACAGCAGCAATTCTTCTCAGGGCAAGCTGGTGGGGCTGCCCAAGCCTGTCGTTAAGAGCGTTCATAGTGTCACTGAAGGGCGTGGCAGAATGGAGGTAAGCGTCCGCTATCAACTTTGCTTCCTCCAGGTGTAGGTGATCTAACAAGACTTGGTACCTGAAGAGCTCTGAACTCTCCGGGGGCAATAAGTTCTCTAGCGCCATCTTTAGACGAGCAAATTCCCCAGGATCAAGGCGTGAGAGCTTGGGAATGCTTGGACAAGGCCCCCTGTAGGTCAAGAAAGGAGTAGATGAGGACGGGGGTGGAGTTGGCAGTGGTTGCAATGGAGGGGGGTGTGCTCTCGGAGGCGGCGCTGGAGGGTAGGTGATCCTTGGCTGAGGAGAAGTGAACCCTGGCCTAGATTCATGTGGGGGGATGATCTGACTCTCCTGTGCAGCCATAGACTCCCTCTTCAGATCCTGGAGCTCTTTCAGCATCGTATCGATGCGGTCCGCAACTGGACCCTGGCTGGAGACAGACTCCTCCTTGAACACAACAGGAGGAGGTGGTGGAGGCCAGTCCTCTTCCTCTTCAGCAGGGGGTGGCTGGAGATGAACAGCAGGGACTCTGGGCGGTGGACTGAGCTGCAGACTCTCTGCACGGTCCAGCAACTGCAGCAAACTAGCATGAAGGGCCTGGAAATTAGCCAGCCCGGCTCTCATCTCGTCATGCGACTGCTGGAACAGGAACCTTTCACGCTGTATATCTTCTAACTCTGCTCTCAATGGTGTGACATGGCCGTGTGAGCCGTCATCAGAGGGATCAGACGGAGGATGGTGGGAAGAACGGTTGTCGCCTCCTGTCCCACTTTCCTCCTGGTAACCTGCACCAAGCCCGGGGAAGTCAGTCTCATAAGCTTCATAGCGGAGGGGACGACGTACATTACGCCGTGGGCGCGCACCAAGAGCTGAGAAGTTCTGAATATCATCCATCTTGTTAGGGTAGAAGCAGCTTATATCCGGCTCGAAGGACCATTAATGTTGGGTAGATAGCTTGTACTGGAAGGACTGTAAGGTGCTTGTTCAGGTTTGCAGCTACCACTCCCCGGAGTGTCGGCCAGAACACTGCTCAAGGCCCGGATGAATGTTCAGAAGGGAGACAATGAAGACACCGAGGATAGTGCAGACTCTTGTATTGACTTCACACAGTTGAAGGTAACAGGGATTGTCAGAGGAGCAGGTATTGCATACAGGTTTAGGTGCGTGGGCATGGGTGTGTGTGTGTGTGTGTGTGTGTGTGGTCTGTTGCTCATTAATGCACACTTCTCACGGAATAACCAATTCTCTGCCGGTAATCTGGAGCAGAAAAGCTCAGGTGCTTTGCCCACGTTTCTCCCTAGACATAGTCTCTCATACAAAGCGGTGGGGTGACCTCTACTGGCCACTCTAAAAACTACAGGTGAACTAACAACTGAACAGAATAAAACCATAACTACGGGGCCTTTTGTACAGTTAGATATACCAAAGATAACTCATTCACAATAATGGGATGTGATAAAAGAATTGCAGACAAATTACATCTTTGTATCACTAACAGCTGTTTATCTGTTTCAGCTTTTCCCAGTCACTGAAGTCTTTGCCCACCATCACTTCTTGCAGCTCCTTTGGCCTGAAGAGTTTCACCAAATCCTGCTCACACACCAGGAAGAAGCCTCTCTTGAACTCCTGAAACACATTCTCCACTGATGTGTTGAAGGCATGATTCACGTAGGCATCCACAAACTCCTTCCTGTTTGGAAGATAAAAGTAGTGATTTACATCCACACTTTGGTCAAATCATGAACTGTTCTGTTCCATTTTGTTTAAAGAGTGGTCGCTTTATATCTCTGCCACTGATATTTTACTGTGGTTACTTGGCCCATGGTAATTCATTGTGTAGAAACCTGAAAATTAGTGGTGTGCTTCAAGGATATGCATTTGACCTCTTTCTGTTAGATGCTTCACATTGGCCACAAAAGAGTTTATGTAATAAAGCTTTGTTTCTTTGTAGATGATATGCAGTTATATATTTCTGTAAGCTGACTTTACAGATCAGCTGCCTTTGTAGGCTGATGTAGAGTTATTAGATTAGATCATAATAAGTTATGACTTGTTATTATCTATAGCATGAAATCTTTTTTTTCAAATATATGTCCCAGCTTTCATCACTTGTGACTCTATTGTACTACTGTACTCTTGCTTCTTCAAATCGTGTTAAGGAAACCTCAGACTGCAGTAATTAGGGATTTACTGACACCAGGTAAGCAATGTTTAGTGTAAAATACACATTTTTATTGTTCCAACAAATAACCAATGTTACATATGTTAAAGATTTGTTATTGGAAATAATTCAACCCCACCAGAATTAAACAAAACACAAAGAATAAAGTGATAAATAATACAGAAGTGCTCTATTGGATTGTATTACATAGTCAGATGTTTATAGCAATATAGTAGTTATAAAGCAATACATTCTCCTGTTCATGTTTGTCTGAGCATAAAAATTAGATTTGATTCATAAGAATTATAATGCAGCAGTAACTTAAATTATTGGATAAATTATGACATATTAAGAAAAGTCAGATAATTCTAAAGTGCCTTATGATGCTGATGCTGTTACACAGCTGTCTTATGTGGGGATGTTGAATTTTTTGCATTTGCTATAGTGTAATATTATTGTAATACAGTGTAAATTATCCTGAGGTACCACAGGAAAAAAAAAGATGAGTTCCAAGAGTAAAAATAAATCTCATCCCTCCTCCTCGGCTCAGACACAGTGCACGCTCCTTTAGAGCTGCATACGATCCACCATCACAGTGTGAATTCTGTATCTGCTAGCAGGGCCTCTGTCAGTCTGTCTCACATGATCTCCTTAGTTGAGTAAAAAGGCAGATACAGATTAGGGTGACATGTCTCTGACTCAGGGAAGTGCTGATCACAGGTGCCGCTCTGAATAGCAAAAACCTTCATCTTGACCTGGTCAATGACAAAAATAGGAGCTCTCCTGTAACCAGTAAGGAACCCTGAAGAACAACAATGGAAAGAAAATATAATTTTACTTATCTTATTTTTTTTGAAAACTTTTACATACATCTTATCATCATCACATCACAGGAAAAAGTATTTTTGCATATTTGTCACATTTATGTGTAAAAAGTAAATACAAAACACAATTGTTAATTTATAATTTCATTCATTAAGGGAAAAAAATATTCAAGCCTAGCTGGCCCTATGTGAAAAAGCAATTGACCTCTAAATGTATTAACTGGTGGAAGCATCCTGGCAGCAAGAACTGCAGTCAAGTGTTTGTAATAACTGGTAATGAATCTTTACATAGCTTTGGGAGGAATTTTGGCCCACTTTCCTTGGCATACGTTTTTGTACTTTGAACAAGCATAATAAAAACAGAATTAGGGCTTTTTTTTAAAGGCTTAACGAGGCTATGAAGAATCTTTCATTTCCATCCATCCATCTTCATCCGCTTTATCCGAGGCCGGGTCGCGGGGGCAGCAGTCTAAGCAAAGAGGCCCAGACCTCCCTCTCCCCAGCCACCTCCTCCAGCTTATCCGGGGGAACTCCAAGGCGTTCCCAGGCCAGCCGAGAGATATAATCTCTCCAGCGTGTCCTGGGTCTGCCCCGGGGCTCTAGAATTCGCAATTTACAGTTTACAGGTGAAGATTTTTCCGCAATTTTTGTGAATCGCCTGTTTTTAACTTAAATGGGGCATGCCTGGAACACCTCACCCAGGAGGGCCCATCCTTGTCAGATGCCCGAACCACCTCAACTGGCTCCTTTCGATGTGGAGCAGCAGCTGCTCTACTCTGAGCTCCTCCTGGATGGCCGAACTTCTCACCCTATCTCTAAGGGAGAGGCCAGCCACCCTTCAGAGGAAGCTCATTTCTGCCGCTTGTATCCGCGATCTCGTTCTTTTGGTCACTACCCACAGCTCGTGGCCATAGGTGAGGGTAGGGACGTAGATCGACCGGTAAATTGAGAGCTTTGCTTTTACACTCAGCTCCCTCTTCACCACGACGGACAGGTGCAGCGTCTGCATTACTGCAGCTGCAGCCCCAATCCGTCTGTCGATCTCCGGCTCCCTTCTCCCATCACTCACAAACAAGACCCCGAGATACTTGAACTCCTCCACTTGGGGCAGGAACTCATCCCCGACCCGGAGTGGGCACTCCACCCTTTTCCGGCTGAGAACCATGGCCTCAGATTTGGAGGTGCTGATCCTCATTCCCGCTGCTTCACACTCGGCTGCGAACCGTTCCAGTGTGAGCTGGAGGCCCTCACCCGATGAAGCCAACAGAACCACATCATCCGCAAAAATCAGAGATGAGATTCTGAGGCCACCAAAGCGAAAGCCTTCCGCCACTTGGCTGCGCCTAGAAATCCTGTCCATAAAAATTATGAACAGAACCGGAGACAAAGGGCAGCCCTGGCGGAGCCCATCACCCACCGGGAACAAGTCCGACTTATTGCCGGCAATGCGAACCAAGCTCTTGCAACGGTTGTATAGGGATCGAATGGCCCGTAGCAATGGGCCAGACACCCCATATTCCCGCAACACCTCCCTCAGGACACCCCGAGGGACACGGTCGAATGCCTTCTCCAAGTCCACAAAACACATGTAGACTGGTTGGGCAAACTCCCATGCACCCCACCCTCAAGTATCCTGGAGAGGATAAAGAGCTGGTCCAGTGTTCCGCGACCAGGACGAAAACCGCATTGTTCCTCCTGTATCCGAGGTTCGACTAACGGACGAACTCTCCTTTCCAGCACCCTGGCATAGACTTTCCCAGGGAGGCTGAGGAGTGTGATCCCCCTGTAGTTGGAACACACCCTCCGGTCCCCCTTCTTAAAGATGGGGACCACCACCCCGGTCTGCCAGTCCACAGGTACTGCCCCTGATCTCCACGCAACATTGCAGAGGCGTGTCAACCAGGACAGCCCTACAACGTCCAGAGCCTTCAGGAACTCAGGGCGGACCTCATCAACACCAGGGGCTCTGCCACCAAGGAGTTGTTTAACTGCCTCAGTGACCTCGCCCCCGGAGATTGGCGGGTCATTCCCCTCATCCCCAGACTCTGCTTCCTCCTCGGAAGACGCGTCAGTGGGATTAAGGAGGTCCTCGAAGTCCTCGAGGTCCTTCCACCGCCTGACAATTTTCTCAGTCGACGTCAGCAGCGCTCCGCCAGCACTATACACAGTGCAGGTAGAGCACCGCTTTCCCCTCCTGAGACGCCTGACGGTTTGCCAGAATTTCTTCGAGGCAGTCCGAAAGTCTTTTTCCATGGCCTCTCCGAACTCCTCCCACACCCGAGTTTTTGCTTCAGCCACTGCCCGAGCCGCATTCCACTTGGCCTGTCGATACCTGTCGGCTGCCTCCGGAGTCCCACAGGCTAACCAAGCCCGATAGGACTCCTTCTTCAGCTTGGTGGCTCCCTTCACCTCTGGTGTCCACCATTTGGTTCGGGGATTACCATTCACATAGGCCTCCACAAACTCCTTCCTGTTTAGGAGGGAAATTTTTAAATCAGCAAATATTTCACCGAGACAAAGGTGCTGCAGATGAACCTCACAAGCACGTCATGTTTTATATGCTTACTTATTTTGACTTGTCAGTGGCTTTCCAGGAGTTTGAGGATCCAGGTCAACATCTATTCCATCCCAGTTTATCTGTAAATTAGTTATAAATCAGATGAGTTTAGCTGCAAAACCTGAGAATGAGACAGATTACTGATCATCTTCTATAGTAAAACACATACCCAAAAGTCCATGTAGAGATTATCCAGAACATCATCTTCATAGTTTAAGATGGTCTGCAGAGTCCTTTAAAGAAATTAAAACAAAAAGTTGTATTAAAAGAAGTTCAACTATGTACATTTTACAGCAGTCACAAGTTACTGTAACTTTTGACACACGACAACTTAAAATACATCCATCCATACATTTTCTTCTGCTTGTCTGGGGCCAGGCTGTGGGACCAGCAGCAGCATGTGTTACTGAAATGAAATGGATACTTACCGTCCTACAGTCGGGCTGAACTCCATCATATCCTCCAGTGTCGGCTCTAAACTGAGTAGCTTCTTGAACAGAACCAGTGGGAATGGTAAGTGTATGATACACTGGTTGTACAAGGCCAAGCCACACAGTAGTCCAAACAGGAAGAAGTTTCTCTTGCTCTCTTCTGTTGCCTGCATTAATAAAAGTTCACTTTGGTTCTATTATTGCTTATCGTTAAAATTTCAATCCTTTAACCAATTTTATACAGTTGGTGGGCTCAGTTTTAAAGTCTTACATTGGAGGGAAACCATGCCAGGGTTTTGGAGTCATTGAGCATGAACATCCCAGATTCTTCTGACACCATTTTAAGAAACAGGTGGTGAAAAAGGTCTCGTTTGTAGACATCTTTGGTGTTTGGGTCCTCATCAAAATGGACCTGAGAAATAGAAATATTAGAGATGCTTCTGGAAAGAACAGTTGCAGAAGAATGGCTATGCATTAATCATCAGGGGAAAATCAATCAAATATTCACCACAAGGTGGCTTCTTGAAGTCGCTGTGAGGAGCAGCTGCCAGCTCTCTGAAGGTGCTTTCGAAAAGTGATGCGCGCTGCAGCTGCAGTTTAAAAAATTTGGGTTTTGACTGGGGAATCCATCCGTAAGGAAAAACAAAAAGCATCTGTGGAGGCGCCTGCTGTTCATTCTGCACGACAAAACAAAGTATCATGATTTTAAAATAAATTCTCTATTTAAATTCCAATTGTGATGTATATAAGGCAGCTGGTGAACCAAGTGAGCTAGACTGGCTCTTGCTTCTGTTCTGAGGTTCTGAAACTGACGCCTGCCTGAACTGTGAGTGAAAAGAGTGCTGAGAGAACTAAAACAAATAAAACAACAAAATGTTGGAATCTTCTGCAGCACTGAGGGCAGCTGCTGATTTATGATTGTATTCTGTTAGTTTATTTTCTGTTTTGACTCCTTTGTTTTTTATAGATGGTTGTTTTGTCTGTTATATAAAACTGCTGAATAGTGTAGCTTTAAAGTGCGATCACTAAAACACACTAATGCAGACTGGAAAATTACAAATTCTGCTATTGTTTTCCTGTAACAGGGTGGTGAAGTTACCTGAGTGAATGCAGAATTCATGTCAAAAACCAGCTTCTTTGATTTCAGATCCATCACAAATGGGTACTTGCAAAGAATCACAGGCAGATCATCTGCATTCTGGAAAAACAAAAAAACAACCCACATAAACAGTTAGTGAGCTTAACAGTGTGTTAACATGAATGAGTCATTTTCTGGGTTGACTGCCATCTTAGCAGGTTCAAAGTACTTGTTGTCAGCTGACCTCACCTTGAGTTTTGACTTTGTTCGCCAACGTTTGAGATCCTCCTTTAGAAACATCTGGCTAAGCTCGAGGCAAAAAGTTGTTTCTGGGATTTTCTTGTTTATCTCATTGGTCTTAAAACAAGAAGTGGTAGTATTTGTTATACTGGCTGTGTGAAAATCCAACTTTTTTTTGTTGAAAAGCTGAGCAGTAATACATTTAATTAATTTTTGATCATTTCTGATACTGACATAGTACATATGCTGGAGGATTAGCAGTACGTTTCTGGCTTGAGCGTTGCAAGAAGCAGACTTAAAGATTGGGATCCACGAGAGGGCCGTCTTTCACACCTGAACATATCTGATCATGTCGGAGGGTGACAGTGAGGACCACCATTCCCCTGAGGATGACAAAGTTACAGTCAGCTCTTCACTGGCTGATATCATGGTTTAAGAAGTCTAGAGTGTTCGTTAGAATAAAATGCTATCATTTAATACATTGATGCATTTAAACAGTATATACTAATCCAATAAATACACTTTTAATAGACATGCTGAAGGTTTTAAAGTTCTTAAAGTCTGCCTAAATGGTAGCAGCGACTGCATCAGCAAGCTTTTTGCTCTGTTGCCATCTGCATTTCTCTATGCAAGCATGCAGACGTTCATTGAGAAGCAGGAAGATCCTCAATCCTTCCACTTGTCACAGTCTGGCGAGGGCAGACTGTATGAATTGAAAAAGGACCCAAAACGCAGACGCCAAGGAACAGGGAACAGAACTTGAAATGTTAACAAAAGGCGAGCCGTTTAATAAGGCTAGTAGTACAAACAAAGGGCAAGGCAAACTGAAGCAAAATTAACACAAACCTAAACTGGGGAATCTAAACAAGCAATAAGAAAAACCTAGGCAAGAAACTTGGAAGCATGGCATGGGAAACATGGCGTGGACAACAGACGACCTGACAATCACACACTGAAAACAGAGGACTTAAATACACAGGAGGTGATTAGGGGAAGTGGGAACACATGGAGGAACAGCTGAGGGTAATAAAGCAGGACGAGGCAAGGGAAGCAAAACTAGAAACACTCACATGAGACATGGACCTTCAAAGTAAAACAGGAAACACACTGACTGAATTCTAAACATGCAAACTTAACAGCAACTGGGGAGACAGAATATAGGAACCTGAAATATGGTACAAAACCATCACAGTGGACATAACATGGAACACAGGGAAGCCATATGACGAAGCCAAAGAGCAAAACCTAAGATAACCATAACTGAGATCTAGGGAAACACGAAACAGTACCACAAAGGACTCAAAACATAATCCATAATATAAAAACACGAGATCTCTCCAAAATGAAACAGGAACATGAGAGGCAGACATAACAACATAAGACAACAGACATGAAACACACGAAGGGCAAGGGAGATTTAACATAGTTGGAACACGAGGGGGAAATAATAAGAACTAGAAACACTTAGGCATGATAACAAATAAACTTAGGAAACCTGATAAGCTTAAACATACACTATGAACATCAAAAGAACTGAAACTCAAAACACTGGGTCATAAGACCCAGGACCGTGACACCACTCCCACAGGGTTCATATCAACAGATGGAAGCAGCTGCAGAACAGCAGTCTCAGCCTGTTGATGCAACTTATTATTAATTAAAGGTTTAATTAAAGTCCACTTCTTACTTTTTTAGTTAATTACTCATCAGGTTACAAACGTGTGTTAGTCACATTCCAGTTCAATACCTCTGCAAAAACAACATCTCGAATCACCAGCTTCTCAAAACTTCACCGTGCAAGTGACAAGTCCAAACCGGAGTACTTTGGTGAAGTTTGGAAATGTTTATCTTTGCTGACATGAAGAAAATGACAAATGTGTATATTCAAATGTTAAATTCAACAGATATAAAGAAGTCGTGATCATGCTCATAAATGGTGTTCTTACCTCCTGTCAAGAAAGCTTTGATTCATACAGGATGGAGATGTGAGCATCCTGTGAATTTCCCTGTGAAGAGTTCATGAGGTTAGTCAGTAACACTAAGACTACAGTGTACATGCTGTGCAGCAAACCAGTTACATACAACAACAATAACAGCTGCTTTTGTGTTAGACTTACTCTTTTAGATTTTTCCACAGCTTTGGATTGTATGCAGAGACCCATTTGTCAATCATGTTATCAATAGAGTGTTCTGTCACCTTGTTCTTTGTGCCACTGCCTGACTCATGATCAGCGCCCTGTGAAAGAAGCAAAGGTTCATGTTTGGTTTAGACACATGACCTCACAAGTAGATATAACTGGTAAAGCCATGTTTACATCCTCCCACAGGTATCCTTACTGCAATGTATGCATTTGTGCTGGTACCTCATTAGGCGTGCATGTTGCAAATGAAGTGTTTCCTCCTGCATAGATGTTAGAAATGTCTAGAATAAAAACAGATGAGAAATTATCTACCTAAGAGTGAACTGTACTGTATGGGATGGTTTTTCAGTTCCAGAAAGAAATATAAGATATAGCGACTTGCTCTTACAGTGGGCTTAATTTGTGACATTTAGGCAATAAACCTTTTTGTTGTTAACTGTGGTTAACTCGGTTATTTGGATCAAATTCAGGTCCAGTTTTATTTGCTTAAATTATTTTTTTTTATCAGCACTTTAAAAACATACAGCAGAAAACCTAAAACCTGCCGTGAGTTCATGACATTTATTTTTAGATTATTTTAAGTTTTCCAGTATTTGATGCGTGGCCAAACATTTTGTCTATGATTATATTCAAGCCCTTATAGTCAGAATTACTAATTATTTTAAACTAAAGCTTTACCCAATTATCTATTGGGCTATTGGCTCATCTGTGTTACACCTGCAGCAAGTGCAAAGCCCAACAGTGCAGCTCCTCACTGGTGTCAGAAGACGCAGTACCTCTGAGTAGCACTTTTTATTGCTGCATAGTGAATATATGTGTGTGTCTTTGTCAGGTTTATAACCTCTATCTATACAGTTGGATGTGACACACCTTAATTATTACTCTAATAATAAAATTATTTAATTGTTACTGTTATTTTTGTGAAATTGTAAATTGAATCGACTCTTCTGTTCAGATAAATGTATTTACCATGTGGCAGTTGCACAGGTAGTGGCACTGATGCCTGAGTCTCGTCTCCACATCCCAGCTGCCCTTGTTCATTACACCCAAACGAGTACACCTTCTTGGATTCTGTCAGTACCAGTGTGTGACAGCTGATTGAGAAAAGAGTGCATGAAAAGGAAAGTCCACAATGTAAAACATTTTAAACATCTGTGTTGTTGGTGGACCTCAGTATGATCACTCTGAAGATATAAGACAGAAGTTGAAGTTTCCTGTTCGCTCAGCAGTAAACGCTTTTCTTTTTCAATTACAGTATTTATGATATAATTATAATTAAATGTTACCTCCCACATGCAACCTTTGTGACCTTTGCCCCCCAGAGCTCTGCAACAAGCCGAGGACACTGTTCATTTTGTAACGAGTTGTGGCCAAGCTGTCCATATTGACCAGAGCCAAATGTAAACACTGCACCGTCCTGAGAACCAGACAACAGTCCATATTAAATTTTTGCCATGTACATATAGTTATCTCAGGAGTTTGTGGAAAAGCAATCAGAAGCCAATGAATAAGAAACAAAAAGGCACTTTCATAATTAATGCAAAATGAACAATGATAGTATGAAATTACTGGAATTTCTTCTTATTAAAAAACAGACAAATAAAAGAAACCTCAGTATAAATAACTGGAGTCAACTAGTGCGTTCATGTTCACAGTGTACACACAGGTGCTCACACACACAAACTACTCCCTTTTTGGCTCCTACCTCAAAGCACACTGTGCACTGTCGATCTTATGTGCTGCACAATAATGTTTAATATTTAGTATTTACAGTTATATTCCCATATATCATCGTGATGTTGTTTGTTCTATTGCTCTCGTTTTCTTCTGCTTGTTTTCTTTTTTCATTCTCAACAGGTGAAATTAAAAAAGAAAAAAAACAAAACAAAACAAAAAACAATAACATGTAATATTTAGTATCTACTGTTAGCTAGTTTATTGTGATTGTGTTGTTTTTATTATGTTGCTCTTTGTTGTTTGTTTTCTCTACTGGTTTTTTATCTCCATACAGGTGATCCAGGTGTTTTGTTTGTTTTTCGTTTTTTTCTTCCCCCCTTTCTCACCATCTCTTCTCCCCTCTATTTTTCTTTCTCTCCCTCTCCCCCAGTCATGTCTGTCCCATCTTTAAAAAACGAAAATAAAATAAATACATAATTATAATAAAGGGCAATCAAATGGACCAATATGGCAAGGCCATGATGATCCACTTGGTAAACTAAATCCACTTGGCATCTTTCTTGGCCTTCAGACAACAATTCTGATGGCTGAAGATCCAAACAGGACAGGCAAAAAAAAAAAAGAAAAGTAATTTATATGTCTACAAAACAGGTTCAGTTTGTAACTGAGAGAGTTACAAACAGCTCAGTAGTGCTGAATTATATTTCCAATAAAACACAATTTCATATGTTGTAGTAACAACACACTGCCACAAGATGGCAGCCTAGGCCTACTTTACCATGCTGTTCCAGTAAAAAAAGGAAAAGTGACAGAGCCCTGAAAGAGTGACAGTGACACTTTTTATGAACTCATCTGTAATGTGTCACCTTTTCTGTAGAATGAAAAAGTGCTTCCCTTCTTTTAAAGTAAATACAGGCTTACAAAGATCCTCTAAACATGTTTCTGAAATAATCCTAAACACAATCATTAAATCAAAAATGCAAGAAACAATTTATTTAATCATTCTTTTTAAACTTAATTCCTTAACTTAGTAAAAAAAAAAAATAGACAAAAACTTTTCTGCTGTCTCACCTCTGTCAGTTTTCATGCTTTTGCAAGAACAGGTGGAGGTGCAGGTGGAACTTTGACTTCACTGCGGTTTGTATGTGCAGGCAGGAGTGTGACATCTCAGAACAGCAGAGGATTGTCGAGCACAGTGACTCCTGCTGCGACGCCCCTGTCTGACTGTCCTGAGCTCTTGGTCCTCAGCAGACGGCCCACACACTCATTCATCACCATGTCTTTACCCTGCCTGTAAGAAAACCAAGAAAAGGCTAACATTAGAAACAGCCACCAACCAATCCCTTTTACTCCACCACCCAAAAACCAGTGAGAAACACTAGCTAGTATTAACTTGGAATCAAAGTCCACTAATCCCCAGGCTCCCACCATAACATACAGTCCAACACAAACTCCACAAACTGTCTTGCTTCAGCTGACTTTCCTTCACCTTCTCTCCAGACAATCTGTTGTGCTCTTTTCAGCACAAAGCCACACTCCTGCTCACTGATCCTCACCTCTTTTTAACCTAGTCTCACAACTTTGTCCCATAGCTCGCACATCCTTTCCACCTCCATCTTTCTTCCCAGCCAACTGATACATATCTTTTGTCCTTCCTTAAAAGCCAGCCTAAGAAATACGATTTTATAAACGCCCGATAAATGAAACTGTCATTTTCAAAAATCGCATCATCCAAATTCATGCAGCGTGGCTAAATTAAGAATGAATAACAAACCCGAGCTTCCTTGCTAACATGATTAACAGCTAAATACTATCACAGTGGAGTGTAAAATTACTGCTAAAATAGCTCATATGAACTCTGATACTGGACTATGTATTTATCAAAACAAATGATCTGATATTACAAACTAATGATTGCTTTTTACAGTATTAGCCCAGAGTGATGTAAGGCAGGGTGGTTAGTCAGCCATAACCTGCTGACAACTTGTATCTGGTAGCTTTTTCACATCCTGATCAATGTTGTTGTCAAGTGTGTCTCATATACACTATTATCTCAGTCACAGTACAGCATGCATGAATCACAGTAGATACACAGTAATGCAAAACAGCAGGCAGTCATGTATGTGTCGTCACTGTTTTGACTGAGGCTAGCTCATACATGGAATGCAAGCAAATGCTGCATGTGTGTGCAGATCCACACATGCACTGCTTAAACTTCCCTAGTTTAACAAATGGTGAGCAATAAACAGAAGTTTTCAACCTTTTTAAAGATGCTTCTATCCCCCCTGCTGTACCTCCTACTTCTCGCTAAGACTTCAAGACAAACCGTTCTGCTACTGACAAGGCCACTGATACTGTTTTGTCCCTCTCTGGACCCTGAAGACGAGCACAACCACAGAGAAATAAATCAGAGGAATAAAATCCAAATGATATTGCTTACACTGAACAGCAACACCCAGGTGAGGATTATGTACACAGACTGACACAGCGACAGGTCTGTTGTCACTTATATCAGCCAATCAGGGCAAGACTTGGTGTTCCTTTTTTTTTTCAAAAAGGTCTCAAAGACTTTAGAGTCAGACTTGTTACAGATCATCAACTTTTCTTTAATGTCAGGTGTGTTTCCAGAATCACTAAAAACTGCTGTAATAAAACCTATACTGAAAAAGGACAATCTTGACAAGACACAAATGAACAACTACAGGCCGATCTCAAATCTCCCATTTTTAAGTAAGATCATTGAAAAAGCAGTTTCTCAACAGCTCAATTACTTCTTAAAACAGAATAACTGCTATGATGCCTTCCAGTCAGGTTTTAGACAGAACCACAGCACTGAAACTGCTCTGACCAAAGTGTTCAATGACATATGTCTGAATACAGACAGTGGAAAAATGTCAGTCTTAGTTTTACTGGATCTCAGTGCAGCATTTGATACAGTTGACCACAACATATTACTCAAACGACGGGAGAACTGGGCAGGTCTTTCAGGAACTGTACTAAACTGGTTCAAAACATACTTAGAAAACAGGAAATACTTTGTATCAATAGGTAACTTCACATCTGAGCAGACAAGTATCACATGTGGAGTTCCCCAAGGTTCCATCTTGGGACCCTTTCTGTTTAACATTTACATGCTCCCACTGGCACAGATTATAAAGAACAACAAAATAAACTATCATAGCTATGTAGATGACACACAAATATATATCACAATGTCACCAGGAGACCAAGGCCCTGTACAGGCTCTTGGTAAATGCATCGAGGAGATTAATGACTGGTTGTGCCACAATTTTCTCCAGCTAAACAAAAACAAAACTGAGGTAATAGTCTTTGGCGCCAAAGAAAAACGATTACAGGTCACCAGAGAACTTCAATCTATACACCTAAAAACCACAAACAAGGTGAAAAATTTGGGTGTAGTGATGGATGCAGACCTAAACTTAGAAAAACACATTAAGACAATAACAAAATCAGCTTACTATCACCTCAAGAATATTTCAAGGATAAAAGACCTGATGTCTCAACAGGACCTGGAAAAACTAGTCCATGCATTCATCTTTAGTAGGCTTGACTACTGTAACAGCATCTTTACAGGTCTACCTAAAAAATCAGTCAGACAACTACAGCTCATTCAGAAGCTCATTCTGCTGCTTGAGTCCTCACTAAGACCAAAAAAGTGGACCACATCAGTCCAGCTCTGAGGTCTTTACACTGGCTGCCTGTCCGTCAGAGGATAGACTTTAAAGTTCTGATGCTGGTCTATAAAGCTCTGAATGGTTTAGGACCAAAATACATCAGTGACCTCCTGACCCAGTATGAACCTTCCAGATCCCTCAGGTCATCTGGATCCGGTCTTTTATCAGTTCCCAGAGTCAGAACCAGACACGGAGAAGCTGCATTCAGCTTTTATGCTCCTTATATCTGGAACAAACTCCCAGAAAGCC
This sequence comes from Aulonocara stuartgranti, assembly GCF_965226115.1. NCBI lineage: Eukaryota > Metazoa > Chordata > Actinopteri > Cichliformes > Cichlidae > Aulonocara > Aulonocara stuartgranti. Next base: position 11,168,434 of record NC_138945.1, on the reverse strand, counting down.
TCAGATCAGCTGAAACACTCAGTTTATTTAAATCCAGGTTGAAGACACCTATTCTCAGCTGCATTTGAATAAAGCACCAAATCCACACTTTTAAGCTTAAATTTCAAAACTTATATTTAACTATTGATTTTATCTACTGTTCTGATTTTATCTGTTTTGATTTTATATACTGCTTTGTTTGTTTGTTTGTTAATTAGTTAGTTAGTTTGTTTGCTTGTTTTAATCAATTTTAAATCATGCTTTTTATTTGTTTTTGTTTCTAATGTCTCTGTAAAGCACTTTGAATCACCTTGTTGTTGAATTGTGCTATACAAATAAACTTGCCTTGCCTTGCTTTGCTTAGCAGGGAAAGAAATAAACTTAATGATAATGATGTTCCAGTTTCTCATGAATACGAATCACTTTAAGCAAGTCTGCAGGTTTCATTTTAGTGTTTTTAACTAAACTCTTTGATATAATCATTCTGAGTGCAAATCAAAAGGTGGACCTGTTCAGAAGTGTAGTTGTCAGGCATGTAACTGTTCCTGAAATACACCACAGTTTGCCGTCCCGTGACACTGCCCTACTTCTTTGAGCCTCTGGAGAACAACATCAATCCAAAACAGCAGACAGCCTTTTCAAATACTTTTCTCTAAAGAATGCAAATATGAAGTATTGTTGCTCCCCTTTGTTTCTGATAATGTCACTTTTACAAATTGTGTCCCATCAGCTCTCATGGCTGGTTTGGCTTTGAGGGTCAGGGAGGACAAAAAGCTATTAAGGACCTTTTGATCTGCAGCCCAGTTCTCCTCTAAAGTATTAAGGATGAAGCAACAGTGCTCCTCTTTGCTATTCTGAAATGTGTGTTAAACACAGTGTAGAAGGTAAGTAGAAGCTTACACATCACCATCAGCCATCATGCTAAATTTGCATCTTCAAAAGTCAATGCAGCCAGACTCGAACCTGATTATAAATGTTCAGGAGACACTGTTTCATGTTTAGTGTTAACTTAAATCACTCATCATTTACAGTATTACAGAGTTCGGGGTTATGGGTTAGCACTATCATGTTACCCGTAACTGTATTAACTATGGTAGTAACTTAACTAGCAGTGTTGGTCAAGTTACTTGAAAAAAGTAATCAGTAACTAATTAATGATTACTTCCCCCAAAAAGTAATCCCGTTACTTTACTGATTACTTATTTTCAAAAGTAATTAATTACTTAGTTACTTTTTAAAACCATGATTTATGACCTGAATAGGTAATAAAGCTATAGATCTTTCAGCCCAATTCTACTTTTTCTGCATAATCCATAATACAAAATGTAATCAAATGGAAAAGTCTGTTTTTAAAACTTGTTTTATTAGTTTTAATCTTTTAACTTTATACATCAAGCAAAAATTAAATTATATGCAACATTCTGACTAGAAGAAATTTGTGGAAGAATCCGCGAGTCTCTCTGTGAATTTCCAATCCCGTAGTAGCGTACTCGGTGCTTGCTCGGAAGTTAAGGGTTTTTTTCGGTGTAAAAAGAAGTTTCTAAAAGTTTTTGTCACTTTTTACGGAATCAAACTCAAAGTAAGCTCAGTACTTCCACGCTTTAAACGCTGCACGGTCATACTCTCTCTGCACTCCTCCATAGATTATCCATTGTTGATCTGCACACAGCTGTTATTGTCATGAGGCACTCTGGCAAAAAAATTACGGTTTTAGTAACGCAGTAACGCAGCGTGCTTACGGGAAAGTAACAGTAATCTAATTACCTTTTTTGCAATAGTAATCCCTTATATTACTCGTTACTTGAAAAAAGTAATCGGATTACAGTAACGCTTTACCCCGCGTTACTGCCCATCTCTGGCTGTGAAACACTAATAAAAAATGATTAACTCAAGTTTTTGCTGCTAAAGTTGGTTCTATCAGCTGCTGAATCACAGGATGTACTTGGTTATAGTCATTTATGCATTTTGGGTTGCTTTAAATAAATAATGATGTGTTGTAATCCAGATCTAGAACCTTAAACTGCTTTTTGTGTCTGTAAATGAATTTCTTTCTTATCATTGTCCCGATTGGTGTCTGCTGACACTTGACACTCTGTGGCTCCTGATTTGTCTGTTGTCAAGGTCTCACCTCAGTGTGATTCCTCACGTTTTGTCATGATTAAAGGATGAATGTGAACACCGCTTCAGTCACTGTGTTCACTTCCTGATATGTCAGAACTGTGCTCACGTCACTCACTTTTTTAACAACATGACACACTGCTGTAAACTTGAAAAAAGTAATCGGAATACAGTAAAGTGTGGGCAGTTAATGTCTCTGTTAACTAGTCATGATAGAAGCCAATATTTCTGTCCTAACATGGTCTGAATATGTTTCACTACAAGCTAACATTTACAGCATGACTTTAAGCTAGCACCATAAAGATGGTAAAAGACACTGTAATATGTAGAAATGCATGTGAAAAGTGTTATATTAGCAATGGTTGTGCTACTCCACACAGCCACTTTAACATTAATGACACTGTATTTGTTACCTGTAAACAGTGGGTCGTGTGTGATAAAAGCTTGTGCAGAAAGTAGCACGTGTAGACTGTCCCATAGCACTGTATGAAGTGATAAGATGTGAAAGGACATATATAGGGTACCTTAAAGGGCGCCTTAAAAGTGTTTCCCTGAGCTTTTACTTGCAGCTTGATATCTAAATAAATGTAAATAAATGTGAATGAAAAAAAAAAACGCTGGAAAAAGGAGGAGCCCGGAGCTTCGTCTTTCGCTCGGCCTACCCCGCTGTAGCAGACGGACCATCAGAGACTCGAACTTGGCCGTTAAACTCTGGGGTCTGACTGCTGGCCTCTTAATGCCGTGCACCACACAGCCGGCCAGTTGACATTAGAAAAAAAGGACATTTATCTTCTGTTGTTCAACATTTTTCTTCCTTTTTTAAAAAAAATATCTGTTTAGCTTCTTGTGCAGTATTGTTCCACACAAATGACACATGGAAACCTAGCTATTTTTTATTGCCTTTCACAAAATGGGACTGCCAATGTTGCAGGTGTTACTGTGCCAAAGTCTTCCTGCTAACCGGAAACCTGCTGGCAGCACCACTATGTTCTTACCACAGTCTTCAGCGTCAGCTTTGTTGCCTCTTTTCGGCACACCTACCTAGTCCCACTCATCCACTTTATCTGCTCATGGCAGATTTCCCCACACTGACCACTCCTTGGATTAAGGTAAATTCAAGCAGGTCATTATAAAAAAGACACACAGCTTGTCATCTTATCCTCTTAAAAGCACTCTGTTCATTTGTTTGCTAGATTAGCCGTTAGCATACACACACTGTGTTAGAGGCTTGTTGCTACCTAGTTAGCGATGCTACACACCTGTTACTGTGTATTTTTCAATGATTCAGCACTCCTTGGATTTTTAGACAGTAATGAGATCATCTGCACACTCCCCAGAGGTCCAGAGTCCAAATGTGACCTCTAGCACCAAACGCTTGCTGCAGTTGTTGGTGTCAGAGGTGACACACAAGGTTTTCAGTGCGATTACTTTTTCATATAGGACCAAGTATGTTTGGATAGCGTTTTTCCCTTGAAAACTGCCGTTTAATATTAGACATTGTTGTCTAATGTTATAAATGTATTGATCTGAAACGTGTAAGTGTGACAAATATGGAATAAGATACGAAAGCAGAAAGGAGGCAAATACTTTTTCACAGCGCTATAGTCTGTAAATGGTCTTCTTTTGGCTATAGTAGATCTTTTACTTCTTCATTTTTTAATTGTTTGTTAAAATAGCTTTTTCGATCATATTGAGTATAGACGAATGCAACTGTGAGCTTTAGCGATTAGCCCGTTTCAACAGGACCGTGATCCCGATGTGTGAGACAGCAGGGTGCTGCCACTGGTGTTGTAATGTGTGATTTAGTTCCTCCTAACATTTCAGTTTGCTTCCAGTATCTATCCTCTGTGATTACTGGCTCTTTAGACAGATTTAATAGAAGTGTGTGAGCTATTGGCTCAGTATAAAGGGTCAGTAGTGTTTTCACGTCACCTATCCATCCTCCATTTAGTCACCCAAAGCATGTAGTAAATACTCCTCACTTTTATTCATCTTCTCTTAAATTCAGACAAATTCCCACTTGTCCCGCTTTTACTAGTCCCCCCAAAGCGCTTTACACACCCAGTCACCAAGTGTTTCTTCCTGGTCTCAGGTACAGCAGTGATCTCTGCTCCTATTGTCCTGGGGGCTGTTGGTTTCACCTCAGCTGGAATAGCAGCTGCAGCTCCTGTGGCCAGTGGAGGAGTGGCAGCAGGTAGTGTGGTGGCTGTTTTGCACTCAGCAGGTCAAAAAAAAAGAAAGAAGAAAAATCCCCTGAGTTGGTGAATCATACGTCACACAACTTAAAATGCTTTTCACCATTTTAACTCATAGCTCACCGTTTTAACTCATGAGCTAAAACTCCCTGCTTTTTTTAACCTGGTTTTGCTTTTTAAAGAATCTAATGATGTTGGAGGGAGGACTCGTTTTAATTAGGATTCATGTGGATCTGCTGGGATAAAAAGACTGGATTAGAGACCCTCTGTGCCCAAGGAAAGGAAATTGGTCAAAATTTGGAAGAAAAAAATATTGTTTTCAAAATAAACTGCATTATTCCTAGACTCTGATAAAGTAGCTTTGCATGATTCAATGTTCAAAATAATCCAACCTTTTCGTTTTAAACCAAGTTTCTTTTGGTTGGCTACCTCCACAAGCAAAACGTTTGAGCAGTCGGTGGGTGGAGCCTCCATATCTGACCATATCTGCTCTATCTGACATCATACCAAGCCATGGCTATTTATACAGACATTTATTTTAAACTTTGGCTATGTTCAGGTGGGGGAACCAGCATTTTGAAAATATATCTGTGATAGAAAACAAGGGAAAGTACAAAAGGTCTCCTGTAATATAGCACTGATTTCCAGGCAGTTGCAAGGGAACCAAGGCCAGGGGCATTTGAGGTGAGGGTAGGAAGAAAGAACAAAAGACAAGCTGTGAAATAAAGAAAGAGTTAATAATTGTGATGACTAAATTCGAAGTGGTGTATAAACAAGAAATGTCCCTTGTTTCTATGGTCTATGGCAGTCGATATATCTGATCCTGAATTAATTTACAAGCTCTCATTTGCATGTCTTACACTTATCCACCTCCACAGAGTGCAAATGTCCAAATGACGTCTGCATTGATACTACACATCAAACAAGGACAACGTTTCACACAATGACGTCAGTGTATACTTAACCAATCCCTGCAAGCAAAAAGCTTCTGATTGTTCCAGACTCTCCATTTTCTCCTGCTCCTGGCACAGTATCACTTTAATTTAAGTTGAAATCCTTAATAACCTCAGGCACTCCCAGCAACCCCACCTGTTAAGAATGATTACACAGTATGAAGACTAACACAAATGAGCATAATAACACACTTTAGCTTAACTGTATTACTTACTACTTTATACATTTCACGCTCACATGATAATGTACATGCTGTAGTTTGTTTGTAGTTTGTAGATTATTAAGTAAAAATGTGAGCCCATCTCTCAGCATTATTAACATTTCCCACACTGTACCACGGAAACATACTCTTTACCACTGAGTTTGCTGGGATCTTTTATTATTTATTTATTTATTTTCGAGTTTTCTTCACTCACTTTTTAAATACAACCTCTTCCTTAACAGTCCTGAATCCTCCTTCTCTGCGTGTGAAACGAAACCCACATAACTACACAATTTTCGTTTTCGTTGTCTGACATATTTATCATCAGTTTCACTTTCGCTTTCCTTACTTTAACTGATCAGCTGACTCGTGTTATTGTTTCCTTTCGTCACGCTGTTCACACCGTATTTAAGTTTTGTTTTCCAGGTAAGTTTCGTTTCTTGTTGACAGACTGCAGAGTGACACAGCTGTTGCTCCTAAACACACGACAACATGTTTTCCTGGGGAGAGGACTGTCAGCGCGGGTTTTACGTGAAAGACGGCTCCGGTACCGACAGCACGACCACTGATGATGGAGTTCATTATTTAAACATCAGCTATCACATCGCGGATCTGTCGGCAGGTCGAAACGTGCTGGCTTTCGTTAAAAGTAACGGAAACGCGTTTTTTATCCAAATAAACGAGAGCGAGGATGGGAGAAGAGCGAGAGGCAGGCAGAGTGAGTATCGGTGTCACTAACAAGTTCACTCTCTGCTACATTTAACCGAACTGTGTCCACTCACACCTGCTGTGTTTGTGGCTTGTGAATCTGCAGAGTTTGTGAAACACAAAGAGAAGATAGAGGCTGTGAGTTGTGGCGATGATGTGGTCGCACTGCTGTCTGAGAGCGGCAAAGTTCTCTGTGTGGACACGAGACACCCACCTTTCACTCCCAGGTAACAGATACAGATTATGCTCCACAGACTGGCATAAAAAGTCATATTATGTATTATTATTATTAGTAGTAGTAGTAGGCAGGTAGGTAGGTAGCACCATTGTTAGTATTCCTAGTCCTAGGACAATGCCTATATTTGGATTTTGTATAGATATATATATATATATGGCTTCTTTCAGCTCTGTTCTCTTCTTCTGCTCCATCTTTTTCAGGCCACTCGAAGCTTTTTCTAACATACACGTTTCTCAAGTTGCTTGTGGGAGTCAGCACTCCGTTGCACTCACCAAAGGTACAGTAGAATTCTGCAAGTGCTACAAATGGACAAGTAAAAATGATTAAAACAGACTGAGTCAGCCCATCCAGCTTACATTCAATCACATTTGGTTGCACTTCATAATACACATGTAATTTTATATCATAGTCTGTTTTCATGTAGTTCATGTTACTTTGGCACGTGTGTGTACAGGTATGTATCCCTAATACATGCATGGTATCATAGTTTATCTATCTATCAAACAAACAAGGGATTGAAGTATCAGCTGAACCGTCAGCGTATGTGGTTGGGCAAAAAGATACACTTATAAATTGGGATTGCAGCTGAGATTAATTTTTGTCCTCCATAAACATTATCCTTGATTTTCACACTTGACTCTCCATCAGGAATTTTCACATTATTAACATTGCAATGCATGTCTACATTTCTATTTGAAATGGAAATTTCTTGTGCATTATTTTATAGAAATGTAATCAACTTTCTTCAGCGTGACTTATCTTCCTAAAGATTTATCTTTAGGAACTTTGGGATCTGCACCAGGATATAAAATTTTATTATATAAAAATTTTACTGCACACCCTCAGTTTGTGACCATCCAACTGATGGGCTTGTCATAACATTGATCACGAACTCATAAACTCCCACAGATGGTCAGCTGTATACGTGGGGTCAGGACTGCAGGGGTCAGCTGGGTCTGGGTACGAGAGAGTCTGTCTGCAGATCACCTCAACATGTGCCATCACTGTCAGCGATCCCCGTGATCCAGGTCGCTGCAGGAGGAGACCAGAGTTTTGCCCTCTCTGTCTCTGGAGGTGTTTTCAGCTGGGGAAGAAATGACTGTGGACAGCTCGGGCTGGGAGACACTAAAGGTACTGTGGCTTTAAAATAAATGTCCTAACTTTATTGTATGTTAATGAGCATTATAATCTGGTAACATAATAACACTGACAATCCTTTTCCTTATAGACAGACACACACCAGCTCCTGTTCAGTGTTTGAATATGAAGAAAGCTCAGCGCATTTCCTGTGGACAGGACCACACCGCCATTTTGACAAAGGTTAGACAACAGGAGCTTTTTAGTGCTCTCCTTTAAACTCTTCTTCGGTTTCTACCAGCTCCTAATGGAAAAATGTGGTTGCTAAATACTCCATTTGTTCATTGGTGTAAGCTGGTGCTGGGACAGCATGGCCCAGTTTCTTTATCTGAGCCTTTTGCTACCTGCTGTATTGTAACAGTACAGTGAAGAAAAACAATAATAATGGCTGTGGGACTTTACACTGTGGTTGTGTGTTTGGCTCCTCAGCATGGTGCAGTGTTTACATTTGGCTCCGGTCAACACGGACAGCTCGGTCACAACTCACTACGCAACGAACTGCGTCCTCGACTTGTTGCGGAGCTCTGGGGGGCAAAGGTCACCAAGATTGCATGTGGAAGGTACGACACACATATTGTTTAAATTTATGATGTAAACAGTGCTCGAAGAAAGCAGTTAGTAAAGTGTAACTATGGTTTTTAGGTCTAAATATTTAGTATATTATCATCTACACAGGAATCACACTTTAGTGCTGACCGAATCCAAGAGGGTCTACTCCTTTGGTTGTGAGGATCAAGGGCAGCTGGGACATCGAGAGGAGAGTAATCCATCTGTGCCACTGCCTGTTCGACTGCCACAGGGTAACTACACCTCTGTTATTAATGATTTAAGGATACAATGAATTTGCTGTATCTGAGAAAGAAATGATGTGTTTACCTGCCATTTCAGACACTGGTGAGCCCAAAATCAGAAACATCTTCGCAGAAGATAACTGTTCATTTGCAAGATGCTTGTCTGATGAGGTACTGACACTAACACATAAAGTACAGACCATAATGGAGGAGGTGTAAATATGTAAACAATCACTGCTTTCTTTCACAGGGCATTCACAAGGGTTCAAAGACTAACTGTGGCATTGCATCACAACACTGTCTTGATGACATGGTTGACAAATGGATCTCTGAATGTGATTCAAAGCCATGGAAAAAGAAAAAACAGTACGTATGATGCACTGGCAGTCACAGCTTGTTGATTTGCCTGGTGTTTCTGTGACTCAAATTATTCATTTTTTCTGCAATGGAATGAAAACATTAAATCTTCACAGGGAAATCTACAGGGCATTTTCCTCTGCATCCTGTCTGAATAAAAGCTTCCTTGAGCAAAGGTAAATACACAGTTTCTGTGCACCACATTCTTCTTTTTCTCATCTCAAAGGTGGGCTATCTAGTCTCTCGGGCCTGAAATAACTAAAGTATGGCTATAGTTGCTATATATATATGTATATATATATATGTATATATATATATATATGTATATAGATAGATAGATAGATAGATAGATAGATAGATAGATAGATAGATAGATAGATAGATAGATAGATAGATAGATAGATAGATAGATAGATAGATAAGTGCAATACTTTGATATGGACTTTCTTCTTTTTCTTCTTAGCGGTGATAAACATTTCCAAACTTCACCAAAGTACCACGGCTTAAACCTGAACCATGCACAGCTTGCTTTCAAGAAACTGTTAACTAAGGAAAGTGCTCGGGCAAAGGTATGTTGAATACATAAGTAATCTGTAAGAAAAGTTATGTGTTTGTTTGTTTGTTATTTTATAAATATCTTACTAATAATTTGAGAAATCTGTGTTTGTCCATAAATGCCTAGTAATATAAAGCTAAATCTGTACAGACGTGTCACACAGACACAAATATCTTCTAAGTGTTGATTGAGAAACTAATAAAATACTAGAATTTAATTTGATGAGCATCCAAATCAGAACTTCAGTTCCTCACTCGTGGTGTTCAGATGAGCGGTTCTTGAAAAAACTGCAACCGATATTCAGTTTGTTCTGCATGGCCACATTCTGATCAGACAGTCATACACACATGACACATTTAGTGAACGTATCCTTATAGCTAACCTTTTCGACAACTTCAGATTGTAACTGGTTACACTCTCCCTGACCAGGCACTGCTCTTGTCTGTGTTAACTGAATGAACTTCCTGACTTTTAAAGAATGACTATATAGTCCTAGCATTTTTCCTCTGAACACCGTCGAACAAAAGCCACATTCAATGTACCTGGAGCTACCTGCTGTTCAGTGATTTTTGGAATCATCTTCAAACAGATCGAGGCTGCTGTGCTACACCTGCTCCCTTCCCTTGATCAGAAACCAGTTGGAGTGGAGGGGTTGAGAATCTACCTTCTTCTCAATGAGCTTCTGCATGCAATCCAGAAACAAACATGGCAACAGAGCACAGAGCTTGCTGAGGCGGTAGCTGGTGCAGTAGCAAGGTTGTCGAATGAAAGCCTTAAGATCATAGGTACTGTCACAGCTGTCTACATGAGATCACAATACTCTTTTTAATATGGAAGGTGAGAAAGTGCTCAAAGCTTCATGGCATGTAGTTTTTATCTGCTCTCTGTTTTGCTTCAGGTGACTGGTGGTCCTCGCTGTCACCCTCCACCATGGTGCGATACGTTAAGGTGTGGAAGAAGGCCCTATCAGAGATCTTGTCCTTCAAACCTGTACCTCGCAACTCTGGAGTCAGACATCTGCTGCTAGTCCTCCAATATATGTACAATGTTAGTATAAATATCCTAAAACAGTCATTTTACTCCCTCTTAAGCCTTTATCTGTCAGTTATTTTACCTGAAAAAAAAAGAAATTTAAAGTCAAATGTTTCCTTTAAAGGCCAACAGCAGGGTTGCAGAGTCTCGAAGGATACCAGAAAGTGATTTTTGTGTGTCAGCTGATGAAGCATTCCTTTTTGAGGATTTGCAACATTGGCTTTTACAGTCACAACGAAAGGTAAAATGTTCTGGTCTAAAGTAGTGTGTCTGTGTGTAATCTACTGTGTCATACTTTGTTATTCCATTCTTCTCATCTTTGATTCTGTCACTTTTAGTCAATGCCTAATGTTGATGTTGATATTACAAAGAAATGGTTTTCATGTGTTGGTAAACCTAAATGATCTATGTGGATTTTTCTATTTCAGTATGCAAATGCTGAGCCGCTCATCCTGTGCAAGTTCCCAATCGTGATGGATCTGCAATCAAAGAAAACAGTGTTCGACATGAATTCTGAATGCACTCAGGTAACTTAAGCCTGAACCAAGCAACTGCTTTATCTTCCACAAATTTGCTTTACACTACCTGCAATATTTAAAAACAAAACAAAACAGGAGGAGTTATTTAATTAGTCAGCAGCCTGATAACCTGAGCAGTGCTTAAATGACACAGATTATTCATCAGGTGACCGGAATTGTGTCAAATGATAATATTGTTCTTCACTTATGAAACTATCAGCAAATTTAGTCCCAGTAATCTTGTGAGGCAGTAGTCATTGTTATTATGGATTACTGTGCTGCCCCCCAGTGCACAGCAAAATAAATGCCATTATAAGAAGTAAGACTTGCTGTATTCAATAAAATGTCATTCAAAGAGAAATAGAATTTTTAAAAATATTTTTTTTGTTATCTCTATTGTAGAGACAGCACCAGATGGCTTTTGGTTTGCCTGATAAATTGAATCCTCAGTCAAATCCATTTTTTTTTGAACTGCGGCTGCAGCGTGCGTCACTTTTCGAAGGCACCTTCAGAGAGCTGGAAGCTGCTCCTCACAGCGCCTGCAAGAAGCCACTTGTGGTGAATATTTTCCCCTGATGATTAAAGTATATCCAGACTCTTCTGCAACTGTTCTCATCAAAAACTTCTGCAACTCTTATATTTTCGCAGGTCTATTTTGATGAGGACCCAAACACCAAAGATGTCTACAAACGAGACCTTTTTCACCACCTGTTTCTTAAAATGGTGTCAGAAGAATCTGGGATGTTCATGCTCAATGACTCCAAAACCCTGGCATGGTTTCCCTCCAATGTAAGACTTTAAAACTGAGCCCACCAACTGTATAAAATTGGTTAAAGGATTGAAATTTTAACGATAAGCAATAATAGAACCAAAGTGAACTTTTATTAATGCAGGCAACAGAGGAGAGCAAGAGAAACTTCTTCCTGTTTGGACTACTGTGTGGCTTGGCCTTGTACAACCAGTGTATCATACACTTACCATTCCCACTGGTTCTGTTCAAGAAGCTACTCAGTTTAGAGCCGACACTGGAGGATATGATGGAGTTCAGCCCGACTGTAGGACGGTAAGTATCCATTTCATTTCAGTAACACATGCTGCTGCTGGTCCCACAGCCTGGCCCCGGACAAGCAGAAGAAAATGTATGGATGGATGTATTTTAAGTTGTCGTGTGTCAAAAGTTACAGTAACTTGTGAAACTTGTAAAATGTACATAGTTGAACTTCTTTTAATACAACTTTTTGTTTTAATTTCTTTAAAGGACTCTGCAGACCATCTTAAACTATGAAGATGATGTTCTGGATAATCTCTACATGGACTTTTGGGTATGTGTTTTACTATAGAAGATGATCAGTAATCTGTCTCATTCTCAGGTTTTGCAGCTAAACTCATCTGATTTATAACTAATTTACAGATAAACTGGGATGGAATAGATGTTGACCTGGATCCTCAAACTCCTGGAAAGCCACTGACAAGTCAAAATAAGTAAGCATATAAAACATGACGTGCTTGTGAGGTTCATCTGCAGCACCTTTGTCTCGGTGAAATATTTGCTGATTTAAAAATTTCCCTCCTAAACAGGAAGGAGTTTGTGGAGGCCTATGTGAATCATGCCTTCAACACATCAGTGGAGAGTGTGTTCCAGGAGTTCAAGCGAGGCTTCTTCCTGGTGTGTGACCAGGATTTGGTGAGGCTGTTTCGACCAGAGGAGCTGCAGGGAGTGCTGGTCGGCCAGGATGTGTATGACTGGGAAAAGTTCAAACAGGTACAGTCAGCCAAACAGACACAGGCTGTAGTTTCACAGCTGCAACAGAATACCTGTGTACGTGTATGTGCCTGACTTTATCAACTCATTTGCAAAAAAATAATTTTCACTGTCTACAGAACACAGTTTATGAGTTGAAGCATGTTCGCCATTCCACCATAAAGATGTTTTGGGAGGTGTTTGACGAACTAACTGAAGAGCAGAGGAAAGATTTCCTTCGTAAGTACTTGACAAATTTCTACAGCTTTTCACTGTTGAAATCTTCCCTGTGATATGTTATTAAAATGTGGGCAATATTAAGGACTTGTGGTATGTACAGTGCTGTGTAAAAGTATTTGCCTGCTTCATAGTCAAAGTTAAATCTTTGACATGATCTAAAACAGACATGACAAAGGACCGTGGGAAGATCCAGACAATTTCTACACAAGGTATTTAGAAAAGGGGAAAACAGCTCATAGATACAGCAGGAAGAGACAAGGGAATCTAAACTAGACACAGTGCAAACAAGGCAAAGGACTAACAAAAATCTCATAAAGATAGTAACTAAACACAGGGGAAGCACAATAAATAAAAAGAGAGCTAGAATACAACAAACTTTAACTGGAAACAGAACCCAGATAAGCAAATAAAGAAGGTGTAAAACTAGAAACACTAAACTAAGAGGAAAACTAAGGCTCTCAAAATCAAACAGATAAACACTGAGGAATCACAACTTACTTGACACAAAGGGATACAAGACAAACAAATAGACCAGCTCAGACACAGGGACATGAAGTACACAAGAAATACAATATATAATGAACAGAACTAGATGTGAAACCAAAACGCAGGGTTGTGAATGCAAAGAAACAAATCACAAAATGCTGTAACCATTCTAGTCTATTAGAATGAAGTGGCTAGGTCAGAAGAAACCCTATGTACTTATTGTAACAAGATTTGTTACAATAAGTTTGTAATAAGATTTTCCTTCCACTGCTGTTCTTCAGGGTTCCTGACTGGTTATAGAAGAGCTCCAATTCTTGGCATGGACCAGGTCCATATGAAGGTTCGGGTCAAGCAAATTCAGAGCAGCACCTGTGATCAGCACTTCCCTGAGGCCCTGACATGTCACTCTATTCTGAATCTGCCTTTTTACTCAACTAAGGAGATCCTGCGAGACAGACTGACAGAGGCCCTGCTAGCAGATACAGAATTCACACTGTGATGGTGGATCGTATGCAGCTCTAAAGGAGCGTGCACTGTGTCTGAGCCGAGGAGGAGGGATGAGATTTATTTTTACTCTTGGAACTCATCTTTTTTTTCCTGTGGTACCTCAGGGTAATTTACACTGTGTATTACAATAATATTACACTATAGCAAATGCACAACTTGACTTTGTAAGATTTCTCTTTTAAAAAAAATTCAACATTCCTACATAAGACAGCTGTGTAACAGCATCAGCATCATAAGGCACTTTAGAATTATCTAACGTTTCTTAATATGTCATAATTTATCCAATAATTTAAATTATTCCAATGAATCAAATCTAATTTTTATGCTCAGACAAAGATGAACAGAATAATTTATTACTTGTTATAAACATCTGACTATGTGTAATACAATCTAAAGTATCACTTCTGTATTATTTATCACTTTATTCTTTGTGTGTTATTTAATCCTAGTGGGGTTGAATTATTACCAGTTATAAATATTTAACAAATGTAACATGGTTATGTGTTTGAACAATAAAAATGTGTATTTTACACTAAACATTGCTTACCTAGTGTCAATAAATCACTGAACATTGCAGTCTGAGGTTTCCTTCACACTATTTAAAGTAGAAATCATAATGAAGTGCAGATTTTATTTGATAATATTAGTATCTCAGACCGTTGCCCACGCTATGTTTCTGTATACTTATGTCAAAGAGAAGAAAAGTTACTATGCAGTCCAGAGACTCTGCTAGAGCGCCGTTCAACCACCAGATGGATCCAGATTTAAATCCAGTGGCTTCATTTGTTTTAACATTATTTGTCGACTTGAACAGACGCACCAATAAGCTGCTAATTCAAATCCAAGTTGAATGAAAATCTTTACGGAGTCTAGGAACCTGAAGCCACCTGAAATTACATGAAAAAAGACAGTAATATCTTTCACTTTAACCTTTTTTGTTATTTCCTGCCTCTTTTGAGCTAAAAGAGGCCACACAAACACGTGAGATATCGTTGGAAAGCCAAGGATATCCTTTATTGAGCACATCGGGACTTAGTAGGGCAGCTCAATAAGTTCAAAAGATGTAAAATATCCATTGCAGAGGACATAAAAAATACACTGCATCTCAGGATCTCACATGATTCTGAAAGAGGAATAATAGTGTAACCCTGATGTAACAATAGTGCTGTTTGAATCGCATGCTTTTGGGGGGTTTTGCATTTGAAGAAAGAAAGAAAGAAAGAAAGAAAGAAAGAAAGAAAGAAAGAAAGAAAGAAAGAAAGAAACCACTAGATGTCCCCACTATTCTGCTGGTTGGCTGTCTGGTTCGATGAAACAAAGAACAGCTAGGATGAGATCATCTTGCAGACAAATGCAGCTTTGCAGAGTAACAATGCTTCACATTCAAAACCAAACACAACAAAAAACATCAAATAAAATCTTCATTCAAGAATGAAAATATCTTACACATCAATTCAAATTAACATATACCTTTGAACTTATATTTATGCATGACATCATTAATAATACTATTTGGATTCTTTAAAGAGACAGCACAGGTTTTCTTTCTGAATAAGGAAAATTATAAATTGAGACTTTTTTAAAATTTCAGTGGATCAGTTTTTTTTTCATGTTGACTGTGACAACAAATTCTATTCTTGGACTTGGAGAGTAGCTTTTCTGAAATAATCCTTATTTATGTTAAAACATTTAAAGGTTTTGGCTCTTCCCTTCCTGAGGGTTTGTGAGGCTTCTCCTCACAAACAGAAAATTTGAACATCAAATCAGCTCAGTGTTCACAGTTAAAGCTGTGTGCCTCAGATGACGACGATACCAGCTCCCAGCAAAATGAAAGAGATCCAAAATAATAAAAAATAGAGCTCTTGCCTCACATTGTTTAACATAAACTGGCCTAATTACGTGAAACTAACTATCACATTTAATGTGATCATCCATTATTGTAGCAAATGACAGAAAACAAGAAAAAGAAGAATAGGTCAACTTTAAGCCCTGATTTCCCTCGAGGCTTTCTGAGTCACTCTGTGTGATTTCCGGTCAAATGAATAAAGTCATATGGTCATGGGAAGACAACTGGTCAGGGGATCAGTGGGACAGATCCGCTACAAAAAAGGACTACAGGGAGACAGAAAGTGACCACAAAGCGAAAACTAATGCCATAAAAAAGAGGCAAAAAACAATCACAAATGCAAAACAATTCACACAGATGCATAAATTGCCCTACAAAGAGACACAAAACTATCCTAAATACATACAAATACAAAAATATTGCAAAGAATTCTGACTTATTTTAGGTTGGAAGGACCAAGGCAGTAGGACACATCTGCTAAACAATCAGTAAACTATAATTCCAAAACTATTCACACATATTCAAGATTCAAGGACTTCATTGTCAGTATAATATACACAGTATACAGCATACCGAAATGCCGTTTCACCCCAATGCTCATCTATGTGTTTATGGACCTTGCTTTGTGCACTGGTGCACAGTCTTGTTGGAACAGGAAGGGGCCATCCCCAAACTGGGAGCATCAAATTGTGCAAAATGTCTTGGTACACTGAAGCAATAAGAGTTCCTTTCACTGGAATTAAGGGGCCGAACCCAACTCTTGAATAACAACCCCACACCATAACGCCCACTCACCAAACTTTATACTTGGCACAGTGCAGTCAGAGAGTACTGTTCTCCTGGCAACCGCCAAGCCCTGACTCATCCATTGGACTGCCAGACAGAGAAGTGTGATTCATCACCCCAGAGAACACATCTCCACTCCTAGAGCCCAGTGGTTGCGTGCTTTACACCACTGCATCCGACGCTTTGAATTGGGTTTGATGATCCTTAGATCATCAAACCCAATTCAAAGCCTTAACCAAAGTCTTAACCATCTAAGACCATGGCTCACCCATTGCATGAAGCTCTCTGTGAACTGTTATGGAGCTAGTCCGAAGGCTACATGAAGTTTGGAGCTCTGTAGTGAGTGACTCTGCAGAAAGTTGGTGACTTCTGTGCACCATGCACCTCAGCATCTGCTGTGATTGTACTTGCTGTGAATGTTGACTAGTATGTCATGGCTTAGTTGCTGCCATTCTAAACCTCTTCTACTTTGTTATAATATCAGACAGTTTACTGTGGAATATTTATGGTTGCTATCATGGTACCATGCTGGAATTCACTCAGATCCTGGGAGCGACCCATTCTTTCACAAATGTTTATAGAAGCAGTCTGCATGCGTAGGTGCTTGAATTTATGCATCTGTTGAAGTGTTTGGAACACCAGAAATTCAAGATTTGGATAGGTGAGTGAAGACTTTTGGCAATATAGTGTATTTACATTTGAACTATGAAGAGAGAAAGAATATAAAAAGCAAAGATAACACACGCAAAAATTTTCACACTGAAACATAAAGTGGCTGTATGGGAACTGGGAACTGCCCTCCAAGGATCCAAAAGACAACCAAAAAGACAAATCTTCAACAATAACACTGAAACTAATGAAAAGAATTACAAAGAGGTGGCACAGAGAAGCATAAAGGAACTATAGATAGAAGGAAAAAGAGCGGTTGCAAAGAAAAACGAAACCAGCACAAAGACTCATGACATCTTTGATATCTTGTAAGGTCGAGGGCCCCGCTGTGCGTCTGTCCTGGGGCCCCTGTCCTGTCAGTACGCTATGCTATAGCTCTTTGTTCCCTGCTCCTGTTTACAGAGCGAAACACCTCAGCCGTTACATAATTCTTGGACTTCCGAAGCGTCCATTCAGTTATTTTCCTCTCCTCACTGCGTACAAGAGGCTCGCGACCGCTGGCTGCTCCGCGCGAGCGAGCGAGCGAGACGAAATATGCATTGACGTCAAAAGCTAGCCGGACACGCGCGCGCACGACAAGTTCCGTTCTGCAACTTCGATGAGCGGGCGCGCGGTCGCGGAGCTCGAGGACACGGAGAGAGTGCGAAGTGAGGCGGGCGGTCATGAGAAAAGTATGGACCGGGAACATGGGAGTGTTGTGAAAGACAGCAAGAAGCTGCCGACTCACACAGCAGAATTCAGCGGGGACACCGAGCGTGGAGCCGCGGAGTGACCGAAAGAGCCGCTCGCTACTCGGGATATTTACACGACAATGGTAAGTTAGCACCGCCGCCACCGCTGTATCTTCACAGCAGTAACGGCACTTTACTGCCGTAGCTCTGTCGGTGTCCGTGAGGTTGTTGGTAATGGTTGTTTTGGAGGATGACTACATGCGCGTGCGTGTGTGTGCCAACTCGGGACTGCAGTTGAGGCCAAGAAGAGAACAGCTGGCCTTAACACAAGTGTGGCAGCCCCGAGTCAGGATTACGGGGTGCAGTGGATGTGATACAACTGTACAACCGAGGACATTAGCACATATCTAAGACAGGGAGGCCTGATTCTGCCCGGAGAAGCTGTTCAGAGGGGCTTTAAATAGGCTGCCGATAATAGTGATGCTGCGTTATATACTGGTGATAAATAAATCATAGTGTAAAAGGTTGTAGATGAAAAAAACAGTTGTCCGTTTTGATAAAATCATATGTCTGCCTCAGAATAGCTCAAAAGGGTCCTCTGAGCCTTTGTTTGAAATGATTGTTGTAGTTGTCAGTGTAATCAAGTGAACGCTAACTCAAAAGAGATGCAAAACAGTTAGAGAGAAGGCACAAAAACAAGCAGAGATGATGCCAAATACACTCAAAACTCCCGTCAAAGAAGTGGAAAATGACTGCAAAGAGATGTTAAACAACTGCAGAGATACAACATGACAAAAAGTAGAGAAAAACAACTGTGGAAAGAGATGCACGGTGACTGCAGATACTCAAAACAACAGAAAAGTCACAGAGAAAAGCCCACTTAGAGATACAAAGAGATGCAAAAGTTTCTTCTGCTTATGGGAAGAAAAAAGTTGTGAAAACAACTACGGCGTGAGAAAAATAAAAGCTAAAAGTTTGGTGGAAAAAAACAATATTAGCTACATTTTTAACACTAAAAACTAAACCGAAAGCAAGCAGAGTCTGGGAAATAACTGAAACGAAATCAAAATGAAAACAGAAATGTAAAAAACTGACTTGCAGGTAGGCACAAAAGAACAATCACACCGTGAAGCAAAGGGACTCTACAGAAATTATGGAATAACTACAGATACAGAGTACCTACAGAGATGCAAAACAACCCCTAAGAAACAGTATTTACAATTTTTTTTAAGGTTTTATTCACTAAAGGGGCTATTAGCTGCCAATGGATACTTCAGAGGTGTAGAACAACGTTTTTTTTTTTTTTTTTAAATTTACTGGGCTTAAAGTTTTCCCACACAACAAAGATTTAATTTCTAGTAACTTTGAACAACATCTACTTTATTTTTCTGTTTTTCACCTTTATAGATGAACTCCCATCCGTGTGTTTACCTGTTTTCCTCCAACTGAATAACCTAATAAAAATCAAAAGAAAGCAGCAGTGAAGCTGGGGATGATATAATGATGATATCATCAGGTCTATTGCCACCTTGTGACCCTCTTAACCGAACTAATGACACACAAACACACTCGCGTACGCGCACAGATGTACATTATGGTTTCTTGTTACAGTATTGATTAAGCGTGCCATTTGTGCTTGATGGTGTTATTTGAGATGAAGCCAAACGCAGCCCCTCAGACAATAACACAATATTTTACACTCTGTTGCTCTTATTGCTAGACTGTAATTCTGCTACACTCTAATCTAGTCCTCGCTACTTAATTTAACCGTGTCCTGTTTTCTGTGCCTTTCGTTAAGCGATGTTTAATATCAGCCTCTTTCTGGTCCCGTGCCTGATGGCAGCAGCTGACCTCATCGAAAGCCCTTTTCCCTTCGGGCCAAAGGCCAAAATAATCAGCACAGTCAATTTAGTTTCATTGTGTTGTCATTTCTTTGTCCAACCAGGCGACTCTTCAGCAGTGAGGAACTTCGCTGCCTTGCACCTTCCCTCCCTTTTTTCAGTCCTTGACACCTTCACGCAACCAATTTCCACCTGCTCCCTTGTGAAGCCCCTCTCAGTTTTAAATATGGACTCCTCTGGAGGTATAAATGCTTCCCAGGATGAACATCCGGACCTGCAGAGCAGCCCTGGTCGCTCTGATCTCAGCGGACTGTACCATCTGGGTCGGACGTTGGGCAGGGGTCACTTTGCTGTTGTTAAACTGGGCCGTAATGTCAACTCGGGGCAACTGGTGGCTGTCAAGATGATAGACAAGACAAAACTAGATGTAATGGCAACGAGCCACCTCTTACAGGAAGTGAGGTATGAATGATAAAAAATAAAGATTGAACAGATACTGATCTCAGACTAAGAAGCTTGCTGTTCAAGATGAATGGTTGAAACCATCTTTGTTTAAATGTGTCCCTCCATTATCAGATGCATGAGGCGGGTGCAGCATCCCAACGTGGTTCGCCTTTACGAGGTCATCGACACACCCACCACTCTCTACCTGGTGATGGAACTGGCTGAGGGCGGTGACCTCTACGACTACATCCTCCGCCACGAGGGAGGCGTGGCCGAGGTTACCGCCAAGCGTCACTTCGCCCAGATTGTGCGTGCTGTGTCCTACTGCCACCAGCTGCATGTAGTGCACCGGGACCTGAAGCCTGAGAACGTGGTTTTCTTCCCTCAGCAAGGCGCCGTCAAGCTCACTGACTTTGGGTTCAGCAACTTATTCCAGCCCGGGATGATGCTGGCCACCAGCTGTGGGTCGCTGGCATATTCTGCTCCTGAGATTCTGCTGGGAGAAGAGTACGATGCTCCGGCTGTGGGTGAGACAGAGAAAATGTATTTTCTTTTTTGTATCTATGTGTTGTTATTTTGTTTTGTTTTTTAAGCGCTGAGCTTGAGATCAGAGATTTTAAAGCTGCCAGGCAAACCTGGACAAAGGGAGGCAAACATAAAATGCAAATTAGTCTTATATAACATCATCATATTTAGAAATATCCGCTTTGTTGGCTTTGTTTTTATACTCTGTTATTATGGTAATATTATGAGGGGGGGAAAACAATATTTGACAAACTGTTGAACAGTGGTAGAATGTAAGAGTATTTTTAGTAGGTTTATGATATATCCCACAGAAATACTCACAATACTCACACAATACTTCCTTGTGTTCCTAAATAAATTCCAAGTAAATAATTATATTGTAGTCATTAATTCTATATCAACATTTAACGAGGCAGTAATCAGCTGCCTCGACAGTGAGTTCCTCATCCTTTGGATGGACTAGCTTGCCTTCTTGGCCTGCTCTGCAAGCCTCCAGCTTACCTCAGATCTCCAGAACAGAAAAAAGGACTATGCACTCCAAGAGAGTGAAGCTGGAGTCCATCTGGCTGCTGAACGAAAGCCTCGAGACAGCTGAACAACCACCATAATAGCAACATGCATGTCTCTACAGACACACTAGCCAGGAAAGACTGTAGGTAGTTGTTGTCTCAGTTATATAAAGTGTCAATAATAAACAAAATATATCTGGGTGGCCCTCTCAAGTACAGTGGGAAAAACTCGCAGTCCAGTAAAACCAGTGACAGGGGCTCATAAGTAGACAGGTGAGCACAAACTGCACTGGAGTGTTTGTATTATCAAACTTGAACATTTTTAAAGTGTAAATAGCAGACATTGGTCAGTTCTACCTCCTCAAATATGTGATAATGAACTTTGTTTTGTGTATTGGAATGCTTAAGTTGTTATGCATTCTAACACATACACGACGGAGAAATTAAAGCAGTCAGTGTGCTCTATTTTTTCTCGTAAAATCGATTAATAGAGAAACAAATTTACAGATTTTTCAAAAAATGAAATGATTAAAGGCCGCTGTACTTTTGAGCGATGCCCAGAGGTTGCATGCAGCATCAAAGTCTTTCTTTTCTTTGATTAGCATGTGTAATTTTGCCATCGAGGCTTCAATATCTGTTTCATGTCATTTAATTATTTTCCACTCTGAGCAGAGCAAACTTGCCTGAGGGTAAATTCAGTAGCTTTCTACCAGACGCCTTATCATTGTCGGCACCCACATCAGATTTTACCCATTCGTCATGGGAGCAAAGTTGTTAAAATATACATTTTCGTCTGAGGATTTTAACATTTCTTTTTCTTAACCTTAGATTAAGTAGTTTAGAAAAACTTACTTTTTTAAAGTCTGGTTGACGGCTGTTGAAGATCTTTTGTTCACACAGTAGAGTCAGCAGATTAGGTAAGATAAGATGAAGCTGTTTTGTCATGTGCTGTTGCCAATGGGTGGAAAAATTACTGATTGTGTTTGATGCAGCTGCAACAAACTGCTAACACAGTCAAAATTCACCAACAAGCCTGTATTGTCTGTTTCCGTGAGCCCAACTGTTTGTGTGGGTGAACAGTAGGTGCCCATATTTGTCTCTTTGACCCTGTGTAGGTATCCCTGTGCATTTCCTTGTGTCTCAGTGTGTCTCTTCCATATTTGTGTGCTAGTATGCAATTGTCTGTGTGTGTGTGTGTTTGTATATCCGTTGAGGATTAGTGTGTGTATCTGGGTCAGTCTAAGCAAGCCAGCCAGTCATGAGCCAACTGGGCACGTTCTGCAGAGGAACCAACCACTGCAGCTCACCAGCATGCCCCCACTCTGCATAACAAGCATTTGTGTGTGTGTGTATGTGTGCGAGAGGGAGATGAGGACAGAGACAGATAGCAGATAGAGAAACTACTGTGCATCACTGTTTATCCTTACTAGAAAGGCTGCTCTGTACTGTTGGGATTTGTGGGAGTTTAGAGGTGAAGCCGGCAGATAGATTGTGGGATTTGAGTTTATAGAAACAGAAGGAGAATTGAGGGATTTGGTCTTGCGCATCCCGGGGGGGCAGGCAAACTCAGCATGTGGGCTTCAGGGATGTCGGTGGTCTTATCTGCTAAGCTGGAATAGGCTGGATTTCGGCAAGGACTGGTTGCCGTTCTGTCAACTACAAATGCATCTGTCTTGAATGTAAAATAGTTTGTGCTCTTGCAGAAGGGCTTTTACTGGCATTTGCACATGTAAATGGATCAAAACAAGAAAAACTGTAATTTAAGAAACCAGTGCTTTGAATTTGCTATATTGTTTATGGGTGTCGTAAAGATGAGAATTGTGATCTGAAGAATCTTTTCACACGCACACATAACTTCAGCATGACTTACAAGTTGCATTAGTTCCTTTTTAATGTCACTTCCTGTTTCTAAAAGCGTCCACTCGAAGGGCGTCCATTGAAATCCATTTATTATTATTACATCCTTTAAGCCTGTTTTCTGCTTCACTTGACTCGAAGCGCATTTTTCTGTTCTATTTTTGCTCGTCTTAGTGTGACTCAAACTGTAGATTTCATGTTTATGTCGTCACTTTGACAGAAATGTACACTTCCATCACTCCGTGCACACATGCATCTATATATTCATGAATGTTTGTCGTAATCCTGAGCTGCACAGAAGAAGAGATGTCCCTCAGTGATCTCAGCTTAGTAAGATGACTCATAAACCTATCTTTGCACGCGCACACACAGACTGCAGTCTGTGTCCGTTTGATATTTCAGTCTGATATAATCAGGCTGCTGTGGGGATTTTGTTTTATACTTTAAAGCCTGAAAGTATACTAGATGTACATCTGATAACTTTATACAGGATGTCACCAAACCAGTAAATCGACAAAGCAGCTTCTGTGGCTTTTCAAGGGGCTTACATGTACTATAATATTGGACTGACATGCAGGGGAGAGGGGATCTATTTTAACTGTTCAGCCTTCTTACCCACAGTTCTAGTTATGTGGTACAAAAAGCAATATAAAGCAGCAGCTAATAATCTGAAACTTCTCTTCAGGGGGGCAATAATTTGAAAGACACCATGCAGCATGCTCGGCAATGCTTGCTACCTAGATAGCATAACATTCTGTAAAGTCGGAGGATGAAGGATGAGAGCTCTTTCTGCTTCTGAGCTCAGAGCTCCTCCTTACACAGCGACAGGGAATCAAGTGAGGCCGAGATCATGCATGATGATAAAAAGTGTACAGAAAGTTTTGAAGAACTCCGAATGGAGATCGTACCAACGCTGCAACACTAATAAGCTTGCTGTATGCTGACTGTGTTTAAAAAAACAGCAGCAACAATAAGAGGTGTTGTATCTGACAGAAGAAGATAACAGGCAGCCTGCTAAGGACTGGCTCTGTACTAGCCCTTTGTCAGATGTTAATGTTTGTTAATGAAAGCATATGAGTACATTATTTATTGTTTTGGTTTAATTGGTTTTATTGTTTCTTTATGTATGATG
The DNA here is from genome assembly GCF_965226115.1 of Aulonocara stuartgranti. NCBI lineage: Eukaryota > Metazoa > Chordata > Actinopteri > Cichliformes > Cichlidae > Aulonocara > Aulonocara stuartgranti. The sequence continues at coordinate 11,144,395 of NC_138945.1, read as the reverse complement.
ACATTAAAACCTTCTAGCAGCAGAGTGAAGCATTATAAACCAATAAAAATGTTGTCGTGTTCAAAAGTCATATTATTATTATTATTAATAATAATAATAATAATAATCATAATAAAACCCTAATATACTGTAAAACTTTCAAAATCTGCAGTCCAGCAATAGTTAACATGCAGCTTGATTGAAGACGTGGTGCTGGTGTTTGATGACGGTCATATGATTTAGAGTAGAGGCAGGAATGTCTGCAGGACTTCTTGCCTTTGAAAAAGATAAACACTGCAGTTACATAATATCTGCCCTTTACCGTGTGCGTGCATGTGTGTACACTTTCTGCACTCTAAGTGTAATTGTTAGGCTTCACAGACCAAGGTCATCGTGTTAACGATATATGTGGGTCTTTTCCTTATTTTTCCCAGTCACTGGCTAATGAGAATTAGTTTGTCATAAATTAAAGAGGACAAAAATAGTAGCTTATCAGTGTGGGAAAGAGCTCTTCCTGAACAAATGTAAATATGACAGCAAGAGGTGAGTTATGACAAAGAGTAGGGCTGTGCAATATAGTTGAGGGAAATGTCAGATAAGAAAAAAGGAAGAGCTAAAGTGGTCGGGTATGTTCTGTACAGGAGGAACTTCTGCTTTTGGCTGATTATTCTGAGAGTCAGCTACAAATGTTTGTGTTTCTGACAGCTGGTTGCCATGGAAAGGTTCAGCAAAATGCACTAACGTTATAAAGATGGCATAATCAGAAAAAAACCCCAAATGTGATAGAGGAAAAGCTGCTTTTTTACAGACTGAAGCATTAAATGTATGGGCTTTTTTGTGTCAGTTAGATTCTCTAAATACCTACATGCTAGATACAGTGCTTAGTAAGTCAGAAACAGTAATGAAATCTGGGGGTTACAGGTGGCTTTGAACTCTTTGATGTGCTCTCCAGTGTCGACAAATGTGTTCAGTCTTTGTATCTGGCTGCCACATCATACACACCACTCATTTGTCTGCTTTAGGGTGGAGGGTCATGGCTGCTCATTACCCAGTGGGGAGTAGCACATGTAAAGCCCCCTCTGAACATCCTATTTTAGACCAAGGAAGAGCTTCTTTACCGAGAGGTTTTCCGCACAAAACCTCTTTGTTGGTGTTTTCATATCAACCTCAAGGCTGCTTGACTGTTTGTAGCAACAAGTACTTTTCCAAAGCTTGAAAACCACAGCACCAGCAACGTTGACACATACTAGGAAGTATAATGGTGCAGTGAACAGATTATCTCTTAGCAACTAAATCCAAAAACAGATGCATCCTTCTTGGGGGGAATATTGTGCAACAGTGTGCATCAGTCGATGTTTCTGGGCACAGCATGTGATTTGTAATGGCTCTCTCTTAGGACCTAAGAAATGCTTCTCAACTTTTTTTTTCTTGTTCTTTTAAACAGTCTTTGCTGTCACCTGCCCGAAAGTAGCCTAAAGGGTTATTCTGCGTCAGGTCAGCAAACGCTTCCCACCTGACCATCTCAATCCAGGAAAATGATGCACTTTTTTTTAATAGGAATTCAACATTAAACATGCATTTTGGCATATTTTTTAAAATTCCAGTATTTCAGAATTTCATGTTGGATAAGAGAGCAACATGAAAGCAACATGGCTTTCTGTGATACCAGGGCGGGGGGAAATTTTCTGTTAATTTAATGAACTGATGGCATATCCATAAATGAAATTGATTGCTAAAGTATTTTAAATGGCATCATCCTATTCTGAATAAATAAATACATTCTTAATGTGTTAAACTTCAGTAGTCAGTGTAAGGCTTCAGTCACACAGGCCTGGAGACCTGTCGGCAACCAGTATATTATCTGAGGTGGAGATATCTAGTAGTTACTGGTTGATTACATGGCCAGTGGCTTCTGGAGATTTCTGGAAATTGCTAGCTGAATTGGTCACAAAAAAAGTGTACGGTGCTGCACCGAAAACCTCCTTGCAATTGCTTAGGTTGCCTGCAGGTTGCCATGGTCACCAGTACTTTGTATTACTCATCAAATGGCAGTGAAATTGTGACCAAATGTGTTGGTTGCAGCAGTAAGATACAACTTTTATTTTGAAGGTGTTTACAGTGTCACTATAGTTTGGTGAGAAAATAGCGAGCATTTGCAGACGAATCGGTACATGTCATGCAAACTGAAGGCAACAGCAGCAATCTGTTAGCAACTAAAGCAGTCATTAGCAGGGTTTTGGTGCAGCAGCCACTCACCAGTCAGTTGAGACTGTTCTTATATAGACATTTTTCCCAGAGATTTCCAAGGAGGTCACCAACTGGTCTCTATTTTAAGATATTAATGGCACAGCAAAATAAGTTCCTGACTTTGTCATAAGAGTGCCTACAGAGCAAAACCTTGTTTGAATACTTTTCTGTTGTGTTTAAGGGGGGAACTGTACTTCCTGACTAGTTCAGCTACTTTTGTGTGGACTCTCCAGTCTGCTCACTGTAAGCTTCACATTTGTTTTAAGGGGATGAACACATGATTCAGTAGCAATATTAGTAAAATTACATTTACCAGAACAACCTGAAAAGTATCTGTATGAATGCCAGTTTTGGTCCAGAATAGTTCGCTAAATGTAATTTGCCTGAATTTTTGATACGCACTGCAAAAAAATTTAATAAAAACTATCACATTATTTCATTAATGTTCCAATTTAGCGTTTTGGCCGGTGTTGTTATTTACTATTGTTTTAAGTTTATTACTGCATTTCTTTTGAAGTAACACAGTTTCATGTCAAGGTAACCACACCAGATGACTTCACAGTTATTAAAATAATATGAGTATGTATTTTTATGTATTGACAACTTCCTTCCTTATCAAGATTTTTATGAAAGACTTAGAAGATAATCATATCAAAATAATAACATTTCCCAAGATCATGAGAAATTCCTGTAATACATCGGTTACTGATGATCTAACAGCATTTTTCATGCTGGCCAAATCTGGGCAAAAAAAGGGCTGCATTTATATTTAGTCTGAACTTGAGGACCCGTTGGAAACGAGTCAGCTGTGCTGACCCTTTCTGACGTATTTGGCCTTGAAAAGTGTACTTAAAAGGAGATGGCCCCAGTAGAGAACCACAGATCAGTCATTAACTCTTTGAAGCTGCAGTGAATTCTGTGCACGAGGTTTTGTATCGCAACAGTTTTCATAGTTTAACTTATTTTCTAACGTGATTCAGCCTATATCTGCATCTGGTTTGTGTTTACTTTGTATGGATGTATGTGTGTGTGTCTGCTGTTGATCTTTGTCCTGTCAGCAGGCCACTAATGCATGGTAAGAATGTGTGATATTCCCCAGTGAGCAGAGAAAAGTACACTCCCAGCACTCAGTGGTTTCTCCTCCCTGTTGCATAATACGTCCCTGGACCAATATTAGCGTGTGCATGAGCGTGCGTGCGATAGTCGTGTGGTGAGAACTGAGGGCTCTTGTTTGGACTGTCATGAGAACAATGTGGAACAATGGCTGGATGTCTGATCACATACGGGGCTGTTACATGTGAGAATCACTGGATGGAGGAGGATTTGAATGTACCACAATGTTTTATTATACTCCTAAAAATATTTTTGAAATCCTTTTATGTCTGACTTGCTCAGGATTTAATAAGGAGGGTTTTGTTTTGTGTTATTATAACGGTGTGTGTAGCTGCAGGCACACTGCATCTCTGCAGTTTCAGGATTACCTGTGCCCTAAAACATGTCCACTATTATGTGTTATTTTAAACTAATGTGAACTAAATTAGTTGCAAAACTGATTGCACTGCAAGTGTGCTGTGTCCACAAGGGCTTCAATTCTGAGAAACGGATGTCGATATTTAGAAAACAAAGAGCATCTCAGGGTTATGGTTAGCAGTCTAGCAGTCTCAGGTAATACATGTGTCATTTTTATTATTAACTCTAAACCTCCCCCACATTTTCCGTATAAATGTTATTTATTGTGGTTACTGCTCGTCTTTCTTGTAGCACCAGTGTGGGACAGCTCTCCAGTTTCATTGAACTATTGCATAAAGTTTGACAATTATGTGGTTTGATGACCACATCCTATGGGGTAGCTGCATAGGCAGAGACCACATTTACTTACTTCTGGTGCAAACATTTCGTTCTATAAGCAGGCCTGAAATATGACAGATACTAGGTTACTCCTAGTAGGATTTCAAAGGGTAAAGAGTTCGAACATGTGCATCCGGTGCTTTAAATGGAACAAATCGAATCGGCAGATTGCTGATTCACTTTGTTCCATTGAATCTTTTTTTTATTTTATTTTTTACTGGAAACATTTGTGTGTAGCGTGTTAGCATGTGTCTGTTAGCACTGAATGCAATAACCTTTAAAATCAGAATCAGAATACTTTACTAATCCCTAAGGAAATTGTGTGGGTTACAGTTGCTCTAAGACAGTAACAGACTAACCTAATTAAATAATATGATATATTACAAAGAAAGATCACTAATATATACAAATCACTTAAATATCAAGACTATTATAGAGGTGAAATATATATGATTGACATTTAACTCTAACCTGTAAAACATTTGTTATTTTACTGTAGAGCATGTGCAAAGGGTGGAGCTATTACGGTGTGTACAGTGTATTACATGGAGGAGTTGTACAGGGTCGTTCAGTGGTGCTTTTTGGTTATCTCAGTCTCTCCAATCTGTTCAATGTGTCTCAGATCTAAAAACCAGTCTGCCTACGGCCCAACTCCATTCTCTCCCACTCTTTCCCTTTTATTGTAAACTAGTAAAAGTTTTGAAAAAGCCCTCCAAAATAAAAATAAAAAATAGCTGGGGTATATGTGTAAATTAATTAATTTCAAAAGACGAAGCGATTGTCATACATAACATAACTAAACTCTAAAAAGCACTTGTTGTACTACTACTGTTTTATTTGTACTCATTTCTTTGTTTCATTAAGAAAAAGGGAAATCGAGGCAGCAATTTATTGACATATGCAAACATAAATGGAAATACAGTGTAAGGCGGGTCTTTGTTTTTTGTTTTTGTTTTCCTGGTTCTTAAGGTCATAATTTTCAGATACTGTTTCTGTGTTGCTGATAGATTTAAGGGACTCCCACTTCTTCTTTTTGTCCAATTTCCTCAAATTTATTTTGCTGAAATATGGTAAGTTTTCAGCTAATCCCTCTTTGGTAATCATCCTGTAGGTACAAAACTGCTATTTTATGCATGTCTCTTGGCATTTTTCAACTAAATTCAAATGGAGAAATCTGATCAAACTGTCTGCTTTTGCAACAAAGTATCTTTCTGGATGACTTTTTGGTCTCGTTCAGTAATATCAAGTCTCTTTTGATACAGCGTGATGTTCATTTTTTAAACGTCAGTTCCCTTCAGATTTAAACTGGTTGTGTCACTGACAAATGTTACTAAATGAGCACGCTGTGTCCCCTTAGTTCATTATCTCATAACACAACCTCATTAACCAGTGATGATTGTCTTTCTCACAGTCAGGAGTACAGCTTAATATTTTATTACTGGTGTGGACAGTTAGTTTGAACCGAGATTATTGTTCATGTTGTGATATCACTGATGTCACAGGTTGAGCCTTAAGCTGAATTAAAGGACAAGTAATATGAGCTGGTTAATGAAGGATTGATAGTTAAGAAGCTGAGGCACTAAAATCTTTAGGATTTCGCCCCTTGGAACGGTCAATGTTTTTGAATGTAGGTATTTGAATTCTGACGAGCGTTACGGCTTTTACCAGACCTCGCCTGCTTTAACCATGCATTAACAGCCCCTCAGAGGTATCGCAGTACAGGCATGACAAGTGTTTGTATCATAGTTTCAGTCTCGGTTTCACAGCTGTAATTCTTCTGCAGGAAAGAACACAAAAGATGTGTAAATACGCTTAAAAAAATTAGTTTTAATAGCTTTATATGTGGAGCGCAGTGTTCCCTGAAGAATCCACAGTGGAGGGGAAAACTGAAAGATTAGCAGCAAAAGCTGTAAAATCAAGGTCAGACCACTTTAATTACCCTTTAGGTCGCACACGAAGGAAACGGGATATCAGCAGAGACAGGTTTTAGCGATGAAGATTTACGATCTGTGATATTTACAGTGTTACATTGGGGCTGGCACACAATGCAAACAGTGTTCAGTGTTCTTTTTTCCAGTGTTTGGGAAGCAACACGAGAAGAGGCATAAAAGATAGAAGGGAGTTCATTCTCAGAATAGCACAACACCACAACAAGCCATCTGTTTGTTATGGCCTTCAGCCCTCAGATCGCTTTCCTCAGCTTGCGTGAGTTTCCTTGACCCGGCTGCTGTGTTCTTGCCTCACTGAGGCCGTTTTGAGTGTGAATCGACTTCCTCTTGCTACATCAGGACGGGAGAGGGAGGGTAGGCAAGTGGAAAAGGGGAAGGAAAGGGAGGAGACGGGAAAAGGGCACGCTGTCAGCAGTGCTGTCGGTCAGGAAGCCCGGGCATGTGTGAATGTGGTTTTACAGTCGGGGTCAGGAGCGCTTAGCCGAGTTGTCTACAGCTTAGCGCTTAAAGTTTTGACTCTTAAAAACCGGACATCCAGCTGTTACTCACAAGCTTTCCTCTTAGATTGTTTCACGTCATTGAGGAATGCAGTAGTTTAATCTGAGCTGCTCTGTTGTGTGTACCCTGACCCTAGACCTCACTGTTGCTCTAAGGCAGAAAGGAGACCACTTGAGATCAATGAGTAGAGCTACATTCAAAAAGGCAATTTTTTAAATACCCTATCTGACCCGTGGAGCTCGGAGTATTCTAACTATGATGAGAGAGCAGAGGGATGGGAGGCTATTTTCAGTCTGGAAATTATTTGCTATTTAAGGCAAATTTTTGTGATTTTTTTTGTGTGTGTGTGTGTGTTCCAGATATCTGGTCTCTGGGGGTGATCCTCTACATGCTGGTGTGTGGAGTCCCTCCCTTCCAGGAAACCAACGACAGCGAGACTCTGGTCATGATTTTGGACTGTCGTTACTCCGTTCCTGAACATGTGTCTGACGAGTGCAGAGAGTGAGTAAAATCTTAGCTTACAATCAAGGTCCTCTCAGGCCAGATCTTCAGAGGAAGAAAAAGGTTTTATTATTCTGAATGCTTTATTTTTGATTTCTCTGCCAGAGGGTTCTGCTGTTCAGTAGATGAGTTAAAAATCTGCTGACCGTAAAATCATCTCATTAGCGTGCGTTTCACTGAATAATTTCAGTGTCCTAGTTTCCTCAAAGGCTCCATTACCCTGCTGCACATATAGTTCTCCCTAACAGTGTGAGAATCATCCCAAACATTGCAACACGGAAACTTCTGGGTCTTTAGTTTTGCTAATCCGGAAACAAAATAAAGCTCACAGGTGCACATCTGTCTTCACAATCTTACCTTCACTCCTAACAGTCTGATCCAAAACACACACACTGGGTTAACATCGGGACAGCGTTAACACCTCCAAACCCAGTTACAACCTCTGCAGGATGTCCTGTGAACATAAACCAGGAAGTTCTCAAATCCTAATAAGTCAATTCAAATACACAACATTAATTTTCAAAAATCAGATATGTATTTTCTTGCCTGTTGTCCACATTGATGTAATTTTGTTGTGGGGTTTTTTTTTTATGAGGAAAGGAGAGAATTGGGAGCTAGATGTACCGCCCCCACTCACAAGGAGATTACCTCTGATTGGGTCACTTCCAAACCTTTCTACATAACTTCATTAGTTTGATCGCCGATCTTGGATCTGGTCTCTGGAGGATATTTTCATCTTGTTTTAATTTGTTGATAAAAGTGTCAGTACACGTCATCTTTTTTTTTTTTTTTTTTTTTTGTCCTTGTGCATTCATTTTTACCCCTTAGCTGAGCAGGCGGCGTGAACACGATAACTCGAGGCAACGCAGGATTATGATATTGACTACTACTAAATATCCTAAACAAGTTCAAATTTCAATGATCTCGATCAAAGGGTCAGAGGTCAAATTTTCTGAAAAACTTGAGAATCCCATAACTCAAGCAGGAAGTCACATAGGATATTGACATTTATACCACAGGTGCATCTACTAAGAGTCTGAGGGTCCGCATTGGCGACCGCAAATATTTTTATTAGTTATCGTCTTGTTTTTTTGTGAGGGAAAAGGTCATTGAAAAAAAATGTGATGTAAATTTGGTCTGAGCGACATGTCACACTGAGCTCCTTTGTGTACCAAAGTGTTGTGGAGTCAAATGTAAGGCCATCTGTGCATCAGCTAAAGCTTGCAGAAAATTGGGTCATTCAGTGAGGCAGTGATTACAAGCACAGCAGCAAATCTACAATGACTGAAAAAGAAAAGAATCAAGGTGTCAAAGTCCAGACCTCCATCTGACTGTAATGCTGTGCAAGCACCAATCTTTTTTGTTCTCTGTGTTATGAAAGAGGGAAGTTCAGATTACTGGCCAGTAAACCAACAATAAATCTGACTTTCAGCAGCACGCCACTTTTTAGGCTCATTTCACGGTTCTTGTCATCATCGAGCCGTTTCTGTACAACACGGGCACCATTAGAAATACATCGTTTACACATCGTTTTTTATTTACATCACAAGTGGGGAGTCAAAGGCCTTAGCCTTGAATACCAAAGAGTGTGTGTGTAAAAAAAACAGAAGCTTTATTTCCATCTTCCTCCCCAAAGGTTTTTTCCAGCTTGTCTTCGGTCTTCTGAGGTTAAAAAGGCAGCAGCCATAAATACTCTCTGCCCTGTGGTTTTTGTCAGATTATCTGCAGCAGCAAACACATCCTCGAACATCTGACCCGGCACTTGTCATATGACTCTGCCCTCGGTCACACAATGGTGTGTTTCAATTGAGAAGAGGAGCTGAATAGAACAGAAGATCCTTCTGGACATACGGGTTTTAATAAGTGTGCCGATGACCTAGATCAGATCAGAATCAGGTCGTTTTCTGTGTCAAATCAGTCGCTCCAAAAGCTTATCGCTTAAAGTATAACAGACGTTTACATCACCTCCATCAAACAATAAAATTCTCTGTCTTTCCTGTCAGTCTGATCTCCAGGATGCTGCAGAAAGATCCATCTCGCCGCTCCTCACTTGATGAGATTGAGGCTCACCACTGGCTCCAGGGGTTGGATAACGCCCTCCTCAGTCCAGAGGCCCCACCGCACTGGCTCTCAGGGGCCCTTTCTCCCAGCTCTCCCCACTCAGGAGTGCCTGAGTGCGGGGATCTACTCGCTGCAAGGCCATCGTCTGACAAGCCCTTCCCTGCTCCGTGGCAGCCCAGCCTCAGCTTCACCCTGCGTCCACCTCCAGCTGAAGAGCCTCCCATCACCAAGAACCTTCCTGCACTTCAGCAGATCTGTGAGGAGGAGGAGGAGGAAGAAGAAGAAGAGGAGGAGGAGGAGGAGGAAGAGAACGAAAGTATGATAAAAGAAGGGGAAGGCTCTGCCTCTTTACTAGAGGGAGAGCCAGAAAGAGAAACTAAAAAGACACAGGATGGAGCAGACAATCAAGACAGCAGTGAAGAGGAAGAGTTAAGAAGCTCATTGGAGGTGATGAAGGAGGGGGACAAAGCAGAGGTGGAGACAGAAATCAAAACTGAAGACAGTGGGTGTGTGATTTCAGATCAGCCAGTCAGTCATGGAGACAGGCTGGTCAGTCAGATTCCTGAAGTCTCGCCATTCTCCCAGCTGGCTTTGGGTGTGCCGTGCTGTCAGGGCCAGCATGACATCACAGCCCGAGAGGAAGGAAAGGACGAGGAGGTGGAACCCAACAACAACACCAACAAACCCCATCCTCCTCTCCCTAAACCTGACCCCCATCACTCCCCGGTGTCCTCCGCCAGGCGGAACAAGATGGAGCTGCAACAAGGAGGACGAGAAGGCGACAGGGGAGGAGAAAGCGGTAGAGATGACCTCTTAACAGACAGGTGTCAGCCCCACAGCGCAGCGACGACCCGGGAGGAGTCTGCCCCGAGGGTGGAGCAGGGAAAACGGCACAGCGTGAAGCTTCGTGAGCGTCTCTTTCAGTTTCCTCTGTGTGAGAAAGCTCTGGCCTTCAACATACCGACACACAACAAGCCCAAGATCCTGCCGCTGGCTCAGTACAACTGCTGCCACGTGCTCTAAGTGAAACCGGCCCCGGCGATATTTGTTGTGCTGCTTCCACATTAGGGAGACAAGGGCTGTTTAGCGGTCCGCGGGTCACCGGCTACCGAGAACAAATCGCGTGAAGCGGCAGACCGCTGAGCTCGCTGCTGAGGCTTTCTGCCGCTGAGTGTACATGAAGGACCGTGTACAGCTTCATACGTGCAAACACTCCGCTCTAGCACTTTGCTCGTCTGGTAAACACCCAGAGAGCTGGTGCTGAGTACAGTAGTCAAACTTAGTAGAACCTCGTCCCTTTGCTGCTGTGTACAGGAGCCACCACAGAACTAAACGAGACTGTTTCCAATGTGTAGCTTAGAAACTTTACTGGACCTAACTGTATATGAACTTGGGAGACTGAAGAAAGAAGGTGATGGAGAGAGAAGAGAGAGAGATCTGATAACCACAAGCAGTTTTTATTGAATAAGCTAAAGTCCATTTTATTTGTTTGATGGTGCCTAACAGCATAAAATGGATTCATACTTCACATCACAGCGGTGTCATTTTAGTCTCGACTGCAAAAGCTCTGAAAGTCATTAATTGATTATCTTCTACAGATTCCTTATTTTATTACATATGTATAAGATGGACCTTTAAACTAGAGCTGCAAGTGTTTTTTTTATTATTGATCAGTCAGCCAAATATTATGATGGATTTGTTTATTTTGTCAGGAAACTGTGAGAAAGGGTGTTTGACCAGTGGACCAAAACCTGAATTCTCTTTAAATTGAGACTAAAAAAGAGGTTTTTAAAAAATAGACACATTTGACATCATGAGAACATCGACTGTTGGATTTTTTTTTTTTTTGGAGAAAAACATAATTATTAAAATAGCTGCAGATTTTTTTTGGGATGCACAGATGTATTATGTGACCGTCTACGCGCTTTATTTGGAATCTGATTCTGCTGCAGAGTAGCACTACTTTCCTTTTGCACATCCTGCCTGTGTTTGAAAGCTCTTATTATAAGCTGTTGTAAAGAAAGACGGAGACTGTTATGATATGATAGGACAGAGATGATATGATTTCCTGTCCTCTTAATCCTTGTTTCATACATATATAAATATATATTAATAGAATGGCTTGTCCTAACTTACCATATAAAGTGTTTCTAGACTCACTGGTCACTGATTGGGATGCAGATCTTCCATTTTTCTTTTTAATTCTGCTAAACATGGTAACTTTTTTTATTATTATCATTATTATTATTATTATTATTATTTTGGATGAGCAGATATAATGTTCCTTGATTAATTTTTTTTATAATGCGACAAAGATATGAATTCTCTAAAGAGATATGTGACTTTGCGCATGTTAATACTGTCATTTATCACAATATACCTCCACGTGTCTTGGACCTGACAGGACAGTCGTTGTTTCTATGTTCTCGTGTGACTGTAATTACCTTGAGGTAACCCACTGAATAATGAATTGCACACAGTATGACTACTGTAGCTGGCAGCTTTTAACAAGCGGTGTCCGGGGACTGGATGGCTAGATTTGTTGATCATTCGGCCCCAACCACAATGGCTTGTTATTGTGTAGCCGAGGAGACTCCATGTGGGATTATTTTGACATATAATGGCTCTGTGTGTTCTGTATTTTTTCCTTTTCGACGCAGATACAAAGGTGTAATGTTTTGTAGGGTGACAGAAGGTCAAAGCTGTACAATAAGCTACATCTTGCTCCTATAGTTCAGTAACCAGAGCTTGCTGTTGTCAGTCACTGCAGCTTCATGAGCTCAACAAATTGGATTTCTCATCAGGACCCGCCATCGTCGGTTCCCCACCTACATAAAGAGCGGCCGTCACGTGAAATCTGATTATCGCTCATGTTTCATCAGCCGTGGAAGCATAAAATCTGTGCAGTAGAGGGATAAAATTATTTGCTTCTGTGTGATTGCAGCCTGTCTTTCCTCAGTGCGTCTCTGTCTACTGACCTGCATTATAACTAGGACCACATCTCTATGGAGCCATGAACTTATTTTTCTGTATTTATTTATTAAAATGGAATAAGTCAGCAGGATGGATGGTGTGCAGTCTGTTTATTTCACAGAAACTCGCATTGAAAACAAAATGCTCTTCTTGAAAAGCTCATTTCCACCTTTATGTTTTTATTCTCTACTTGATTCACAGTTCATAAAATCCTTACTACCGATCCACTGAAACAAGCTGTTTTAGCTTCTCACCCTTTAATGCAACTTTCTTCTGATTGGCTGCTCCTTTAGAACGAAAGATGCAAATAGCAGGTAGGTGGGGCTTCTGTGACCAGAGATTTGGATCACAGGGAGTACTAGTAAATACACTGACTTCCTTATAATTTTTTTAAATTATTATTATTAACTGACAAGTGGCAGAGGAAACTTTCACACCATGCCTTTAGGAAAAGAAACAAAACATTATGAAAACACCTCACCACACACAAAACTGTAAATATTTGTCACTGTTAAATAGTTTAATATTACTGCTGCAGATGTTTAACGCTGACATCCCTTTGAATACTTTCTGTATATGCAATAATACTTTTAAATACAGGATTTTTCTGTTTTTCAAGCCCTCAGCTGTTGGCTTTCAGAGACATAAGTCAAACTTCAATTTTCCAATTAAGGGTCAGGGGAGGAGACAGGCAACCAAACCCCATGCATGTTTTTGGACTATCAAGAGAACCCAGGTTACCCAGAAAGTACTCACACAGTCATAAGGAGACGCCACACAGAAGGACCTCTGACTAGATTCAAACCCAGGACTGCTGTGAGGGAGCAGTGCTAACCAAATATTATAATTACACATTATAAGCAGCTGAGTTACTAAAATAATAAAATACAAGATTTATTATGCAACTTATAATGTTGTCAGCATTATATTAGTGTCATTACTGCAAAGATGTGGACATGTAGCTTTACATAGTTGTTTCACAGTAAAAATGCACCATGCAAAGAATACTGTGTGCTTTTTCTTGCAAGAGTATGATTGTGTCTATCAAATATTCCCATCATTTTGTTTAGTTCTAAACGATCCAGAAAAAGGAAAACAAACTGCACAAATGAGCCCAGATTGTTGTCCGTTAGTTTTCTGGTGATCAATATAACCAAATACAAGAACTTCACAACAAGTAATTCCTTCTGTCAGTTTATTGAGACAGCCAGCAAATGCTGTGGTCAGAGCTGAAACTCCGATCCTTGTCTAAAAGTTTCTTTTCATTAACTCGTGACCACTTCACACAAACACACACAGGCCTACGATTAGTGTCAGGATTGTACATGTGCACCTGAAGCCTCTTGAGAAACTCTCACCATCTATCAGCACCTTTGCTGAATCAGTCCTTCAGCAGGGACCAGGCTTGTGGAAAGCTGCATGCAAGTAAAATAAAAACGTGTGGTGCCCCCTGGTGGCTGAAAAGACTACTAACGCCTAAAAATAATACAATAACTTATCTAAGAACAAGACACCACTGTTCAGCATGTGCAGAGGGCATGGTGGGCTTCCCCTAGCGGCTTCACGTTCTGCACATTTCTCATAATATCTCAGATTAATCTGCACTGAACAGTGCAATAACACTCGTATAGTGATAGAGACTACAAGGTTTCAACAAGCAAGTAAAAATCCCACACATACAAAAATAATGCATTTCTAAAAGCAAAGCACATAGCGATTCTTTGGTTGCTCCTAACTGCTTTCAGTGCAAACATTGGTACACAGTTTACTGTATTTAGCTCATGCTAAATGTCAGGAAGTGCATTTGGTGTAAAACTGTGAGATCAGCTGTGAAGGCAGCTGCTGTGGTGATCCCTTATGACAAGAAAACAGTTGAAAGTAGCTTTTATAGTTGTCGTGTTGACAGTATCTTCAAGGGAGTATCCACAGTACTTCCTATTATTTGGTCCTTTGCATAAAAGTACATTTAGCAAAATACACCACTGTGTTTTGCTTTTTCGCTTCCAATACTCACTAAACTCACCTGTCATCGCTCCTAAAAATACAAGCTGTAAGTTCAAGCTGGAGGTTTTAAAAGCTGCAAAAATCAGTTTTTGGTGTCGACACAAAAAATGTTTCTTTGTAAAGTTAATTTAAACATCCAGCAAGCACACAGTGACATTAGCATCTATTTAGAATTGTGCCTTTAGAGGACTGTAAACATGGATGAGCATTTAAATCATGGATGTAGACAAGCATGTATTCAAATTATTGATTCAAGCAGCTTTAAAGGCTAACTTTTCATGGACAATTGTTGGTTTTTGATATTTACTCCATTGAAGATACAGTCGCCAACTATGAATCCCAAACTGCATCTTACCACCAGGTGGCAGCAGTGAGAAGAAGAAGACCCCAGAGAGAAAACCATGAAAAATATTGCCAAGTGTACTGCCCATCTTTAGAATTGCTAGTGGCCTTTCTTAAATATTGATTGTAAATGCTCTATACATTTTCCTTTAAAAAAAAAAACCTGCTTTACTGTAGGACAGTCTATTTGTAAAAACACAACAATTTAAAAATAATGTAAAACCTTTAAAAAGCAATTAAAACTGTAAACAGACTATGATGTTACAAGTCCATGGCATATGCTGGATCGATCCAGCCCACTTAAATCCCTGTGTATATGTATCACGATGAAGAGATATCAAATAAAGTGAAATTAAGGCTTCGCTGCGCTCAATTGTAATACCACTTTGAACCACAAGATGGTACAGCGAGTTAGTGTGTCATCCAATTATTCAAGCGAGAGTTAGCTCAACATTCACACTGAATTTGTGTTACTATCTTACTTGCCCACCTATTTTGGTAACTAAAAAAGCACAGGCCATGCTTTAAAAAAAGAAAAACATTAGATTAATCAGGAGTCAAATTGTAAGATAGCAACGCTAAAGATGCTGGTTGGGCTGGACTACTACTCTAAAATTTTCTTATAAAACGCTGCCACCTTGTGGCGAAAGTTCTAATTACATTTTAGAGGGTTTCTGCAAAAAATACCTTTGGCCTTCACCTGCAGCGTAACAGTTACATTCCCTTTGCTGTCTAATAAACTATTTAGCTGCTGTTTCAATTGCACGGATATTATGAAGATGCATTTCAAAGTGTGCACATCACAGAAGCATTGGCTTAATCAGTGAGAAAAGAGCTGCAGATACACTTTGGGATCACACAGGGGCACAGCAGTAAACATCGTGGGCCCCGCTGGAGATCCACTACTTTTCTCCTGCTGGGTTCCACACAACGCTAAAGATGGTGGCCTCCAATGACATCAAGAACCATCTCATCAACCTTGAAACACAGTTAGGACACTTCAGGTTGCAGCTTCTGAGGGGGGAAAAACAAAGAAATTATGTCATATGGATGAAGGAGTGCACCAAAATGCTAGACAATGAAGTCAGTGGAGATGGCGTTAACCTGTTCTTTCAGGGCCTGCATGGATGTGTACTCCATTTGATCCCTCTTCTTCCTGATCCAGTCGGGTTCATCGGGAATCAGGGCTGCCATAATAAACTTGATTAAGATCAGCACGTGCTGCAAAACACACGAAGATAAACATGTCAGGGGTATACACAGAAATGTGTTTGATTAGCTGTTTAGTTCTCTTCTTACCTCCCCAAAAACAGCCAACAGCAGGACGTTCGTGCTGCTCAGGCCGCCCTCGCGACACAGCTCTTGTAACCGTGGCGACAGCAGCAGCAACCAGCAGTTAGAAATAACAGAGACGAAACTCAAGACCTCGAAGGCAACCTGGGACACGAGACAACAACGTGAACTGTTTGCTCATAAACGGGACGAGCGTGACAAAGGTTCTGACCTGCTGACCTGCCACACGCCCATGTTAGCCACAGGAGGGGAGAAGGGCTTGCGGAAGAGGTTGCAGATCTTATAGGCGTCTGATCGGATCTCCGTTATGTTGTTGATGAGCAGCAGCACGGCCGTCAGAGGATACACGCAGGAGAAAAGACTCAAATACCCAAACTGCACCAGGAGCTCTATATATTCTGCAAACAGGCCCTGGGACACCACAGGAAGCTATCACTCTCAGTGTATTATAATCAAACTGTGTTTTATAATGTATTTATTGGCTTTATTCACTAATACTGTCCTGAAAAAATATTTTTAGTTGCTATTGGCCAGATTATATTTTAAATATTTCACCCTATCAGTGCATGCCTAATGTTTTCTATATCCTCACAGGAAAAACAGGCAGGGTTCTCTGGTTCCGGAATTTGTCCTCCTTAGGGTCATCTTCACTCTCTGTCCTGTGGGGGGCGCTGATGAATCTGTCCACCAGGAAAGGTATAACCACCTCTGTCACCTGGTTAACCAGCTGACTCACGATCAACAAAGACGCCAGGCGCTGAAGAAAGTAAAACAAGGAATATAATTCTGCCACCCTTTACTTCTTCCACTTTTCCACTGATTATCTAAAGGAGTTCCCCAGAGCTTCATATTAGGACCACTGCCCTTCTTTCTATATAGAATCATTTTTTTGCAGTTATAGCTTGCTTATCTCTTTCAGTTTATTTACACAGTTAAATGGGTCTGTTTAGCAGACACTGAAATAGCTGTACAGAATATATAATGTTCAACAGAAAGATTTTATTACAAAACAGGTGGGCGGAGTTAGAAACTCTAAATGAAATCTTTTGGCTTCTACCATAAAATGCGCAAGACGTAGGTTACCTTACGAAGCAGGGGCACATCCTGCTTGAAGAAGGCAATGTGGAAGAGCACGGCAAAATTGTTGAAGAAGGTGAACTGAAGGAAGAAAGGAGAACCTGTCAAAGAGGAATCCCTGTACTTTATAAGATAATGGTTCAAAAGGAGAGGAAAGCAGGAACTAACCACCAAAATCTTGGCTGTCAGATGGTTCTCGAAGGCGGACTCCTCTCTGTGGTTTTCTAGAGGGACGCAGTAAAAGCATTTCATTAAATGTGCAGGATTTCTATCCTAAAAATTGCCAACACACATACGGTTCAAATGAGAAACATCTCCACTGCATTAACAAACTCATGGCTCTGTATTCTCCTTGCAGTTCAGTCTCACTCACCATATTCAGTCAGACTCTGCGCCACGTTCCTGTAAACATTTCCTAGCATGTTTGTGTAAACGATGTGAAGCACTGAGGGTATGTAGAGCAAAGCCTGAGACAGCAGGGAGTTCCAGTCTTTGTGTAGCTGTTTCACCTGGGCCTCCCCCCAGTAGAAACACATCATACCGAGTACCACTAGCCCTGCAGGAGGAGGCGGGACAGGCATTTCATCTTTTACTGCTAAATCTTTGCAGAATCAGAGAAAATAGAGCAAAAAACATTTCTGCACCTACCTAGAAACAGCCCCACAACTGGGACCGACACCAGCACCATGCGCAGGTCTCTCTTCCATTCAGGGAAAAGAGGCTCCACGCGACCTGTAACGGGGTTTACGCCGAGGTCACCGTAGAAATTGGGCCGAGGCTCTGCAAAACGCTCTGCGAGGTTCATGGTCCCCCAGCGGTACGACAACGAGGAGCTCCGGCGTTTCCACAGCTCCATGAACACCGTGGACCAGATCATGCTGAACATCGCCTGAAGCATGTGGCCGCTGATCATCGGTCCTGAGTCATCATCATTAATTATGACCTTCGATCCCGAGACCGAATCCACCATTTCCTTCTTAACCTCACCTGTGATGACAGGAAGAGTTTTGTGTCCTGTCAGTGACATCCATACAGCGGGGCATCTCATGTTTAATAACTGGATTTAATCAGTCTGGAATCACTGGTCTTTGTGGGAGAAGATAGGACTTTAATGAAAAGGTGGGAAAAAGCCAACAACAGTCCTGCTTCAGACTGTTTCCAATTCATATAAGTTCACTTCTTCTTACAGAAAACATTTACTTTGAGCATTAGTTGTATTTTAAGTCAATTCGAGTCACTCCAGTGACAGTGAAGTAACAGGAAGTAACCTCGGGCAGAATCAGGCTCAGGGGGATGAGGGTAGGAACAGAAGACAATTCTGTGTAGGTGTTTTCTTCTTTGAAGCACAGTATTTTATACTGTATATGGTAAAACAGCATATTTCTTACCTGAAAACTACAATTTATGAAAACAACTAATAAAAATCACCATAAAACTTCCACAACTGGTTTCTGAAATAATTCTTAAAAAGTAAACTCTCATCTTGACATGTTTCTATTAAATATTAATACAAACTTCCAACAGAAGAAAGAAATGTAGTAAAAAGGGTCTGCCACTGTGCTTTGTGTTTAATTACTGGCCGTGGGAACTGCATACATAACTGTTTTGTCTGTGTTAGGTTCTCATGGTTGTCTAAGGAGCTTGAAAAGAAAGCAACTGGACTTCTTTAAGTTTCGTGAAGACGTTTCACAGCTCATCTAAGAGGCTTCTTCAGTTCTAAAACCAAATGGTAACATGACAGGGTGATGCACGGTTTCACAGCGACTTCACCCGAAACCGCTGCTGTTAATGACTCATGCCTTTTTTCACACCTTGGCTCCAGTGTCAAGTCACATGATTAATAGGTCAACAAACCTCTTAAGGGACAACGCCCACCTGGGCTTTGACTCTCCACCATTTGATTTTAGAACTGAAGAAACCTCTTTTATAGTAGATAAAGTCCTTTATTTCGGACAGTTTTTCTCTATTACTCAAAAAGAACAAATATATATCATATATTATAAGTGGCCCATTATATAAAGCAATAATTAGAGAATTAGAGAATTTGTAAAAAATGTTTGGAATCATGTATGCTTTTCGTTCCACTTCTCACGTGTACACCACTTTGTATTGGTCTTTCACGTGGAATTCCAATAAAACTGATTCATCTTGTGGCTGTAATGTGACAAAATGTGGGAAAGTTCAAGGGGGCCGAATACTTTTGCAAGCAACTGTATAAGCATGTTGTTTTTGAGTGCCAAATACATCATAAAGGCCATATGTGGATAAATCCACACACCTACCTGAGAAGTATGAGATGGCCAGGCCCAGTATTGCAGGTGTGAGCAAAGACCAGGTGTAGAAATCAAGGAAGCTGAAGTAAAACGCCACAGCGCTTCCAAAATAGTCATTGACTGAATCTAATAAGTTAGACAGAAATATCTGGTGTGAGCACATCCACGCAGCCATCGATTATGAATCTTAATACGTTCCAGGAGTGACAAATGCATGTAATGTAAGATTTTTACAGCTATTTGAATGAACAAAACTGCACGCAAGCTTAAAAGCAGTGTGTTGTATTTCCACCCACCAAGTGGCTGAGCCAGCTGATTTCCCGAGTACCAGGCTTCACCGAGGTCCTTCAGTTTTTTTCGGTTGTGGAGGGGAAACGTGTCCACAACAACACCAGCTGAGGAAAGCTTCTGCCCTGCAACATCACTCAGTGTCATCACATCGAATCTCTTCAACCCAGGATGACTTGAAGACTTAAAAATAATCATAATCCCTAAACTGTACATATAAGCACATCTGAGGGAAGCAGTTCAGATCAGCGAGAAACTTTGCCATTCATATGCCAGTCCCACAAACCAAAGAAGAATAACTGCACATAAAGCCGCAGCTAAAAGTAGGTCCTAAGCAAAAGTGATGTTCATTACAAATAGGGATGGGTACCGGTATCCGTACCGGTAGTAACATAAACGGTAGTAACCAGACCGAAAAGCAGCGCACATGCTTTATTTCGGTGCTTTTTTTTCCTGAGATGTCATACACTTTGAATTCTAGCCAATCTTTTTATGTTTCTGAGGATAGTAGGCGGGCCCAGGTACGTACGTTCTTTTAGAGCAGAGCTACAGATTAAAAATGCCCAAGGTGAAGCGGTCAAAAGTCTGGCTGTACTTCACAGCAAAATATGTAAACTCAGCAGCCTGCAACAAGTGCTTTAAGGTGATACTGTGATACTGTCAAAGGAGGTAACACCTCAAATCCGATGAAACACCTGGCGACGCATAGCGTTTTTTTTTAAAAGCCAAAAAATGCGCCATATTTGATAGCTTGCTGCGAGACCTCACACCGAGCACATCTACTGCGGGTGGGTTGCCGGTTATCGGACCCTGCCAGTGTAGCAGAAATGATGAGGATGCGTGAGTAGCTTAATGTTGTTGGTGTGTAATTTACGTTGAGTAGGCTAACCACGTTATTACATTAATGCATGTAAGGTGAACTAGCAAACATCATCGTAGTTACATGCGGCTGTCTTCTTGTTTAATGGCAGATACTCCCTTCACACTGGCCAAAAAGGCTAAAATGACCAAAGAAAAAGTGGAAAACAGTTAAACATGAGAGGTTTTTGGACAAAGTTTGTGTTTTTTCCATTGTTTAAGCACTGCTTCCAGCCAAGAGTGATACCATATATGCCCCATAGCTGCAGAAAAGGCTAACATTGTTATATTTTTACAAAAAAAACAGCTGAACATGAGAGGTTTTTGGACCAATTTTGTGTTCTCCATTCTTTAAGCACCGGTTTGAGCACCGTTTAAGCACCAACACCGTTTCAAAAGTACCGGTTTGGCACCGGTATCGGATAAAACCTAAACGATACCCATCCCTAATTACAAACTAAACTAATTATTAGACCAGCCACAAATTAAGTCATGAAAGCCTTGAAAATCCATAAACCTTTGTAGGGTTGCAGCTGTATTAGCCCACAGCTGGAAGGGGGTCCTGGCAAACGCACCATGATGATAAATGACTTAAGAAAAATTACTAACACACACGTGGATGTTGTTTCTTCACACTGAAAACATGACAAAAGCACAAACCACACTCACAGATGTTGTCTCTTCTTTGCAGCATGCGGCTCTCAGGCAGGCCGGGTATCCTCAGGTCCCTCTGCACCCGCAGTCCATCCAGCTCATACTTCACTATGTACTGTCGCTCCGCCAGCGTGAGAAACACCTCCATGTTATCTGTCACACACATGAACAGAGATGCATTAAACAAACGCACATAGAGATTAATCTTTTTTTTCCTTGACCCCAGAAAGCATTTAAAGGTCAAATAGTGAAGATTTTAATGAAATCCCACATTTATTTTGTACAATACGTGAGTGCACAGTTTAACAAAGTTTTAAAGGTATTATAAAAGATCAATCTAAGCAGATACAGGAGATTTGTGCAAAAGGTCAAGCTCAGATTGTAACATCAGATGACCCTCGCTGTCATGCTAAAACATCCAAAAAATGCATTAGCTGGCCTTTTCACAATAAAGTGTTTTCTAATGGTTCAGTTGGTTCAAGTAGACTGGTGAATGTTTTCCATTATCATCCTTTGAATCAGCATACTCAAAAATCAGTCGGAATCGCTTCAACGTTTACCCATGATGCTTTTCCTGACTTTCTGTCATCTGTTACAGCTTTGTCAAACTGAGGAACTGAAACTGCTTGCTGAAGTGAAAGAGCTACATCAAGACGCAACAGCAGACAAATGAGGATTATTTTGAGCTGTGCATCATGCAAAGCTACTGTAGTGGAATCCACGAAGAAAAATAAGGAGCTCAAATTGAGCACAGTAGTAAGAAGCTCACTCAACTGTTCGAATGCTCTTTGAACCCACACGAGTAATGAAAGAACACAGACTGGACTTTGTACTGTGAACACCTGCCAGAGTGTTTGTGCAAGTCATTTTATTATTTTTAGGAAGCTACTATTAGAGAGGAAATTCATGCAAAATAAATAATTGTGGATATTCCTAAATCGTTCTTGGATACAGTGCTCTAATAAGTCTCCCTAAGCTCTACAGGGTACTTCCTAATGTCTTGTTTAACCATGTAAAGTGTGCTCCCCCAAAGCTGCTCCACTGCACCTGAATCTTTAAAGTTGTCTCTGTCATTGTAGGAGAAGGCCTCCATGTCCCCGCTGCGGTAAGTCTTACAAAGACCCAACTCTTCAGCGGCTCGTAGTAACGTGCAGCGGGGGGCCGAGACCACGATGATATCACCGCTGGCGTCCTCACCCGGGTGGGCCAGTAATGCAGCACCTGTTCACAGTGAAGCAATGGTTAAACGGGGACAAAGAGCTGAAAAACCTTAAACATCCTTACACTCAGGAATGAGAGAATCAATTCAGTCTAAAACACGTGCAGTGCTGCGAAGAAGCATCTCCTCCCCATCCTGATAGCTTAATTTTTCCATATTTGTCACATTTACATATTTCAGATCATTAAGATAACCTGAGTCAATAAAAAATGCACTTTTTAAATTATGATTTTATTTATTAATAGAAAAAAAATCTAAAAAATCTATTTTAAAAAAGTAAATCACAAATCATCTGTGATTAACCCCATTTCTTGGAAAGCCGAGTGATACGTTTGTAGCTTGAACCTATTCGCTGGAACGTTGAAGACAATATAATTACACAGCAAGCAAGACACGAAGTAGGCAAAGTTCTTCATGTTTCTCGTGCACGGGAGAGAACTGGACAAACGCCGTTCCTTCGCTTGACCCCAGTTGCTCTCGTCCGCTCCCCCGTAACACTGCTCTTTTATTGAGGTTACATGAATATGCATAGGTTCATTAACATATGACGTCTACATACAAACAAAGAGTACCTTGCCTGTGTGTGTGTGTGTGTGTGTGTGTGTGTGTGTGCGTGTGTGTGTGTGTGTGTGTGTGTGTGTGTGTGTGTGTGTGTGTGTGTGTGGGGTCAGAGTGTGACCCCATAAATAACTTCCCTAAACCTGCTGGTCTGGAAGTCCAACAGTTCATCTAAACAAAAGGCACTTGGCCTAAAACAGATAAAGCCACGTTTATCCTGCCATAAGACAATAAGACAAGGTACGACCTCTTCCCATGCTCCCAGGATGTAGGTGTGCATTCCAGTGTGGAATACACACCAAGCCTTTGCAGCCTGCTAAAGATCACACATCCTATCACTACACAATTGATTATACACCTCTAAGCATATATGGTTAAATATTTCTAAGCATAAATGACAATCAACAATACAAAACCTAACATTGAGTACACTTTCGCTAGCCACGCCCAGGCCTGCCAGACCTGTCGAATCAAGAAATAATTTAAATAGAACCTGTCTGACAAAGTGAAGGAGCTAAAAGATCTAAAAAAGCAACGCATCATGCAACGATCTAAATAAATAACTGAAAAACAATGGCACTGGAAAGGGTTACAGCAGGGGTAGGCAAATCCAGGCCTCGAGTGCCGGTGTCCTGGAGGTTTTAGATGTGTCTTTGATCCAACACAGCTGATTTAAAGGGCTAAATGACTACTCAGCATTTCTTGAAGTTCTCCAGAGGCCTGGTAATGAACTAATCATTTGATTCAGTTGTGTTAACCCAGGGTGCAATCTAAAACCTGCAGGACACCGGCACTCGAGGCCTGGAGTTGCCTACCCCTAGGTTACAGAGTCATTTCTAAGGCTTTGGGACTCCAGAGAACCACGGATATAAGAAACGTGGAACAGCGGTGAACCTTCCCAGGATTGACCAGCCAATCAAAATCACTCCAAGAGCACATCAACGACTCACAGGAGGTCACATAAGAGCCCTATACAAATATTTTAAGAACTGCAGGTCTCACTTGAATCAGTTAAGGTCAGAGTTCATGTTTCAACAAGAAGAAAGAGACTTGGCAAAAATTGCATCCATGCTAGTGTTGACCACGAAGAAGACAAAGGCTCGTCTCACATTTGCCAAAAAAAAAAAAAACTCTTGATGATTCCCAAATATTTTAGGGAAATATTCTGTGGACTGATTAGACAAAAGCAGAACTTTAAGGGGCTTTTTGAAGATTGCTGAAGGAATTTTTGTCCCAATCTGAAAGATTTATCGCAAATGCTGTTGAAGTTCTTGCTGCCAAAGGTGGCACAACCAGTTACTGGGTTTAGAGGGCAGTTCCTTTTTACACAAGGCCACTTTTTTCCTTTAATAAATGAATTTAGAAATTGCACTTTGTACTTACTCAGGCCATCCTTGTCTAATAATAAAACTGGTTTTTCTCGCTGCACCATAAAGCACGAATGTTCATCCTTTCATACAGATTTCCCCAACCTTTCCCAACTTTGTGGTCCCTGCTAGAATTTCAGTAAGGTGTTATGTGGAGATGAGTTTGTCTAGTTTGCATAGCATTGCTTCAACACAAAACACTGCAAAGAGTCGTGGACAGAGCAGTTTTTATCCATTCGTCCAAACATCTTTAGTTGCCATAACAATGATAACAAAGTGAAAGAACATAAATATTATTATCTTAAAGAGTAGTTTCTTTGTGTCTGTGTGTTTATCTGATATGACATGTGGTTTATGGCTGGCATATGCTTTCTGTGCAGCCATGTCAGACATTTTCATAGGAGTCATTTAAATGCATTTATCTGACATGTAGCTTGGAAATGCAAATTCAATCAAATGTTTAAAGAGTAGCAATGTTTCCTGGAAATGATTCTCCTATTACGTTCATTCCTGGCACAAGAGAAATCCTCATAAATGTTTGATCCGCATGCTTTTTCTTTGAAAGCGAGTTTCCAATCGATGCAGAAACTGAAGTGAGCTCTGTGCTGTTGCTGATATCTGAGCCCTCACCTCCATCTTTCTGAGGAGCTCCAATCACCTTGATGAGCCAGCGCTTCGTCTCGGGGCCGACTTTCCCGCCAAGCTTCACCAGAACCAGCGGCTCCACCCGCTCTGAGAAGCAGCAGGGGCAGCTCACTTTGGTCCAGCCGGATCCAGCAGACGGTTTGCTCAGCAACTTTCCTCCTTTTTCATCTTTAGCCTCCAGCTGTTTGGCTGAATCACCGCAGCCCCCAGCTCCACCTTCATCAGCGCCTGCCTTACTCATGATAAGACTGGACACAAATGACAATAAAACGGTATGTTAACTGGTGCTCTTACCCTCAGTGCTAACATCGCCACCTTATTCCCCTTATTTAGTCACACTAGCTTCGTGGCTCAAGGGTCAGCAGTGACAACTGTGACAGACTGTTCACGGTCTCCAGAGGTAAAGAAGACTGATCATGGTGATCGCCACAAAATTAACCGTACCCAGAGGATAAATGCCTAATGACTGTATAACAAAAACCGCCAGCAGGCTAAAGTTTCAGCATGTGCATCCTGTAAAGATCACAAGGCTGTGGTTAGCTATAGACAGCTCACAGACACTGATCCTCAACTTTTCATTTAAGGTCAAAAAGTTATTTTTCAGATTTAATTGGTGACTAAATACACACACAACTAATGACATTTGTATCAACCTCAGCTATACTTGTGTGTTAACACTGTCACTGTGAGCAGACTAGCCTTACTGACCACTCAAAACACTTTAGAGACTACACAAGTCACATTTAACCACACATACATACAGAACTTTATTTACCTCATATTCATGGGCACTTTAGAATTATAATTAACGCCATACATATATCTGGACAGTGGGAGAAAGCCAGAACACACAGTGGAAATTCACGACAGTGGGAAGGAAAAACACCCTTTTAACAGGAAGAAGGGGAGGAAGACAGGACCAAAAGCATACTGTGGAAGAGAACCAGAGATGAATAATAACTAATGATTAAATGCAGAGTGTGTGTGTATACCCATATAATACGTGGAGAAAAAAAAGGTGAGTGAAGAAGAAACACTCAGTGCATCATGGGAAACCCCCAGAAGCCCCAGCAGCCTAGGCTTATTGCAGTGTAACTAAGGGAGGATTCAGAGTCACCTGATCCAGCCCTACAGTGACAAATGCTTCAGGAAATCATTCCTACCATTCACTTTAAAACTGAATCATAACTCTTGTTTCTGTGACAGGTGAACATACCTGTGAGACATGAGACTGCACACAAATATCATCCTGCAGCTGTAGCACATTACTTCCCTCCTGTGATCAATAAAGTATCTAACTAAACATATACTTCAAAAGTAGCATAAATAAAGTTAAATGCAGCGTTTTTTATAATGCAGGACAAGATGGAGGCGTGTTATTTATCATATTAAGTGACTCCACTGAGACCTTTTACAACGCATTATTTACACCATGAGTACAATAATATAACAGCTTATTTATTGCTAGCGTATGTTTATGCATCAGCTATTACATTATGGTAACTACCAGGCAAGCAAGGGAGGTTTTAGATTTGCATGTGAGGCTCACCACGTCATTTTGCAGACATCTGCATGCTTTGGCTGTCATTTCAGTTACTTGGTGAACTCTTAAAATACGAACTTCCTACAAATGCTGCAGTTTCTTGGGTGGAAGCTGTGGTTATATCAGCTCTAACAACGTTTAAAGAAAAATAGCTTCCTCTATTTTCACTGTATCTGCACTTGAACACACACTGACCAAGAGATACGCTTAGTGAGGACGTAACTGAAAGCAGTAGAGCACTTCCTGTGACTGAGTTATGTTTGTGCAGGCGGGGAAAGTGACAGAGAAGCATTCAGCGGTAAAACAGAGGATGAGTCAGGAAAATACAGCACCTGGCAGGGCGGGGATGATGAGGTTCTGGTCTCCAGTCCTAAAGCAGTAGCCCCTCCAAACTCCTGTTTCAGCACACACACAAACACACACACACAACAGTGGACATGAAGGCAACAACTGATGAGCTGTTGTGAAAAAGAGCAGCACACTCTCAGCCTTGCACACACTTACCCAGCCTCAGCTTCAGGTTCCTTCCAGCTTCCTGTCTATTAATTTTTAGGTGTGTGTGTCTGAATCTATTGCAGGAATGCGGAGAAACTTCCCAGAGGCCACAGGGTGTGGAGGGTTGTTTGGTTTCTATTCAGGCTCCTCCCTCCTGTCTGCTCACTGTTACACTGCTGCAGCCGCACCCCAGGGTCCTACTGCACCTCTGCTGCTGTGTTAAAAACAGACAAACCTACAGATGTTCAGACGGTTTGGGGGTTGAAGCTAACCTATAGCGCTGGCTTTGAATATTCCAAAGAATAAAGTCTTGAAAAAGAAATGCGTGAGTAAATCTGTGAAAACACAGAAACAGGATCTTATGCAACAGAAACACGAGGCACACAGAAGTGTACACAGTAGGCTGCTGACACAAAGATTTTGTTGTTGTCCTCCTACAACACCAGAACCATAACATTGAAGACACAGAGCATGCGTGGGTAAGGTTTTAATGCAAATTTGGAGCCAATCAGATTCTCTCAACCTGGATCAGTCAATTCAATTCAGTATAGCGCCAAATCACAACAGCAGTCACCTCCAGGTGCTTTGTATTGCAAGGTAAAGACCCTGCAATGATACAGAGAACCCCAACAATCACTTTAGCATTGGGGTAAGTGGGAAGGAAAAAGTCCTTTTTAACAGGAAGAAACCTCCCAGAATCAGGCTCAGGGAGGGCGAGCCACCTGCTGCCACTTGTGGGCGAGGGGAGGGAGACAGGTTAAAAGACTCTGTGGAAGGAAAACCAGAGATTAAGTGATCTAAGTTGGCAAACCAGCCTTTAGTCAAGACCCCAGATCAATGAGGTGAAAGTGAAAGTCTAACTAAGGAAACATTAAGACTGAAGGCTTCATTTTGAGGTCAAAAGCTACTCTCTCATCCTTCAAATGGAAATTGTATTCTGTGAAATATTGTGATTGCAGCGGTGGACTGGGGCTACCTGCATTTTACTAATGGTGTTCTTGTAAAACAGGGAAGAGATTATCAGCAGATTAATCGGTAACCAATAGCTACAGAGTAGCAAAGATTAGTTAAAATGATCTCCACTGATCAAACAAACAATAAAAAGCTGCTTACGCACAACGATGCTACTCGAATTAGATTGTTATTAGGTTATAACATGGTGCAAACAGTCCGTAAGTGTTAATAATTATGGCTTATATTGGCGTGACTGTCCCTGTGACAGATGGGCAACCTGTTTAGAGTGTACATGTTCCTGAGAGCCTCAGTGCACAGGACACAACCATGAACTGTGAGCTGCTGTCGAGTATCTGTTTTCTTTCATAAAACACCTTTTTTTTTAAAAATAAATAAATTAGGGCAGAAATAACCCTGCACACCCTGCTTCTTGTGTTCAAATTAATCCACACATGCAGTGAATACACGGTCATTTTATTAGGTACACACTGACAGTATTAGATTGGATGCCTTTTTCTTCAGTCTTCCTGGTATATAACAACTAAGGCATGATGATCACACG
This sequence comes from Aulonocara stuartgranti, assembly GCF_965226115.1. NCBI lineage: Eukaryota > Metazoa > Chordata > Actinopteri > Cichliformes > Cichlidae > Aulonocara > Aulonocara stuartgranti. Next base: position 11,116,207 of record NC_138945.1, on the reverse strand, counting down.
GTCGCTGCAGATTTGTTGGTTTCACACCCCTAATGTGAACCTCCTGTTCCACCATGTCTTTAAGGTGCTCTGTTTGATTGATGTATGTTGACTGTCGAGGCCATTTGAGTGCAGTGAACTGCTTATCGTGTTCAGAAAAGTAGTTGCTTAATGATTAAACTAGATGATTAAATAATTTATAGGAAGTTGTTTGGCCCCAAAGTGTACCAAAAAAACATTACTACACCACCACCCTAAAACTTTAAGACAGAAAGGATCCGTTTTTTCATGTTGTTAACGCCACATTCTGTCCGAATTTGTGTCTGAAAGTGTTGCAATAGAAATCGTGACTCATCACACAGCGCAAAGTTTTTTCACCCTTTTGGTGTACAGCTTTTGTGAGCCTCTGAATTACAACCACAGTTTCCTGTTCACAGCTGACCGGAGGAACAGAAAGACTGCGTGCTGTTCTGCTTCAGGGCTTGATGTGTTGTGCATTCGGAGATGCTCGCCTGCAAACCTTGACTGTAAGGACTTTGAGTTACTTTTGCTTTTCTTTTAGCTCAAAGGGATCCAGATATTTTACTGTGACCGCTGACATGAACAACCACGTCACATTGAAAGTCTTTTGAACCCCCCCAAAACATCTCTACATTCAGAGGCAAAAGCAACACCTCAGTTTTTAAAATATAAGATTAAAAGATTCAAATACTCCACCCTTCATCTCTTACAATGTAATTTAAAGTCATCATCCATCATCACGCATCACGGTTGCAGAATGGAAGCCACCACAATCAGCGAATAAAAATAAAAAACTGGACAGGCCAACATCAGAAATATACAGATATTTATTTACAAATACCTTTGCATTTGCATGGACTTAAAAATTCCAAAACAAAAGTTAAGACATGAAAGTAAACAAATTTAGGAATTTTTTTTTTTTGCTGCAAAATTTAGCACAAGAGAAAAATTTCACAAGTTAGAATCATATTTGCTGTTTTTCCATTCTTACCATATAAATATACATAAATAAGATCGTTTTTTTTTTTTTTAAATTTAACTCCAACAAGTGGAATCATTTCACTTTGCCTAGCAGCATCATGTCTTATCATTATTATTAGAACCATCAGCATAACAGACATTAAAAACATTCTTTAGGTTCTTTTTGATGAGTTAATGCTTTCTGCACAAAGTCTTGAACATTCATAATCATCATAATCACAGCTAAAGATCAACAGATATTTGTAGACAATGACACATTTTGGTGCTAAATCAGTTAATAAATCCACTCATCTCGTCATAGTGGAAACATTTTGGGGTCCCTCAGCCCTCTTTAGGTTTACACTTCACTGTTATTGCTGCAGAGAATTTGTATAAAAATAAATGAAACAATTATTTATTTATTTTTAAAAAAAGAGGAGTATAAATGGTGTTAAGGTTCTGCATTACAAATCTTCTTGAATGGTTAAAACTCAGATGGATTAGATTACATACAGCTGTATGTACACTTTTATAAGTGGAAGTATTTATTCAAGCTAGAAAAGTAGATAAAAAATAAATTTCCTGCAGCAGCAGTATGTTCTTACTGTTCTTCAGTTATTCATGTAAAGAGTGCGAATTAAGTTTGTTCTACTTCACTTATCGGCGTTGTCGGGCATTTTTCAGGAGACATTTTGCAGATCCACCAGTCAGTGTCAAGACTTCCTGCTGTAAAGTCAGATTTGTTGATTTATCGTCATCCTAGGGAGGGTCTGCAGGGCCAAAATAAACCACCGACTTTAAAGTCGTCCTATTATGCTTTTCCTAATTTTCTGTAATATTTGTGCCGTTACAGAGGTTCGTACCCATGTGCAAGTGATCCATGAGACAGAAGCTCAGGCTTCAAACTACCCTAAACATTCAAGTTTCAGATAGCTTTCCTTTACTCCTGGCTCTGTATGATGTCATAGAGAGCAGATATCCCTTATATATATTCAACTAAGGAACACAGCTCTGAGAGGCATCCAATCAGAAGAAAGTTGGCTTTAAGAGGAGGGGATAAGAGAGCTAAGATGGTTTGTTAGTATAATGTAAATAAGCATTAGTTTGACGTGTGAGTCATGCCAAGCTACACTTGAAACATGGTGTTAGAAGTTGCATTATAGGTCCCCTTTAAAAGGAAGTAATCTCTATGTCAAGATTACTTTTAGAAAATAACACTTCCAAAAATCTGTGACCTTTGACCCCAAGATCCCCACAGCAGGAAATCAGACAGCCTGGCTTCATGCCTTCAGATTTGTCCCCCGTCACCCTGACAACCACACTCACTCTCTAACATATAGTCAACCTGACAAAATGAAGACTGTGCGATTAAAGAATCTCCTCTACTGTACAAAGCTTCATATAAAATATTATTTTTACATCTTTGTTGAATTATTAATGAGGAAAAAAATAAAAAGATGGAAATATTACAGACTTGCAAAAATATATCTCCACAGGGGTTTCAGACATTCTGAACTCTGCTTTTACATCACATTAACAGTACATGGAATTAGCCTCCTACAGTATAAACTCACTCCTGCAGATTTGGTGATAATAAGTTAAACGTATCTCAGCAAAAACAAATGTGAAACTGAAGGTTTTCCAGGCACGGCTGCTTCTTAAATCAAGCGAACCCAAATGTGGTGGAGGGAACTTTTGTGATTTGTTAGCAGCGCAACAGTTTATAGCAGCGTAGCAGAGAAAAGTGACAGTGACGAGGAATATGTAAGCTGTAGATGATGCGAAGGCGGGAAGAAGCCTTTTTCCTCAGTAGATTAAATAGTTAGCGTACTCTCTCTCAATCTCTGTCACACTTTCTCTCTCACATGCACTCTTTCTAATCATCTCTCACCCCCTCCGCTCCACCCGTCTTCAACATTCACCTACCATCTATCACTTCCTGTTACCTCTTGAACAGTGTGCGTTTGTGAGCTGTGTGAGCATTGTGCTGTCAGATTAGTAATTTTAATCACAGTTGTCCCCCTGTATGATTTTAGACTAAAAGATTAAATCTAATTCAAATTGACCACATGCATCACAAGAGATTTTTCTCTCCACGGCCCCCTCCCAGCTGTATGCGGCGACATTCTGAGTGGTGATCAGGTGATAGGTTGGTGTTGGTAAAGCACAGGGGGCAGATTTCTTAAATGAAAACAGAAGAAGAAGTAGTAGAAGGAAAAAATGGCACTGAAAGCCCTCACATCTTAGTGGAAATGATCACAGTGAGTAAATAGTGCAGGCAGGTTGACACACACCCAGGTGACTGAGCTTAAGGTAATATTGTGGTGCTGGTTAATGTGTTACACAGAGTATTAATGGACTGGATGCAGTGGCCCTGAAGTTCCTCCTAGTCTGTGGAAGTTATATGGCTGCAGAGATGTAAATAAGGAGTTGGGATGGTTGGAGAAGGCAGGCTGGGGGCTAAAAGAGGGTGGTTGACAAGTCCTGTGGCCCTTCGGGGGAGCCGTTTCCATGTCAGAATTTTTCATCAGGGATGGTTGTGTTGAAGGGGTGGTCCCAGAATGTGGTGGTGATCCCGAAACCTGGTGAGAAAAATAAAGATCCCCATCAGAAAAAGAAAGAAAAAACAAAACCATATTTCTTCTAAGGCCGTTAGCAAATGTAATCCTCACCTGATCTCTGGTGCTCGAAGTGGTGTTTGACGTGGTAGGCCTTCAGGCTGTACAGATATGAGCCTTTCTTCGGAGAGCCATAGTGAAGGTAGTAGTGGATCATATCGTATACGACGTAGCCGCCCAGCCCACCGACAAACACGCATACTCCGAGGATGTCTGGGAGCACGCAATGGATGGACATGTAGAAGACCGCCACTACTAAGGAGGCGAGGCCGGGAGGGAAGACCAGCCGAGAGCCGTCAAACGGAGACTGAAGAGAGAAAATAAATAAAGATTTATGTACAGTGGCCATTTTATGTCCTTTTTCCCCCCCGCAACAAAAAGCCATCACAGGTATTCATCAGACAGTAATTCAAAAATGATCAGCAAGTGGCAATATCTTTCACAGCATTTTCCTCAGCCTCTCCCAACAACTTGTTGCTGCCGTCAAACTCAGATTAGAGTCTGAATATTACAATATTTTTCTAATGTTTGTTTTTGTGAATAAAATATGGATTAGTAAGATTTGAAAAATCATTGTATTGTGTTTTTTTATTTACAGCTTATAGATAGTCCCAGAATCTTTGGAATCGGGGGGTTTGTGAGATTTTGTAGTGCGACTTTTATAGCTTCTACAGGAAAAACATCACATTTCCTAATTACACCGACTATCAGTTATAAGGTTTTACATAGAAGAAGCTAATAAAAAAATACTCTAATTTTACAACCTAGTAAAACAGAAACTGAGATGAACAGCATTTTTCCCCACACACTGCTTCTGCATTGTTTATTTTAACTCTTTATTAAGCTAAGCTAAATCAGTTTCCCCCTGTGGCTTAAACTATACTGTGGTTAATGTTACAATAATTTAACTTACAATATTTGCACATCCGTAACTACTTATACTTGATATGTATTCAGTTCATAAAAGTATTTGGAAACAGGACGACGTTTGCGGCCCCCCTCCTCCCTGCAATATAAGATTACCACCTCAGCTGGTGCCATAAAGGATGATTTTAAACAAAAACAAATATTGCTTTGATGACTCACAGCTGTGACCTCAGCAGTGGTTGTTCATACCTTATGGTGCTGTCCATGCAGGAGGAAGTGTAGCGTGATGAGGTAGTAGTTATGAGCTGGTGGATTCATGTGAAAGACGAAGCGATGGATGCAGTACTCGATGAATGACCACAAGAACCAGCCCATCATAAAGAGGACAGGGAAAAAGTACTTGTGGATAGGGATAGAGAAGCCTGGGAACACACACATGCTCGGCTATAGATGGCTCAAACAGAAATGTGGACACACAAATGAAAATGAAAACACAAGTGACTGTGGCACAAACACAGGTGTGTGTGAGTTACCTGAAGTGAGGGCTAGCCTGGTGGTGCCCTGTGCCAGGGTGGTATAGCAGTGCCAGCTCAGATAAAACACAATAGGGAGCCACACAATAGGTACCCAATACCTGAAAGCAAGAGAGTGTAAGCATTAGTTCACGCTCTCACTCTGTTACTAGAGGACAGTGTATTCAGTTTACGATGTGGGCCATTAATCTGAACTGGGCCAGAATGGTGAACGACATGAGGTAAAGTTACAGGAAACGTTCTCAGTCCAGACTTTCCAGTAATTATAAAAAACATTTTGTTGTACTACGTTGTTTTATTTCCCCTTCTGGTATAGAAAGGGATTTCTGTAGTAGATAATAAAATAATAATAATAATAAATAAAAAAGAAACAAAAATAAACAGGAACTTTATCATTTAATTGTTAATCTATTACTTAATTACTTTGGTGTAGTATGAATATGGGGTCCTTCATCAATAGGAAAAAGTTGTAAATCTTTTAAAAATACAAAATCTATGCACTTCTTCATATTTCACAAAGTTGTCAAGCTGGCCCGACTGGAGCCTTTGCTGGGCCATTTCTGGCCCCTGGGCATTATTTTTGACACCCCTGGTGTATGGCTTTGTCCACGATGCATCAAAACAGGAAAAAGAGAGAGCAGGACGTGACCACAGGTGTGACACTGGTTAAATCGGAAATGACTGGAACCTCAGGTGAAGGTGGGTTGCAAAGTAGCTTGCAGAGGTAGGCTGAACAAGCATAAAATTGCATACATTTATAAAATTGCACTTTTCATTATAATTCAATCTTTGATCACGCCACTGAAGCAGATGTGTTTGCTTATCCTTTGGCAATCACAGAACTGCCGACAGAATTTTCAAGGTGGGAAATATTCTTTACATCAGAGCCCTCATCGTGTGGCCATTACACACAATGATTTGCGGAAACCATTGCATAAATGTTTCCATTTACTTTCCCTCAGTAATTGCTTGGCCTCCAGTAATACTGAGGAAACTTGGAGTTATTTTATTTGTTTATTTTTTTTAAACCAGGATGTATCCTTCAAAGACCACAACAAACAAGTATGCAGGACACTTTTCTTGTATTTGTGCAATACCTGCAAACACAGAAACATCCTGTCTCAGAGTAATACTGAAAAACTAGTTCGTGATTTATTAGTTCTAGGCTGGACCATTGTACCTGTATACTAGAGCACTTCACATTCGGACTGCGGGCTTATGTCTGGTTCCTACAGTATTTAGAAGTAGAATGGGAGGCAGAGCCCAGAGCTTTCAGGCCTGTCTTCCATGGAACCAGCTCCCAGTTTGAATTTAGGAGACAGACACCCTCTATACTTTAAAATCAGGCTTTGATAAAGCATAATTAGGGTTGGATCAGGTGAACCTGAATTCTCTCTTAGTTATGCTGCAATGGGTCCAAGCTTCTCTTTTCACTCCCTGTATGTTTATAAACTGCTAGTGTATTAGTCATTAGGAATTATTAATCTCTAGCTCTCTTCAGCAGTGTCTCTTTTGTCCTGTCTCGGGTCCCTCACCTCCAGCTGGTTGATATATAAATATAAACTTAATAAATAACAGTAAAATTCTGTGAAAATGTTGCACGAGTGATTGCCAAGCCTGCAAAACTGAATGTATGTTCTTATCTGATAAATGGCTAATTTTTCTTCAAGCTTCCTTTCTTACCAAGAAGTTTTAGTGATGGCCTCCATGATGGGGTTTCCAAACAGTCTGATAGGTCTGTCAACTGGTTGGTGTACCCACGCATCATATTTCTCTCTGAGGTGGCCCACCTGCCATGCCAGGGGCTTCCGCCAGTCCACCAAATCCTGCAGAAGTACAACGAAATGAAATGAGTAAAACCCGTTCTCTATACACGAGGAGGGGGGGGAAAAAAAAATCCAAAAAGTAAAACAAAACTTCTCCAGCAGGTGGCAGCATAGAGGTAAAAACTATACTGCTCCAAGGACTGGTCAGACCAGGAAGTGTTGCATGTGAAATTTGCTTGTTGCGTGCGTGTGCATTTGCAGGTTTACTTAAGTCTAAGTGAAAGCTTTTACAAGCTTTTCACAAGTTCCCTGTGTTTACAGCCACACAGGAAATGGGCTGCCATGGTGTGTGATGCGAAGACTGTCAGGTTTCACACTATAACATTTGGAAATATGGGGTGGAATCATTCTGGTAAGGAAACAGGGTGGGAAGGAGTCCTGAGTCAGAACTTGACCTTATGGCCCCACTGGTGTGAGTTGAGAAGAGTGAAAGAGAAGCAGCAAGTCCACTCTTTAATCTTAATTTTCCTCTTAACCCTGACACTTTCCTGTGATTAGTCACAAAATGATGCTTAGTGACCATGTGATGATGACTGTGTGTGTGAGAGACACCCCTATCATGACATCAGGCACAATCACCGGACCTTTACTGTTCCGTGTGCGGCAATTAATCATGTGTTGGCTGTTTACTGCAGCAGACTGTTTAGCTACCGGACACATATCACATTGTTTTAATGGAGCTAGCGACCCTGAAGAAGCGCTGCGCTGGAACACTACCATCTCTGTTCTTTATTACCCCTGCTCATTCAAGGCATAAATACAGCTGTGAACTGCAAAAAAAATAAAAATACTTTAAGCTATCCACAGATTAGCTGCTGATACGACTACAAAGTTCAACTTTAAATAAGGGGGGAGCCAAAAAACAAAGCAAAACCAGAGATGCTGCATCTTCTGTCTCACATGCTCTCCGTTTCTTGGCATCAACTGTAAATTACTCGAAAAGCAAACGTCTAACTTGATTTAATCCCGAGGGTGAGGTTCTGGTAAGCTCACTTGCAGTCATCCCCACACTTCTCTGCATATCTATCTTTATTTTATTTTTTGATTTGTATGCTTAAGTCCCAACTAACACTGGCATCACCCGAGGCAGTTTAACTCATTGAGAAAGCTCACATCCATTCAATTGTATGCATCTCTGGTATACTATATACACAAGCACACCTTCGGGTTTGGATTTATTAAAATCAGCGTGTTGTTTTATTTATTTTGGGGGAAATTAGTTGGTAGAATTGCATCAGAGCTGTGAACACACCAGGCACAAGTATCTGTCAACACGTTGACGTTACATGTTTACATAATCTGCCCATATGCAGATCGACTTATGAACACCTGCCAAGCGAATGAAAATCTGCCTTTTCTGCTACTTCTCACTGCAGTAATTGACATACAAAACACATTTTACAGTCGTCTCTCACACATGAATAATGAAACAATGCCAGTAGAAAATAGAAGCTTCTCTTTGCCATAACAAAGTTTGGTTGTTGCTTTAACCAAAACCATATCGATGAAAAATACATAATAAATGTGCACAATAAAGTAAAGAAATGTTAAAGTCAAAAACCTTTAAAACAGAAAATGTGATTGCAGACAAACTCTTAGAGATACAAAGAGAAAGTTTAATTTTTACAACACCGTCTTGTATATAACAAGAAAAAGAAAGAAGTGAAATTGTGTTTGTCACATGCTGCAAGGAGCTTCCCACAAACAAGTGATTTCACACAAAAAGAAAAAAAGAAAAAAGCTGGAAGATCACATTAAATTCCACTGTTGTCATATTGAAGTGGAACCAATGACAGTAGAAAACATTGCATTTTATACTTGTACAGTCACTGAGTGTAACCTACTGATGGATATACTGGGATGACTTAAAAAAAAAAAAAAAAAAAAAAGACAATCCAGCTAGCATTTGCTGGTTATATAAAGCCCCAAGCTCAACATTTACTCTAAATATCAAGAAGTCTGAAAATTTACAGTGGTGCTTTGCTTGCATAAGAAAAGATACAGAAACCGGTTTCTGTGTTTAATAACAGGTGAACAAAGCCAAGCCAAGTGTGAAGACATGCTTCAGATTCCTGGTGTTACGCAGCTTGCAAATGTGGACGGACTGATTTAGCTTGAGTAAAGGTGAGTATCGAACAACCAGGACATTAAAGCGGCTACGATCCAGCTTAACCAGTTTGAAAACAAAAAGCGGGCCTTTTTCTTTTTTTTAAATGAGGAAGGCTAGCACATGACAAGTGTGCTGGTGATAATAACAACATTTTGCATAGCGCAGAAACTGCATGAGTGTTGCACATGGGTACAGTTACCCATGTTTGAGATGTGTGAAGGGAGTGTCCGAGCATCAGGATTCAAGTTACTGGAAGAAGCAAACCCTCAGAATGAAGGGCTTAAACTGACAGATCCCTGTGTCACAAAAACACTGCAAAACTTAAGTGTGTGAAGTCAAGAGTCATGGGTCTCGTTCAATAAAGCGTTGCCTGGCAGCAGAGAGAGCGAGACAGACTGGTTGAATCTGTCATTGTGGTGCTGAGCCTGTTAAAGTGGAAAAACACGTGTCAAACTGCACCATCACATGAGCATAGTTTAAATGAATGTCTGACTGTGTGTGCTTGAAGGTAGATTTCAGCACGCGCTTAGATTTAGAAGTTCAGCAATGCTGCTTTGTCTTCTGTTTTGTACATGCTTGTGTCTGGCAGTGTGGGAAATCATGCAATCTGCAAACAGATGAAGCAGGGTGAATAACCAGATGGCTGTTCACCTACCCCGTCACGGGTAAGCAAATACACTTGTTAGGTCATCCTCCACCTTTTGTTTCCAGTGTCTGATCGATTGCTGCATAATTTCAGCAAAAGCACACATTGACTCAAAAAAAGATGCAGAAAAGACGCACTCTTCATTTGATCGCATATTAGCCCCGTCTCAAAACACGCACCCACCTTATCGAGGTCCACAGAGCTGCAGAGGCTGTATGGGTCGCGCTCATCCTCGTCTTTCGCCTCTGTCGTCTGCTGTGCCCTTTCTCCTTCGGTCTGTTTATTGGCTTTATTTCTCACTCTCAGAGTCTGAGAAAAAAAAAAGAAGAAAAGAAAAAAGGATGCCATTAGCAAGTATAATTTGTTATTAAAATGGCCTAAGCCAACCACAGATGGAGAAAGACAGATACACATATTTATAGTGCGTGGCTTATGCAAAACAGGTAGACAGCTGCACAATATAGTACCTATTACATAGGCTATGTCTCATTAAAGATATATAAATAGAACAGGAGTCAGTCTTTTTGACAATTATGGCCCATCTGCCCTTTGCCCTTTTACCTCAGCCCCATAAACCGGGTTTTAATGGTTACAGTCACGTGTGACATATACCATAATGCTTTCAACCTTCAAATCGTTTTGTATCACTGGACATCTCCAACAAAGGATCATGCTATCACATATTGGAACACTGACAGTCAGTCATTACTTTGGTTTGATGTTTAGTTTGTGTTCTGCTACACAGAAGGAAATGCAGATATAAATGTAATACAATACGCAATACAAATGACTCAAACATATGTTTACATAATTCTTATTTAAAAAGGCACTGAAGGCACAGCTGTTGCAACTGGAGAGAAGCCATGTGGATAATGATGACAGCAGGTGATATGAATATGCAAGGAGTCCAAAACCATCTGAGTGTTTTGCTGATCAGATTTGTCCTCTGATTACTGACATCCAAAGATGAGCTGTAGCTAATGCAGACACAGTGCTGAAGATTTATAAAAGCACAACAGATGTTTTGTGTAGTGCATCATTTACTTTTAAAGAAATGGTAAATGGCCTGTATTTGTATAGCGCTTTTACTAGTCCCCCCTAGGGACCCCAAAGCGCTTTACACACCTATCCACCCATTCACACACTGGTGGAGGCAAGCTGCAGTTGTAGCCACAGCTGCCCTGGGGCAGACTGACAGAAGCGAGGCTGCCATATTGCGCCATCGGCCCCTCTGGCCATCACCAGTAGGCGGTAGGTGAAGTGTCTTGCGCAAAAACACAACGACCGAGACTGTCCGAGCTGGGGCTCGAACCGGCAACCTTCCGATTACAAGGGGAAACTCCCAACTCTTGAGCCACGATCGCCCTCTTCATTATCTTCATTATAAAGAATAAACATGTGTCCTGGTCTTCATCACACCATTCTTGAATATTTTGCCAGAGCCAAATTGTGACACAGCACATAACCATCTGATATTGATATCTCTTCTACCTTATATGAGTTGGAGCCAATTAATGACTGATAGGCTTGCGTAATATTTTTTTATTTTTTTTGTTTTTGTTTTTTTAATTGATCAAGATGCAAAATGCAAACAACAAGAGGTCACATGACAAAGAAATAAAAAAGGAAAAAGAAAAAAAAAGGACAAAAAGGTCTGTGATAGACTGATGTTCTGTCAACAAAGCCTTGATTAGTCAAATTAATTGATTTATGCAAAACTGCACTAAGCAACAAATGGACAAAAACCCACAAAAAGATACATTAGCTCTTTCCCATGAAAATAAGAGCAGCTTGGCCTTTTAAAGCCACCTGCCAAGTCTTCATGCAGTAGACTGTGGGCAGATTATCCTTGCGGCCTTCATAAAAAAATTAGAATGCATGTCAAGTTACATTCTGTTTGTATGAAGTCAGCTCTGGGAATTGTCGGATTAACGCCCTGTTCTGATCGACAGCCCACGTCAGTCAGGTGAAATATTCATCAGCTGGTTGGAGTCACACATAAGGCCTCCTATGGTTTGTTACTAACATCGCCTTGGCAATTCAACACCTACAGAGGCAACGCTACACCCCCTCCCCCCATTATCACACCATACTCATCCTGAGAGAATAGTGTTGAAGTTGTAGCTCACCCTGAACTAGCAGAGCTCAATGTTTCTTTAACTTGATTTTCACATTCTCATCTTCGTGACTCTCGCTCGCGCCTTATTTTATATTACAATAAATCATCGTATCTGTGAATTTACAGCCGGTAACAACCTTCCACAGTTTTTTTTTGTTTTTTTTTTTAAATTAAAACAGCAGAAATATTATAAACAAGCCAAATCCTTTAAGCCAGTTTCATAAAGAAGTTGGTGGTTATGACCAATGTGGTTCAGATATGAGAATACTCGTGACGCTAATTAGAAGCAGAAACTAACAGCTTATAGCTGCTACCACGCCTCCATTTTTAAAAAAAAAAATCTCTCTCTCTCTCTCTCTCTCTCTCACTCACACACACACACACACACACACACACACACACACACACACGTAATGGCGAAAGCAATAAACAGACACACCCTCTGTATCTGCAGCAGCCATGGCCTACGTGAAACAGTGAGCAATGCAATGTTTATTGAGCTCTACCTCGTCCCACTTTATACATATGATCGAATAAATGTGACTCAGGCCTTGTTCCGTCAGTGAACCCTGCAGGTGTGGTGAGCTCAGGGTGAGGGTGGCCATTACTGCGAATGTAAATTTTCCACCAGATTTTCATTAAAATGGGAGGATCTGCGGCCTATTTTTGGCAAGGATGAGGTTAGTGATCCTGGATAAGCTGCTGCAGGTTTACAGAGCCTGTATTTGTTTGTGCTAGAAATAAATACAAAAGGTCAGGAAATAAACAATTCTTTCCCCTTTTCTTTTTTAAATGTTCAAAGCTTTGGTGTCGCTCTGTTCTGGGAACCTCTCATGTACATTCATGGAAAGCCAAAAATCAGGGAGATCAGCACCAGGATACCCTCAGAGGGAAAAAGAAAAAGAAATGACAATGGCCAAGTCACAAAAAGCATGAAATTGAGGAACTGGGGTTGATGTGGGCTGCAAAGCGGCTTGCAGAAGGACTCAGTACAGAGAACAGGTGATCAGAGTCACGCCCAGTGTGCAGGAACTAACAATGTGTTAGATTTTTGACTCAACTGGGCTTTTACAGATGATTTTAGACAGCAAGTCTGATGTGAAAAAAGAAACCAAAAACTAAACAAAAACTGTGCTTGAAAAACATAAATGACACCCAGCTCCCCAAAACGTAAAAAAATACTACCTGCATTTTCATGAAAGTAGCTTAAAAATCCCCCCAAAAAGCAGGCAGATACTCATTCATCTGGTTACTAAGCAAAGCCTCACTAAATATGCATCAATATTTACCAACTTTTAAAATAAATATAATATTACCTGTTCAAGTCTCGGTCAGCAGGTAATGCAAACACACACCTCACGTTCATGCCTTGACAAATACATTCAAACCTTCACATACCGCTTTAAAGTAAATTGTTTTTAGTAAAGACAGTACACAAACCCTACATGTGAACCCTCTATTACATAACCCCCTAACAATAAATCATACCCACTGTGGAACTCAGCACCACACACCACAAACATATAAGTACACAGGAACAATGCTCGCATTAGAGCAGCAGAGGATCTTTTAGTTTCAATCCTCCAGTTGAGATTCAAGTCATCATTTTTGTAAGATCAGTAAACCCAAGTCAACTTTATACTGAAAAAGAGAAATTCTGTATAAATATACACATGTATATTAGGGGTGCAACGATACACAAAATTCACGGTTTGGATCGGTTCGATACTTTGGTGTCACGGTTCGATATTTTTTCGATAAAAAGGCATGAACATTTTTTTGTAATTTGCCATTTATTACAATTATAAATATATATTTTAACTCAAAAGTACAGTTTTTAAATTTAATGTTGCTGAAACAACAAAATAATAAATCTGATCGAGAAATCACTCATCTTTGGAAAAGAGAGTTTATTACAGAGAAATGGCTCTTTCCAAAATAAAAGCTATACTATACGCTATATTCTCAGCAGCATATTAAACATATCAGGTCCCCATACGGAGAATCATGGCTGTCTAAATGACTTGGGTAAAGTTTGTAGCATGCGTGCTTGTTGTTTTTGTCTGCTTCCACTTGTCTTGCACTAGGATGATGTCGGTGTTAATGTGCAGTCATATTCATTGTGTTCCCACTAGTGCTGTCAGCGTTAATCTCGTTAAAATGACATTAACGCCATAATGCGGCAAATCTCCGTTAACGAGTTACCGCGGATCGCCCCGTGCGTGGGGCTGGACGGCGTCAACACGTTAAGAAGCTAACTGCACTAACGCACTAGTTCCCACCAATTGAGCATTGCGTGGTACATCCGAGATACTGTTTTACTTTTGTCCATGTCTGTGAAGGACCCCGGCCCACGTAGACCGCGAAGGCCGGGTCCTCCAAAGGATGCAGCCGACGTTTTGGGACACAGCTTCAGTTTCGGGTAGCGTTGAGGCAGTAGCCATGTTGCAACGAGCTTAGCTTCTGTCTTGCTAGCTCAGTGGATCTGCGCTTGACAGTGCAGCCTAGGCGGAGTAGTCGAACGAAGATCCACTGAGCGCTCAACAGAAAATTTTGTATTGTTCAATACATATGCGTACCAAACCGAAAGCACTGTATCGAACGGTTCAATATCGATACGAGTGTTGTTGCACCCCTAATTAATAAATTACATGTGTGTGTGTGTGTACACACACACACACACACACACACATACATACATACATACATACATACATAACAGTAATCTTTACTCTTACAAAAGTGTAATTTAAGCTGTTTACAAAACATCTGATCAATCGATATGAGAAGTTATGGAATAAAATAACAGCATTTCATGTTTGTTTAATAGCTCAAAACCAGCTGCTAAACAAGAGATAACATCAAACTTCCTGCTGCCAGCATAAAGTACATGCTAATCTCAAACTTGCAAACAAAGTGAGTGGATGACAGACTTGCTATTAACGTCATCAACAAACAACATTACATTCATGTTGTGTCTGTTTGCTTCTTCTTCTTGGCAATAAAATGGAACAGCATCAACAGGCTAGATGAACAGGACAAGCGTGATACAAAACAGTCAAACTAAAGCGGTCAAATTTGTGCAATGGGCATGTACCAAACCAAATTTAAGAATAATGTGGAAAGTCTCAAGTTCTTTTGTCCTGTTTGACACTAAATTACTTAGGATGTGAAAGAAAGGTGTAGTACTCGGCAGTTCTGACAGTTACATACTCGGAACACTTGGGGTTTTTTTCCCCCCCTCTTTTGTAAGGTGAAACACACAACCCTATACTAGTAAATAACTGCTATTTAGTTCAGTTATACTTATCATTGCTACTGTTAAATAAGAATTCAATTTAGATCAGAACAACAGTGTTCAGTCTTAAGACGCAAATGAAGTCAAGACATGAAATTTGTCTTGTTTAACCATGAAACATCAAATCAATAACATGGATAGTCTGATGACTTTTCCTAGAGTTATTCACCAGTAATCTTTAAGCACTGAAGGTGTAAATGAGGATAAAACTTCACTAAACCAACTGTAATGATTACCTTTTATGATAGCAAAAGCAAAATGTGCGAAGCCATCAACGGCTTTAACATTCACCTTTGAGAGGCGTCACATGGCAGCTTGGTAGCCAACAAAGGACATTTCTGTGACACAGGAAAGAGCAGCGACAGTAAGAGTGTGCCAAGGTGAGCCTTTGAGGTTTTGCATAGTAATACAAAACAAAAACAATAGCTATTAGGGAAATTTAAAGCCACAGCGCCATAGTTACAAGGTGTCCCTCAGGCTGTTCATCTAACAAGTCGCCAAAGTTTCGCTTTGTTTGCACACCTGACTTGGAATAACCAAGACAGGAAGCAATTCAGCAATTAACAGAGTGGTCACTATTATTTATAGCCAAATGACCTCACCTTTAAACTGTATCTTTTAGACAGAAAAACAAAGTGAATTTTACATTATTCTTTTAACATTGACAAGAATGCCCCTCACACTTGATACGTGTACACACTTAAATGATAAGTACTCTCAGTGCAGACTGCGCAATTTCCTTTGTTGTGTATTTGATATCAATCGCCTTATTTCTCGTGGCAGACTAAAAAAAAAGATCACAGGTCCTGTTGCCATTGAGCAAGCAAATATGGTTTCCCTCAAGCAAATAAAACATATGTGCCATTTACCTGAAACAAATAAACAAAACCCCCATCTAGGCTGCAAGCGACCTACTTTAAATTAGTCTGAAACAACACAGTGAAACCACAACAGTCTTTCGGAATGCAACTGAAAACTATGAAGAGATGTGGCGTCTCTTTGTGGTTCTACTTTTCCACTTAAGGAAAGACATCCCTAATATCTAGACATTTGTTAATCACATAAATTTTAAACAGAGCACCGAAAAAGAGACATGCATCAACTCTAATAACCCAAACTTTCACACATTAGGACTTGAACAAATACCAAAACTATAACTTCATACAATCCAGTTTTGTTCTCTCATTTTTCATCCATGATTAATGAATCTGCTTGTAGTTTTATTGTATTCATAACAATTTCTAACAAGCACTGAGGGGTAGTAATTTTATGGTACACAAAACCTTAAAAATGTTAACGACATCTGCATCCACAAAGAAATCTGTTTACTTAGTTTAAGTCAAAACCCCATCCAAAGACAAGAATACATTAAGTAAAAAAAAAAAAAATTGAGCCATTTAGTGTTGGTGGGTGACGATTTCAAGGCAAAATTAACATTAAGTTCCACCAGGAAGTGAAGGAGGAAATTACATACTTGAGCATACTTGTAGACCAATGTTCATACCATGGATGCTGTAAAACCAGTATATCTAAATATTGGTTGGTTCACAGTAAACTGTGAAATGAAATTTTCAACTAAACATCGCTATGTATATTTAAGAGACTGTTTTCTTTGACTTTCCCCATTTGGTCTCAGCGAGCTGGACGTATCCACAGTGTTTTGGGTTTTTAGTAGAATTATAGAAATAATATGGCTCTGTGTGACACAGACTCAAAGATTAATAACATACTATAGTTACACACTCTGTTACTTAGCACTAATTAGCAGTTATGTGCATCTGTGCGTTGCTAACCAAGCTTTCTAGCATTAGTCGATAACTTGGCACTACAGCCAAAAGTTAACCTCACATACCAGCACTAAGACTGCCCAAAACCAAAACAATTTTTAAATATAGAGTTGCTAGAGGGAGATGATTCCCAGTGTCCACCCCTAAAAGGAGCAAGGCAGTATTAGGAATTCTACTCATTGCATGAGGACAGATACAGTCACATCAGAAGCTCTAAACCCCATCATGAGAGTGTGGTGAAGCTGATCGCTGTTTAACCAAAGAGGAACAGCAGTCACAAGCCAACTCAGAGTTCCTCTTTGCTTTGTACTCAAACTGTACTGATTTTCCACTTTGGTTAAAATACTTGTGGCTTAACTATAGGAATCAAATGTATGTAATGCAAATTAGTTTTACTCAGGTAAAGGTTCAAAGAGGGTTGGGACTAACACACACACACACACACACACACACACACACACACACACACATTGGGTGAATGTGCAGTAGTAGCAGCAAGCAGGTGAATTCTGTACATTAATATGAATAGACATCTGACTATTTTACAGGATAGACAATATAAACATATTTAAAATTAAAGGAATTGAAATGTACATTGTGCGTTGGTTTAGTGTCTGGAAGAGTCCTGTCTCAGTCAATTATAGATGATGTGAGAGGGCGGGTGTGTGTGTTTAGGGCACGGATGGCTTGGGGATAGAAGCTCCTCTTGAGTCTCTCTGTCCTTGCCCGGAAGATGCGGAACCTTCTACCAGATTGCAGAAGTTGGAACAGTTTGTTGCCAGGATGGGACGGGTCCTTCAGTATCTGCGCTGCTCTAGTCCGGCATCTCCTGGTGTAGGTGTCCTGAAGCGGGGGGAGAGCAATCCTGCAGCAGCGTTCTGCTGTATGGATCACTCTCTGGAGAGCTTTTTGGTCCTTCACACAGCTGTTCCCAAACCACGATGTCATGTTCTGTGCGAGGATGCTCTCCACAGCGCCTGTATAGAAAATCCTGAGGATCTTTGGGGAGACCCTGAACTTCCTCAGTTGTCGTAGGTGATACAGGCGCTGCCTAGCCTTTTTGGTCTGGACCTGAATGTGGGCAGCCCATGTCAGGTCTGAGGAGATGTGGACACCAAGATACTTGAAGGACTGCACCCTCTCCACTGGAGCTCCATTGATGATAATGGGCTTGTAGTCTCTGTGCTGACCCCTTCTGAAATCCACCACCAGCTCCTTGGTCTTGCCGACGTTCAGCTGGAGGTGGTTGTCCTGGCACCACGATGCCAGATTCTTCACTTCATCCATGTAGGCCGTCTCATCGTTGTTGGAGATGGCACCCAACACCACTGTGTCGTCAGCAAACTTCACAATGGTGTTGGAGCCATGGGTGGCCACACAGTCTGAAGTGTAGAGGGAGTAGAGCAGTGGCGAGAGGACACATCCCTGAGGTGCTCCTGTATTGATGGTGATGCTGTTGGAGAAGCACCTGCCCACCCTCACCACCTGAGTTCTGCCAGTGAGGAAGTCCAACACCCATGCACACAGACGGCTGTTAAGTCCCAGATCCCTCAGCTTTGTGAACAGCTTTGTTTGTCCACATGGCTGAGAGTGGTGTGTAGGACGTGGGCGATGGCATCCTCTGTGGATCTGTTGGATCTGTAGGCGAACTGCAGCGGATCTGTGGTGTCTGGGATGGAGGAGGAGATGATGTTCTTCAGCAGCCTCTCAAACACCTTCATTACTACCGAGGTCAGTGCAACTGGCCGGTAATCGTTCAGGGATGAGGGTTTGCGGTTCTTGGGCACAGGGATGATGGTGGATCTTTTGAAGCATGTGGGGACCACAGACTTCGCCAGAGACTCGTTGAAGATGTAAGTGAACACACCTGCTAGCTGGTCAGCACAGCAGCGCAGCAGACGTCCGGTGATGCCGTCTGGCCCCGCCGCTTTCCTTGTGTTCACTCTCCTCAGTGCCGCTCGGACGTCATGCTCCGCGATGCTGGTCACCGGTCTCTCGCTGATAACGTCACTGTCCTCGGTAGTCAGGCGGTAGATAGCATTAGCCGCCTGGCTAACCTCGAAACGGGCGTAGAACTGATTCAGCTCGTTGGTGAATGCAGAGTCAGCGTTGATCAGCGCAGTGTCCCTGGCTTTGTAGTCCGTAATGGTGCGTAGTCCGTGCCACATACTCCGTGTGTCGCCCTGGTGGAAATGGGACTCCACACGTTCCCGGTACCGGCGTTTGGCATCTCTCACCGCGCGCCGCGCGCCGTATGAGGCCGCTTTGTAGGCGCTCATATCGCCAGTGGTGAGACCCGCGTTGTAGGAGGCGGTCCTGGCGTTTACTGCAGTGCGGATCGATCTGTCCATCCACGGTTTCTGGTTTGGGAATGTGGTGACTCTCGCAGTGGGGATAATCTCCTCCGCTAGCATATTGACGAAGCATACTGCTACTTCCGTAAACTCGTTGATGTCGACTGCGCATGCTCTGAACATGTCCCAGTCGACGTAGTTGAGTGCGTCCTGTAGCGTAGCTTCTGATTGGGCAGTCCACCGTTTTACCTCCCTCGTGGTTACTTCTTCCCTCCGTATGCTTTGTTTATACTGGGGGATGAGGAAGATGGCGTTGTGGTCAGACTTCCCAAAAGCCGGGTGTGAGACAGCTTTGTAGCCCTGCTTGTATGGCGTGTAGCAGTGATCCAAAATTCGATCCCCTCTCGTTGGACACGAGACATGCTGGTAAAAGTTTGGCATGACTTGTCTGAGGTTCGCTTTGTTAAAGTCTCCTGCTACAATGAGGGCTGTGCCCGGGTCCTTGTTTTGAAGCGAGCTCAGCACATCATGTAATTCGGACAAAGCCATACCTGTGTCCGCTTGGGGTGGGATGTAGACCGCCGTGGCGATGACCAAGGTGAACTCACGGGGCAGATAGAAAGGGCGGCACTTAATGCTCAGGAACTCCAGATGTGGCGAGCAGCCGCTGGAGAGAGTAGAAATGCTCCTGGCATCACACCACTTTCTGTTTACCATGAAACACACTCCCCCACCTTTGGTTTTGTTTGACTCTGCCGTTCTGTCCGCGCGGAGCACAAAGAATGAATCCGACGGAGTTACGGCCTGGTCCGGCACGGTGGGGGTCAGCCATGTCTCCGTGAAGCACAGAATGTTGCAGTCCCTCATGTCATGTTGGAAGGTGACCCTTGCTCTTAGGTCGTCGAGCTTGTTCTCCATGGATTGTACATTGGCCAGTAGGACACTGGGCAGTGGTGCGCGATGCACCTGCTGTCTCAGTCTGTTCCTAATACCAGCGCGTTTCCCCCGGCGCTTCTTTGTTCTGCGCCTCGGATGAGCGGCCCGTACTTTGTTGTTCTCCGCGCCGCGTAGAATCTCTGGCGGCCAGGAAGGGTCGGGTTTAAAAGTGTCCAAGATTAGATGTGCAACCTTGGCACCGATGTTTATAAGTTTGTTTTGTTTGTTTACTCGCTTTCATACATTTCAGGGAGGTCAGTAACTGATTGTCCATCTTCAGTTGTATCTATGGAGGAGTGCCTATGTACACACCACAGGCCTTAAGAGAGACAATGGGTAGTATGCCTGCAATGTTGATATGACTTTCACCCATTAGAACATCAAGAATGACACCTATTGACTGCATTATAAAGAAGCAGGACACTTAAGACCTGGCATTACTGTTCTGTCTTATACAATGGGCATACAGCAAGCTTACATATACTCACAACATATATTCTAAACCACCAGAAATCCTTTGAGGCCTTTTTTTAAACCCCAACCCCCAAACTTCAAGCCAAAGCTCATGGAGATCATAAGCTCAGACTAGCCTCTCATGATAAGATGAGAATGGTTCAACACTTCAGAAAGAAAACTCAAAGATTGAATAATCTTATTTAATGGAGGGAATGAGATAGAGGAGTAACACATAAGCAGCGCTCTGTCCCAACAGGAGGAGGAGAAATCTGCAAGAATGACAGACCAAAAAAAACAAACAAAGGAGATGTTTAGAGTGGGGTGTAAATGTGGCCTGGTACCAACACAACACTGAAACTATAGTCAGGGGCCATGGGGAGAGAGGGAGGAGGAGAAAGGATGGGTGGGTGGATGAGTTAAATGAATGTGGTGAGAGGGAATTAAACATTTTGAGGGCTGCGAGGGGCACAAAGGCTTATTATATCTCCCCTTATGTTACAATAATGGACGCACACATTAAAACAGGGCCAAAGATAACAAGATTAGCATATGTGCAAATAAATCCTCCTTTACAAGCCTGATTTCAGACAGTTTAACTCTTGGCTCTGTATGAGTGTGAATAATTTTCTTCAGATCGGCTCCCCTTTGCAAACGGAACAACAAGTGGGTGGAGCTTCTGTGCTAACAACCAGAAATCAATGACATCATATAGAGCCAACAGAACAAACAAACCTTATAACACGGTTTTTCGAGCACTCTGAAGCCTGAGAACATATGCTGACCTCACAATCTGAATTTTTTACCATTTTCAGTATGAGGCTGTGCCACTGTAACAGTATATACATATATAACAAAGGATAGGCCCCGTTTAAGGCAGCAGATCCACAGGACAGCTTTTATAACCACTGGTCTCTAGTTACAAAGCAGAAGGAGGAGGGCGAGTCAGCGCAATTGGGGAGGCTGATGGGGTTTATTACATCCATAAAGATAGTATAAAAATTAAGCAGGGCCCTAGAAAACCTCTGCCATCAAAAAATAAAACATTTAGATTAAACATTTATTATTGCTTATATCTTCTTAAATTTTATGACCCTTCCTGATTCCACATCAGCCACTCTAAACCTGTGCACAGAAAACAAACTTTCTTGTACCATTTACGATTCACGTCAGGCAAGTCAGAACAAAGCACGCAAAAAATAAAAGTGAGAATTATTGTCATGGAATTAAAGGGTATGTAAAAAACACTGTGTGCCCCACATATCTCACGAACAACACACCCCAACTTTATGTCCAGTATGGGGACTAAAAGTCTGAGGGCAGCCTGGGAAAACCTGAAGCAGAACCTGATAAGCGAGCAGTTTATTCTGAAAAACTGTACCTGTGCAAGAGCTTTGTGACCACTGTGTGGGCGTGTGTTTGAACATGTATGTGAGGGCGTGTCAGGTGCCGTTGCCTAGTAGAATACACGTGTAAAGGCTGAAGTTCAGCAGAGGGTTTGATAACACTGAAAAGGCCGTGAGCTCTGAATCCTGATGATCACTTATCTGCAATCACTCACACATTTTACAGAAAACCTCAAGTAAATTATTTACTTGATAATCCAATAGGAACGATGGAGCTCATCTATGCTTCAGATTTTAATCAGGGACACGGTATAAAACCTGTGACCAATAAATACATATGTCAGTGTTTTGTCTTAACAGTGAGGCCAATGGTGATGACCAAATATTGATGATATATTCTGCATTAAAACATCTCAAAGTCTCACATACTGGCTCTGTGTGTGTGGCGTGTGAGGGTGGGGGAGAATAAAGTACACCACAACCAGTTAAAATATATGTTATTAGCCTATTGCTCATTCATAAGCTCAGGCCTGTTCCTGCTTTTTTAGATTTGATAACAATGACATCAGTGTCAGCCGGAAGATCACATGAGTTTCTGTGAAGGTTGAACGCATCACACACACACACACACACACACACACACACACACACACACACACACACACACACACACACACACACACACACACACACACACACACACACACACACACACACAGTCACCTCTCCTCTTCCATGAATATAGAAACAGCTGCACCTGCACCCATTATTTATATTACTCAACATGCATTATGCACTGATGAAACATTTCACCGCTCCCAAATTAGCCAAACACACACCAGGATTAGGATAAGTGTGGCCAAACCCTTTGTCCTCAGGTGTAGGTCAGAACTCTTCCGACTCAATGCATCTTTAATCCAAAGTCTGTAGCTCAGATACTGATTTTGGTTGTGGATCTGCTCTGCCTCCCTAATTATGGGTCAATCCATTTGATTAAATTCCCTGCTGTTCCATGTTTAGTTCATTTAGGAAAGCCGAAATACAGGTGAAAGGAAACAGGTCCTCAGTTCTGATTTACCGGCACGTTACGTTTAACATTTCCCATAAAGTTTCCAGTTCAGATACAATCATATAACTAGTTGTTGCCGAGTGGATTAAAGAATTCTCTTGTATATTTAGAAGGTGCAGGACCGGTGAAACGGAGAGCAGAGGAGGGGAGAGAAGCTGTAAATGGCAGAAAGCGTGACAGGCACACACATTAAGCTGAAATAAAAACTTGTGCATACAAGTTGGATTTTTAAAAAGAATCCCCCCCCCAAATAAAATAAAATGTTCATTTATCCAGTGCCGTTTGAGCAAAACCTCAAAAAACTACTACAACATCTTTGTGATAAGGGTTTTACCTGGTTAGGAAAAAAGTGAATAAAGACATGCAAATAGGAGCACTAACGCTGCCGACTACTGACTACACTGCTATCGCCATGATTTCTTTGACAGGAAGACCTAAGAAGAAAATAAATAAATAAAAAGAAGTCCCTGTCATCACCTTCTTTCAGAATGTCTCAATGTAAACAACATTTCAGGTGTACAATGAATACACAGGGTTGTACTGTTCCTGTATCTATTTGTTTAATGCCAAATCAGCTGCAACTATGGAGGAATCTAGAAAGGCAGACCTTCTGCACAGAGGGGCAAATATCCTGCATGAGGTGGGAGGGGGGAGAAAAAGATGGTGGAATGGAGGGTGGGTGAGGGCGATGACGCATAACTGTATGTGTGTGCGTGCATTGATTACAAGCTCACTAAAAGAACCAGTCAAACCTGATTGACCAGGGCTCAAGATTCCACCCTCTCCATCTCTCTGGCTGTTGTGAATTTTTGTCTGTGCAAGAATCAAAGGCTCTTTGTAGCTAGCCAGCTTGTCCATATAGTGTCATATTCCCCACAATGACACATGTTAAGTAGTGAGTGTCATACAAACACAATGCAACCTCCTTCACTATGCTGCTATGCTCTTTATGCACTTTGACCATGAAACAACATAAGCAACGAGCAGACCGAATCTGAAGGCCCTTGATCATAAAATTACAATTAATGCTATTGAAGCTATTCGACTCCCTCAGCTGCATTAGTCATGGAAGCAGCAAAACATTTGTGTCTGTTTGCATCAATCTATAGAGGAAGTGTTTCCATTCAACTAAATTTCAATATCAGGTGACAGTTCACTGGTAATGGATCAGAACACTGTGAGGCTCTCAGACTTTCTGTACTCCATTCAAATATTTATTCCCTTGCAGATCTTTTTTGCTCAATTGTCATGTACGCATGTGTAATTCATTCTCCTGTCCTCATTCATTCGGCGACATAACCTGGTTAGATACACACCAATCACCTGTTCGGATTATTTGTAGTTAGGGCTGTGCGATATGACCAAAATCTCATATCCCGATATAAGAATTGTATCGTCCTGATAACGATATAAATCACAAAAATGTAACATTTTCTGTAAATTCTGTGAATCTCAGGCAGATCGTCTTGCAGGAAGTGTTTCCAGCTGCGCGTCTGTAGCTGGAGTCCAGTGTTTTAACCGATGCATGAAACTATACATTTTTAGACATAAGTTGTAATGGCCACTGTTTTCTTTGTGAGTATTTATTACATGGCGTGCTGCGGGGAAAAGCCCGTTCTAACGTTTGAGTCTAAGGTTTATTTTTTAGCACCTGGCAGCTCTTTTTTAATTTTCATCCGTAAATAATCTGCTCTTTCGCGTGATTCAGTTTATTTTGAAAAGTCTCAACAGGATCTTGAGCTTTATTGTGAAAGGTTTATGTGGAACATAAACAAGCGGACACGCGATGGTGTTACAGTCGTTGTTGCTAACCACAACGCATAAAAACAGGCGCTTGTCCGTCCCTAGTGTGGTTATATTAAATATAAGAGAAAGAGAGAACTTTAAGAAATGAATCTAGCCACTACAGTGACCATCAAAACGGTGAAAAAAAAAAAAAAAATTGCCATAAAGAGTTTATTTTGCAACACCACGAAACAAACGATAGCGTAAAATGAAACGATAGGCGTTTTTATATAGTCATCCGATATATATCGTTATATCGAACAGCCCTATTTGTAGTCATATATAAACCCTTTAATTTTTTAATTTTTTTGGATTTGTTTACACCTGCCAGCCCCGTGTGTCGGGACATGGGCGTGGCCTTGCGATCCTGTACAACAGCAAGTATAAGGTATCCTCTTTCTGCTCCTGCCTACTCCTCGTTTGAATCCATGCTGATTCAAATTAATGGACCAACCCCCACAGTATCAGTTGCCGTTTACCATCCACCTAAAATCAACTCTGACTTTTTAACTGATTTTTCTAACTTTCTCGCTGAAACCCTACTTTTATCTCCAAATATACTACTGCTGCGCGATTTTAACATCCACATGGACAACACATCAAATTCAGCCACAAGAGATTTTATATCTTGTCTGGACAATTTTGGCTTACACCAATATATGGACGTTCCCACACACTCCAAAGGACACATTTTGGATCTTGTTTGCTGTATTGGTGTCACCCCTAAGAATTGTGCTGTTTTGGACATGCCTTTTTCAGACCATAAATTAGCTTTATTCAATGCTAGTCTCCCACTATACAAAAATAAACTAAACCGCTCAATTACTTTTAGAAATAGTAGGGGCATTGATCTATCAGCTCTTTCCCATGGCATTAATAACTTACCTACCATTGATGCCTCAGCTTCCATAGACGACCTGGTATCTCATTATAACAATGAACTTATCAACCTCTTAGATACCTTGGCTCCCCAAAAAACTCAAACTGTTTCTTTCTCTCGCTCTGCACCATGGTACTCATCTGAACTTCGCCAACTTAAAGCTACTGGACGCTGCCTAGAACGTCTCTCCAGGAAAACAGGACTTACAAGGACATGTATCTCAGTCATATACAACACTATAAAGAAGCTATTCATCATGCTAAATCTGCTTACTACACCTGTGTTATTGAATCTGCTGAAGGAAACACTCGCACTTTGTTTTCTACATTGCATAATATTGTTAAACCCCCAGATACCTTTGCCATACATACACACTCTGCCACAGTTTGCAACAAATTTATGGACTTTTTTTTTTTTTTTTTTTTTTTTTTTACACCAAGATTGAGAATCTTCATCAACAACTGCCCTCGTCCTGTGAAATGGTCAATTGTTCTATCTGCATTTTTTTTTGTCCTTCTCAGCTGTGATCCTCTCTATCCCATTTGGAACTTCCCACAATAACTCAGCTATCTTCCATAATTACTAACTTAAAGTCATCATCATGTAAACTTGATCCACTGCCGACAAATCTTGCCCCACTGATTGCTAATATCGTACACTCCTCTCTCATATCTGGTTCTGTTCCTTCTTCTCTTAAAACTGCAATAATAACTCCAATACTGAAAAAGAACGGTTCAGATCCCTCCAATCTAAATAATTTCAGGCCAATTTCAAATCTCCCTTTCCTAGCAAAAAATTCTTGAAGAGATAGTGGCTGCACAGGTTCATCATCATCATCTCATTGGAAATAACAGTTTCAGTCCGGCTTCCGTTCATGTCACAGTACAGAAACAGCCCTAGTAAAAATCACCAATGATCTTTTGGTTGCAGCTGATTCTGGACTTATATCCATCCTCATTCTCCTTGACCTTACAGCAGCTTTCGATACTATCTCCCACCGCATCCTCCTTCACAGATTAGTATCTATTGGCATCAATGGTACAGTACTCGCATGGTTTACTTCTTATCTCTGGGTCCTTTACTTTTTATCATCTATCTCCTACCCCTAAGTAATATTTTTAGGAAGCATAACATCCAGTTTCACTGCTATGCAGATGACACTCAGCTCTACCTATCCTCCAAACCCACAGCTACTCTCCCACCCACATCCATTTCTGACTGTTTAAGTGAAATCAAGGTCTGGTTTACTCCCAACTTTCTTAAACTTAATGGCAGAATTAATTTTAATAGGCACCAGATCAAAACTGACTACAGTTCCAACCAGTCTTTCGTTATCCATTGATAACTCAGTTTTGTGGGCGATCGTGGCTCAAGAGTTGGGAGTTCGCCTTGTAACCGGTTCGAGCCCCGGCTTGGACAGTCTCGGTCGTTGTGTCCTTGAGCAAGACACTTCACCCGTTGCCTACTGGTGAAGTGGTGGTGGTCAGAGGGCCCGGTGGCGCCAGTGTCCGGCAGCCTCGCCTCTGTCAGTGCGCCCCAGGGTGGCTGTGGCTACAATGCAGCTTGTCATCACCAGTGTGTGAATGTGTGTGTGAATGGGTGGATGACTGGATATGTAAAGCGCTTTGGGGTTCTTAAGGACTAGTAAAGCGCTATATAAATACAGGCCATTTACCATTTAACTCTGTTGTCACACCCTCCCCTCAGGTTAAGAGTCTTGGTGTCATTCTCGATAGCACTCTGTCCTTCACAGCACATAAATAATATCACTCTGTCTTCCTACTTTCATCTCCATAATATTAACCGTCTTCGTCCCTCACTCACACCACACAGTACCGCCATACTTGTCAATGCTCTTGTCACATCTCATCTAGATTAATGTAATTCTCTTCTCTATGGTTTACCTCATAAATCCCTCCATAAACTGCAGTTGGTTCAAAATACAGCTGCTCGTATTATTTCCAGAACTAGATCCACTGAACATATAACACCTGTTCTTAAACAGCTCCATTGGCTTCCAATTCACCTCCATGTCAATTTCAAGATCCTGCTTCTCACTTTCAAAGCGCTTCATAACTTTGATCCTCCATATCTATCCAATCTTCTCCATACATACTCGCCCCTTCATACACTCCGCTCTTCTTCAGCTTCCCTTCTGTCAGTTCCACCTGCTCGCCTGACTACCACGGGACTCAGAGCCTTTAGTTGTTCTGCCCCGAGACTTTGGAATGCACTTCCACTTGCTCTACGGACCACACACTGTCTCACCACTTTTAAATCACTACTCAAAACCCATCTGTTTAGAATTGCATACACCTGATTAGGCCATTTTTACCTTGCTCAGTTTTTATATTTGCTTTTATACTTTTATGACCGTTTATGTCTAAATTTAATGTTTTTTATGGTATTGTTTACGTGCTACTGTAAGGTGACCTTGAGGGTCTGAAAGGCGCCTATAAATAATGTATTATTATTAATTAGATTTCAGCTTTACTAACATTCAAATCTATTTTACTAGAGCTACGTCACTTTTTAAGAGATGCCGATCAAGCCAATCAAACCAATATCAAATATACATGCTGCCCCCCCAAATAATGTTATTTTTACATTGGTATTCTCTTTGTGTGAGCATGCTGTTTGTGTGAGCACCCATATGGAAAAGAGATAGTAAAAACTTATATGTGATTACTCATGAAAGTGGCCACTTTCTCATTACTTTCATACATTGTTTTAGTAAGTATCCAAAACATACAAGTTTCATTATATAAATTTTCAAGGGATCTTATATCTGTTTTCACTCTTATATGCTTTTCATACAAGTCTCACACAAGACAGATACAAACTTTATAAGATTCATATATATTCTCATATATATATATATATATATATATATATATATATATATATATATATATATATATATATATATATATATATATATATATATATATATATATATATATATATATATATATATATATATCTATATATCTATATATCTATCTATCTATCTATCTTTTCCATATGGGCATGCTAAGCCACAGTGTGAAATAAATATCTGGATTGCATCCAGATATTGCTATTTGAGAATTACGCTACAGAATTCTGACCACTTCCTTTGTATCTTTATCGCAGAGCTCAAACTTCTGCAGAGAGCTGACATTAATTATTGTGTCAGACGAGGCTGGGTGTCACATGACTGTGGTGGTGATGAAGAAAACAAGTATTTGAATACAAACCAAACAGCAGTTTTGAGAGGAGGAATTAGCAGAAGTTCAGCCAGTAGCATGACTGTCATTTACACCCCACCAGCAAATCATGAAGCAGTGTCCTGTACATTTTACCCCAGGAGTCTCTGTAATATCAAAACCCATCTGTAATACGGGAAAAAAAACAAAAAAACAAAAAAACAAAAAAAACAACCCTAACTGAAGTGTAGTGCATGTTATAGTTTCACAACTGTCACACAGCACACCGAAACCTCACCTCTCACCCAACTACCCAGATTTGGCTCTCTTTGACTTCAAGTGTTTAGCTGTTGATTTGACACGCTCGTGTGTCAATCACAAAAACACGAGAGAAAACTGTTCAGAACAGAGTGTAGAGAGTAATCTGAAGGAAAAAAAAAAAAAAGAAAAACAGCAGCTGCACATAACCCATTACAGAGGTGCACAAGAAAATTCCAGGACTTTAATGACCACACCTCTTATTAATACCTATACTCTCCCTGGACCAAAAGCCTAACAGCTTTCTCCCGTATGTTTACTCTGGTTTCCAGCCTGTGGTGTATAATATATTGTGACCATAAGCAAGACCCAAATCCAAAAGGCAGGAGCAAATTCCCCAGATATCTGACACATTTATCTCTTGCTCCCACTGTGTACTGCTGTGAGCCAACTCTTTTCACCAGACACTAAGATGTCGCACTCATTTCACAGCATTCCCCAGAGACAAAAGTTTGTCTAGAGACCTTAACCTGATGAGCAGCCACGTTGTACTGCACACAAAGTCTCCCCCTTTAATAACACTTTCGCTCCCTAAAGACGATACTGCAAAGTTCTTCAGGCCTTTTCATCTCCTGCACCTTCTCTGGGTGTGTCTGAAAGTCTTGTCTGTTTCTCCCACACCTTTAACTGTTTGTTTTTCTGAAACAACACACCTCTGAGCATATGCATGTGTGTCAATGTGTTGGGCTCTCCCCCTGAGCTATTAGTCAACCTGCTGCATCCACGAAATCTGTATACACACACATAGCCCCATCAAGGCCTACATGCTGGAAAGAGTGCTTTTATCATTGTGTAAAGCTAGAGAAAGAGGTGGGGTGGAAGGAATTTTAATGACTAATACCTCTCAGCTAATCACGACAAATAAAACAGCAGGTTTTCCCCTCCATGTTGTGGTATTTGTTTAACAAATATAAATATATATTTCAGAAGAAAGAACTCACACAGTTACAATGAAAAGCTTTTATTAGTAATGTTGACGGCTTCATTTATAATTGATAATCTGCATCACCTTAATTAGAAAGGCTTGGACGCACTTTGTGGCTCCACAAAGTTTTTTGGGTTTTTCTTTTTTTCTTTTTTTTTTTTTTGGGGGGGGGGGGGGGGTCTTGTTTTATGACAAAAGCTGACAGAGACTGCCCTAAACCCTTAACCTAAGTTGTGGAGGATGAAAAAGGACATTATTTTTAAGGTCAGGGTACTTGGGGATAAAACTACTAAAAATTGTAAGTTGTTAAGGGCAACCACGTACCCTGAGACCAGTGTGCATGAACACAAATTAATATTTAAGGAATGCTGTGGTGAAATGAATCAATAAGAGAAAAGACTGCTGGCAGGCTTCGGTGTCACTCCTGTGGGACCTTTACCTTAATCTTTCAGGCATATGTTTGTTCTGTTCCCCTCTGACCATCCACCTAGTGCACCTCCACCTTGACCCCCACCCTTCCTCAGGTGTTTCTGTGGTGATGGCGTAAGCCACCTGAGGCCTGCACCTGTGCACTAATTGCTGCGTCTGCAGTCCCTATAGCAGCAAAGGTCAACAATGTTACTGGTAATGTATCACCATGGCGATAGAGGAAAGGCGGCGCTTAAGAATAGTAAAAGAGGTAATTCACTTGTACAGCTTGGTGGAGGGAGAAGTGATGACACAGGTCCTGGAGAAGAGGGCTTTTTTTTTGTTTGTTTGTTTTTTTTAAAGGAAAAGGAAAATGTAGGTCAAAAAACCTGCTCTGAAGGACAAAGTCTTTAATAAACAATCATTTCACTGCTCTGAAAGCTAGAGGCCACACACATGTGGCAGTTAGCATGTTTTAATACTGATATTAAAAGGTAATATTTGGATCAGGTCCTTCTGTCTTCCTCTCTGTGCCCTCTGATAAAAGACAATCCCGCCATTGAGTGGGGAAAGACCTGTGCACACGAAGGTCTGCATTCCTACGATCCACCGGCTCGAACTGGACGCCCTCCAGAATTCAGTCCACAAAACTTAACAGCCACCATCATGGCACACCTGAGTTTATACTTTATATTCATCATCACCCACTCAAAAAGTACATAACTAGGCTGTTGTACTCCAACACTGCTATCTTAAATATGGCCACTCTCTGTTCAGCTGTTGTTCATTCATGTACACAATCCCCTCATTAGAGATTCACATTTAAGAATACAGCTACTATGCTCTCAAGTTCATGACTATGCAGCTCCTTTTTCCTGCATGTGAGGAGTTTACATGCCAGCTTCTGTTCTCTGTCTGCAGTTTACAGAAAGAACAAGTGCGACAAACAAGCTGAATGACACAAAATGGATGGAATGTGTTCAGCACTTTTGGGCCAGGTATTTCCACATACTGTCCAGAGGCTGATAGGCAGTGTTGGCTCAGTTCCTTCAAGACAACAGGGGCAGGGTCACAGAACAAAGTTGCACCTGGGAATGAATGTGCAGTTCTGTTTTCACTTGACCTGAAATATGCATGAAGAGAACTAGAAAGTGCTGAAGTGGATAATCAGTGGGAGAATTTATACAATTTTTGCAAAACAGAAATTGCTATGCAATTGCAGTAGTGCTTCTACCCTGTACTTCACTTAAGTCTGCTACAAATGCGCACACAAATGATATCACACATAATGATATCAGCATATGTGCAAGTAATCAATGAAAACAATTAAGAGAGCTTTTCTACTTTTCACTCTAAATGATACACAGGATGTGCTCACAGTGATGACCATGCTCAGAAGCCCCACCCACCTGCAGTTCAAAACCTTCTGTTTACAAAGAGCAGCCAATCAAAAGGAGGTTGGCTTCTTCTTCTTTTTTTTAAAAAAGGATGTTTTTGGAGGAGGCAGAGGTAAGGTTCAACAAGTCCCAGTTTAATATAAAGAGGGATTACTTTGAATTTTGAATCATACAACGTTACTCTATTAGAAGAACAACAGGACAGAGCTGTAAGAACAACAATACAGAGCTTAAAATATGCATCACATGTTCACTTTAATAACATGGAAACAATGTTATGCATAGTTACTAATCAACAGGAGAACTTCTCAGCGTAGTCAAACATTTGTGTAGAGTCAGGTCTAATAAGATGACTAGATTTTCTAAATCTAAATTTGCAGTAGCCTAAAAGACAAAGAAAAAAAAGAAAAAAAAAGTATTGATGTGAGTGTCAGCAGGTTTTGTGGATAAACGGATCATCTGTCATACCAAAAACAAAAAACAAAAGTGAATGAAGTTAAAAGCACTTTCAACCTTTGAGAGGTTTAAAGTGCTCTTAAAAGAGGGTTAAAATGCACACCTATTGAAAAAGAACTCAGCTGTTATGAATACAGTGATAGATGCCTCTGCTCTCTTCTTACTGGTCCACTTCGGATTCAGTCCTCTAGTATATATTTAAATTAAAAAAAAAAAAAATTGAAACAAATCAATACTGTTGCGAATGAGTACTATTAATACAACAGTGAGCTTTAGTATCATTTAGTATACGAAAATCCTTTTTTTTAGCACCTTTAATGTTAAACTATCTATGGTTACACATTATCTGAGCAGTCGATCTCAGAAGACACTGCACTACTTCCTGTTTTAGTTTGTTTTTAAATCATGGAAAAAAAAAAAAGTAATTTCAAAACACCATTTGTCAGTAGGAGAAATGAACAACTATTACAAACCAGTTCGATTTGCTGATAGTGTAAACATTACCTAGTGTTTGATAGTAAACCTCCCAAATGCGTATACACATACAACCTGTCATTCACACACCTGGGAAAAGAGAGTCCTGCCTCCTGCTCTGACTGCAGTGCAGCATCTACCATCTGAAGATCAACTCTTAACTGGCAGTTCTTAGAAAGATTATCACTCAAGAGATGTTGCCAATCTCAGGTGATCTTGACATTTGAGTTTCTGAGGTACCGTTTAGAAAAAAAAATAGAGATTGAAAACAATTAGATTCTTCCTTCTCACTCAAGGATGCATGCTTCCTACTACGAAATTGTTGCTTCTAATCTCTTTTTTTTTTCTTAAATACTGCTGCTTCCTCAAACAGCACGCTGTACAAGCTCACAGCTTTCTAGATACAGACTTGCTTGCAGTCTTATAGTTTTCCTATGAGGCAGTCTCCCCTGAGACAGAGAATAGACTGTACGTCTTTCTACTTAGCAGGGGGTTAACCCGCTGCTCCACAGCTTCTTCCTAGAATAAGAAAACTAGGAGCATTCTTATGGAGCATCGACCTCAAGCTGGGATCAAACATGCAGAACAATTAATTTATTTACTGATGACTCAAAAATATAAATGTCTTAATGGGAGTGTTTTAGATGGCATCTAAAACAGTGGCTTAATATTTAGAAGACTATTTCTTTCTTATTACAGTTATGGAATAAGCACGAAATCAGTTTAGCACTAAACTTTGGTTTCTCTTTTTCTGCAAGCAGATTTTCCCACAAACACAGAAAGCCCACCTCTGGCTAATAATATAGCTGATAAGAATAATAACAGTATTGAGATTCATGTCTGAAGCCCAAACTGTGGTACTTCCACTGATTTTTCTCTCCAGTCCACACAAATGTATATCACATTTATCACTAAACGGTTGATTTATTAATTTGTTTCCATCAAAAAACAAAGAACTAAAACTGCTTTAAAGTCTCAGAGTGTGTTTCTGCACTGGTGATGTGAGAATGCCAGTTACAGCCAATCAGCAAATTATTAAAGAGAAAAAACAAAACAAAACACACACATTCGCAGCAGTTTCATTGGGAAGGGAGAGGGTGAGCAGTTCGTCAGCCATGAATAGAGAACGAACTATACAAATGTGATCTTTCACTGAAATGACTGGAATATCCTGTTGAGTCAGTTGGTCTGTCATGTGACCTACGTGTTCATACTTTCAGAATTTCACACCCATGGTAAATCAATAATTAGTCATCATTCAGAAAAGTAATCTAGTGACAACATAATCTACTCTTGGCGTTATATGATATTAAGAGCACATATCTTTAAGATCTGACCTGAGCTGACCCAGCAAGCCTGATTTTTTTTTTCCTGCTAAATGAATGATTAGAGAGACAATCCAGCACATAACAGCAGGGTGCAAGATGCTAGCAGGCAAGGCATACACATACGTGTGTGTGTGTGTGTGTGTATATATTAGGGGTGTAACGATACACAAAATTCACGGTTTGGTTCGGTTCGATACTTTGGTGTCACGGTTCGATATTTTTTCGATACAAAAAAATGTTCATGCCTTTTTAATTTGTCATTTATTAAAATTATAAATATATATTTTAACTCAAAAGTACTGTTTTTAAATTTAACCCTAACCCTTGTGCGTGCTTTTTATTTTGACAGCGAATGCGCACCTGCGGACCACTTATGTGCAGCCCTGGTTATTTAGCTCGTCATATTGCAGCCACAGAAATTATTTTGTCCATGAAACCATAAAGCTGCACTTTCTTTTTGCCTTATAGTCTCATTTGTCATAACTTCTCTGTTTTGTGGTAAGCTTTTCTTTGGCTGTCACTTCTTCACCCTGACCTGTCTTATTTGGCTCAGCAGAACTAAAATATATATTCTGCTGGTTTTACACAGGCACTCACATAAGCTCAGCGATTCTCTGCGCGATCAACCTCTCACATGTTTAAGCTTGCTGCGGGAGATTTCACTTGTCATGTTTGCATAGTAAGCTAACGATTAGTAAGCTAATGATTAATAAGACGATGTCAGAGGAATTGGTGCGCAAATTATCATCACTCACAGATCAGTGCTGTCGCTCTCTATACACAGTTCGCACGATTGCAAAGTGAAAGCAAAAAAACAAGCGCAAATTCAAACGCGATTTCAATATGTCACATATTGACAGTGGCTCACCGATGCCAATGACATAATTACCCAGCTACATTTCTGAAAGAATGCAAAAGCATTGACATATATTTTTCCTTCCTACAATAGCCCGACGGGCAGGGAAGAGATAGATTTTGGTAGCCCGTCTGAAAAAAATCGCTAGCCCGACGTCCTGGGCTAGCGATTTTGCGAGCCCTGTATCTGATTGAGGAATCACTCATCTTTGGAAAAGAGAGTTTATTACAGAGAAATGTCTCTTTCCAAAATAAAAGCTATACTATCCGCTTCTTCTGGGCTATATTCTCAGCAGCATAAGGAGAATCATGTGCTAACAGCTGTCTAAATGACTCGGCTAAAGTTAGTAGCATGCTTGTTGTTTTTGTCTTTGCACTAGGATGATGTCAGCGTAAATGTGCAGTCATATTCGTTGTGTTCCCACTAGTGCTTTCAGGTTAATCTCGTTGAAATGACCTTAACGCCACAACACGGCAAATCTCCGTTAACGAGCTACCGCCGATCGCCCCGTGCATGGGGCTAGACGGCCAACACGTTAACGAGCTAACTGCGCTAACACACTAGTTCCCACCCATGTAATTGAGCATTGCATGGCACATCCAACATACTGTTTTACTTTAGTCCATGACTCGCTTACCTTCAGGGTCATACGTCACATGAAAACCAAAATAATTCCAAACGCCAGATCTGAATGAGGGTGGGGGAGGTGCCCTGCGCTCTTCCTTCTGACTATGCTGTCTGTGTTGAGCGCTCAGTGGATCTGCGCTCGACAGTGCAGCCTAGGCGGAGTAGTCGAACGCAGATTCACTGAGTGCTTTATTAGTCCCACAAGGGGAAATTTCAGATGAGACTGAAACCAGCTTTCTTGGGATTGGCTGTCCCTCACAAACCAAAAGGGTTAAACGGCATGTGGGAGGGGCTTCTGGGTTCAACACAGACAGCATCGTCAGAAGGAAAGTTGATAAAATAAATTACAAATGTTGTATTGTTCGATACATATGCGTACCGAACCGAAAGCACTGTATCGAACACCCAGCACGCCCCTGCGGGCGGTTTATCCTTCAAGCTCGGGTCCTCTACCAGAGGCCTGGGAGCTTGAGGGTCCTGCGCAGTATCTTAGCTGTTCCCAGGACTGCGCTCTTCTGGACAGAGATCTCCGATGTTGTTCCCGGGATCTGCTGGAGCCACTCGCCTAGCTTGGGAGTCACCGCA
Source organism: Aulonocara stuartgranti (assembly GCF_965226115.1). NCBI lineage: Eukaryota > Metazoa > Chordata > Actinopteri > Cichliformes > Cichlidae > Aulonocara > Aulonocara stuartgranti. The sequence goes on along the minus strand of NC_138945.1, from coordinate 11,080,118 downwards.
CCTAGTGCTCCGATTACCACGGGGACCACCGTTACCTTCACCCTCCACATCCTCTCAAGCTCTTCTCTGAGCCCTTGGTATTTCTCCAGCTTCTCGTGTTCCTTCTTCCTGATATTGCTGTCATTCGGAACCGCTACATCGATCACTACGGCCGTCTTCTTCTGTTTGTCTACCACCACTATGTCCGGTTGGTTAGCCACCACCATTTTGTCCGTCTGTATCTGGAAGTCCCACAGGATCTTAGCTCGGTCATTCTCCACCACCCTTGGGGGCATCTCCCATTTTGACCTCGGGACTTCCAGGTTATACTCGGCACAGATGTTCCTGTACACTATGCCGGCCACTTGGTTATGGCGTTCCATGTATGCCTTGCCTGCTAGCATCTTGCACCCTGCTGTTATGTGCTGGATTGTCTCTGGGGCATCTTTACACAGCCTGCACCTGGGGTCTTGCCTGGTGTGATAGACCCCAGCCTCTATGGATCTTGTACTCAGAGCTTGTTCTTGTGCTGCCATGATTAGTGCCTCTGTGCTGTCTTTCAGTCCAGCTTTGTCCAGCCACTGGTAGGATTTCTGGATATCAGCCACCTCCTCTATCTGCCGGTGGTACATACCGTGCAGGGGCCTGTCCTTCCATGATGGTTCCTCGTTTCCCTCCTCTTTCTTGGGTTTCTGCTGCCTGAGGTATTCACTGAGCACTCGGTCAGTTGGGGCCATCTTCCCAATGTATTCTTGGATGTTCCTTGTCTCATCCTGGACTGTGGTGCTGACACTCACCAGTCCCCGGCCCCCTTCCTTCCGCTTAGCGTACAGCCTCAGGGTGCTGGACTTGGGGTGAAACCCTCCATGCATGGTAAGGAGCTTTCTTGTCTTTATGTCAGTGGCTTCTATCTCCTCCTTTGGCCAGCCTATTACCCCAGCAGGGTACCTGATCACGGGCAGGGCGTACGTGTTGATGGCCCGGATCTTGTTCTTACCATTCAGCTGACTCCTCAGGACTTGCCTGACCCTCTGCAGGTACTTGGTGGCTGCAGCTTTTCTAGCGGCCTCTTCATGGTTCCCATTCGCCTGCGGGATCCCCAAGTACTTGTAACTGTCCTCTATGTCTGCAATGTTGCCTTCTGGTAGTTCAATCCCCTCAGTTCTGACTACCTTCCCTCTCTTTGATACCATCCGACTACACTTCTCCAGTCCGAACGACATTCCAATGTCATTGCTGTATAGCCTGGTAGTGTGGATCAGTGAATCGATGTCTCGTTCACTCTTGGCATACAGCTTGATGTCATCCATGTACAGGAGGTGGCTGACAACTGCTCCGTTCCGTAGTCGGTATCCGTAGCCAGTCTTGTTAATGATCTCACTGAGGGGGTTCAGGCCTATGCAGAACAGCAGTGGGGACAGAGCATCTCCTTGGTAGATCCCGCACTTGATGGTGACTTGTGCTATGGGCTTGGAGTTGGCCTCTAGTGTTGTACGCCACATCCCCATTGAGTTCCTGATGAAGGCTCTTAGGGTCCCATTGATCTTGTACAATTCTAGGCATTCCAGTATCCAGCTGTGGGGCATTGAGTCATAGGCCTTCTTGTAATCAATCCAGGCAGTGCACAGGTTGGTCAGTCTGGTCTTGCAGTCTCGGCTGATTGTTCTGTCTACCAGTAGCTGGTGTTTTGCGCCTCTGGTATTCTTGCCAATTCCTTTCTGTGTCCCGCTCATGTATTGACCCATGTGCCTGTTCATCTTAGCCGATATGATGCCTGACAGGAGCTTCCATGTAGTACTGAGGCAGGTTATTGGTCGGTAGTTGTATATATATATACACACACACACACACACACACACACACACAAACACTTCTTGCTGTTGTTAAAACTTTGTACCCACCCCCCTTTATATTTTTTCTCTTGTTTCTATAGGTTTCGTTTCATCTGACTCTTGATTTCTTCTCACTTTGCTTGAAATTGTTGTGAATTGCTTCAATACACTTCTGTAAACAGTTTACATGCACAGTGATCTATAAGTCAAGGACTTTTATTGTGAAAGGGAGGAAGAAGCCTCGTTTGCCCTTGTGCAGAACACATTCTGGTACAGAGCAGACATTGTGCCAATCTGCCTTTGAACCCAGAAGCCCCTCCCACATGCCGTTTAACCCTTTTGGTTTGTGAGGGACAGCCAATCCCAAGAAAGCTGGTTTAAGTCTCATCTGAAATTTCCCCTTGTGGGACTAATAAAGGTATATCAATCAATTCAATTCAATCCTGAAGGGCATGATTAGTTAAAATGGCTTCTGTCACATAAAAGACGAATGAAATACGGATTATTTTGACATGAGTCAAAACAGGTCCTCCATACACCCAGTCACTGACCTCAGTCGTGAACTGCATCCAAATGAGGCACAATTTAGTCTTGAAAAACTCGTTTTTACATTGTTTTTCTTAGCTGCTGTTGTTGCTTCAAGAGACAAACACCAACATCACAAACAGCTCATGTGAAACGGTGTCTGGCATCTTTTGGGTCAATCTGACTCCTTTGTAGTCATAGCACCCTCACCCACATTTTGTCAGCCCCCCCCCCAATGCACATGCATGCATTGTCAACTACATGCATGTGCAGAACTCACAGCTGACAGACAAAGGGGTCCAAAAGTAATTTCCTTTGTACTTACAGCTTATCAGTCACTAACCCTCAAAGTCCCACAGAGCATTTTGTTAGAGCAGTTGTGTAAACTTTCTGTGCAGAGACGCAACCAACAAGCAAGGACACACGTGAGAGTGGGCAAGCCATGTAAATGTGAACTGTGTCTGCAAGAGATTTATGCAAACTCCCTCCTCACACGCACAGAAACACAGAAACCTGCAGGACCTGGCTGGGTGTGGATTCATTTTACAGAGACAGAAGGGGGCATGTTTCCCCCCAGTCTGCAGCCCCCCTCTCCCGGGACAAGACGAACCAGTTTCCTTCTCTCGCCTTCTTTCAGAAACACGCACACAGGCACAGGCCTTGAATCATTCATTAACAGGTCTGACCCCTCCACACCCACCAGAGCTCACCAAAACCCCACAGGTCTCTCATGTCACCTGTTAGCCCCTCCCTCCTCCACCTAGGAATTACACAAGCATTGCTTTTCCATCACCAACACCTTACTCCCGTCCTCAATGATCAATACCAGTTCCCTTTTCCTCCTTACCTAAGAAGGAAAACGCCCAATAAAGTCAAATGAGAGCGGATTATACACCTGTTGCTCCAAGAGCCCGGGACTAGTTTCCTTCTCCTAATTCTGGGTCTGGAATCAAATGAAGTCTATAAACACTTCTAAACCTCCTTACAGTAGAAAATGTGAGACTGTTGACAGCTTTTTAACAAGGTGTGAGGAATATTGATCTCACCTGCCAGGGCTCGTGGGGAGGGGGGGGGGGCAGGGGGGATTAAAGACGCCAAATGACAAACATGCGAGAAACTTCTGAAAGTTGACAACGGAAATCTGGGATCGATTTACATTTTTATGACTCTAAAGTCCACAGAGCTAAGTTCACAAGAAAGATATTAAACTTTAACCTTTCAACAGGTGTGTGGTTCAAAAATGAGATATCACTTTAACACATCTTTAACTACATCGACAGAAGATGCGGGAAAAAGGTTTTATTTATTTATATATATATATATATATATATATATATATATATATATATATTCCTCTTAAGTTGTTTACTCTGAGGTCAGCGGTGTCATCCTAGCTAGTTAGGGAGGAAGGGAGGTACCTGTGCCTCGCCGGTGACGCTGTCTCTGTTCAGTTCCCCGATGTAGTACTGCTCCATCCACCGCCGGGCGTTTTCCGAGTGCCGGTGTGGGGGTCCCTCCATCGCCTGGCGCACGTCCTTGCCGGAGCGGCTGCGTATTAGTGCCTCCCCACCCGGGTGCATCCGCAAGAAGGCTGTCACGTCGTAAACCCTGGTCCCCATCAGCACCCAGCAGGACTCCTTGGTGCAGTGGCGGGCTACCTCCGTCTCCGTGAAGTAGCGGGGGGACGTGGACGGAGACATCCTGTTAGTGGAGATGTAAAAAGGTCCACCTGAACTGAAAACTGAGAGCAAGTCCTCCTCAGTGGACAGTCGACCTGACTAATGAACTGACTTTCGTAATGACACCGGAGGCTTTAAACTCCTGCAGTTCGCGAGACACGGACGAGAGAGGCGGGGTTTGTGAGGCGTTCACCAAAGTCGTAGTTAGTAGGTCTTAAACTGACTTACAATCACGTCTGCATATACGCGCATCGAAAACTTCTAAATAATATGCTACGGTGATTACTTATTCTTTTTTTTATGATTGCAGATTTTTAATATTTTATTTTAATATTTTATAACAGTAGCCAGAAAAGCCGTTATATTTACACAATAGCAAAAGCAAACCCTCCCCGAATACAGCATAACTCTCCTAAGCACCTGTTGCTGTTAAACCGATACAAGCGACACAACCGCTTAAGAAGTCTGTTCCGTGGACCCAACCTGCTGCTAAAGACTATTATAAATTGCTTTACAATATAATAGCTGAAAATTAACATCTCTCATGTTGATTATTCCAAATGAAACCGTTAAAGGACGTCAGTCAGATGACATCACATTCATAAAGAGGAGTCACGTTATTGGTCATCACTTCCTGATCAATAAAAATCTGGCGTTTGCTGCGCAGTTTTTCAACGTTAAATAAATATTTCCTTCCTTTTATAAAAGACCACGTATGTATTCACCCATGAAATTTTCATGTTAACATCAGGACGCGTTGAATGTATCATGTTGAAGGGGTAGTCTATAGTTTTTAAAGGGTCTCTGAAATTTCATCTAAGGTCGCTGTTGCATTCACGTGGTTTTGGAAAAAGTGCTTTTCCAAGTGTAAGTAAATTTGGTACTAAGGAGTGCTACAAAATCGTGTTTATGAATTCTTTTCTTTAAATAAACAAACCTTTTTTTAAAAAAAAAATAAAACACTCGTTTGTAATTTGTTATGTTTGGCGAGAGAAGAACGTATCGTTGTTATAATGATTATTATTGTGTATTTATTTTACAGCTATTTAAAAACCAATTTAATGTAAATATTTTTAAAAAAGACGAAACTTTGGTTTGGACGGCCTATTCAGACTTTTTTTTAAGTTATTTACGTTTGGATGCTAAATGAAAACCCCGATGTGGTTGTGAATTGTTATGCTTTAATTGGACAGAGATGCGATAATTACGTGAGCGTGAAGGCGACATAAGACCCAGCCTTTGTCCAAGAGCGCCGACCTGCGTGTTTCGTTAAATATTAGTTAAAACGGTGTCAAAACCTCGGTGGAAAAAGTGATCGAAATATGAAGTGCAATTAAACTATTCTGTGACTCATAGTGGCGTCATATGACTCTTTGCTGATGATGGGTATGTCATGCCTGATAATGAATGTTTTAAAATCTGTGGCCGTTATTCTGCATTGAATGCTTTATCATTTTAATACTTTGGGTCTATTTTCCTAATAAGAAACTTTGTGGATGCAGGACTTTTATATATGACGGAGTGCTTGAAGTACAGTGCACTACTTCTATTCGAGTTAGACACCACTTAGTTAAAAGCATCACCTAAACTTAGAAATCTCATTAGTGGTATTGGTCTTGCTCAAAGGCATCTCCAAAGGCGGTAATGAAAAAAATTGCCTGCATAGCTGTTGGCATCAGTCTGCAACAACAGTGACTTTCGACCAGGCACATGTACATGCAAGCGAACAAAACAATAACATTCATATTTAATCTTTCAATAGAGTAAAATAAGCCGTTCTATACAATAGACATTATACACTGGAGTCTGCTATATAATATGGCCAGCTAAGAACATAAAAAAGCAAATCCGAGCATTTATAACAGCGTTATTATACAAGGGACTACAACCCTCGATATGTGTTGACCTGTTAGAGGGGTGCGATACCAGCAGGGGGCAGGAAAACATCAAATTGCACAACGAACCTCACAGATGAAAATTTCCAATCAGTCATTTCACACGTGATTAAAATGGACATTTTTTTTTCATTTTCATCTGCAAAGGTCGTGCGCCAGTGTAAAGGAGGCATACAAAAACATACGCTGCGATCATTGCAGTGTGACGCAATTCGATGCTCGACTCAACTGTCGAATGTGTAATTTCTATAAAACATCTGTATCCCATATAGGTATTGGTCCTCACAGTGCCCCTAGGCCAATGCAAAGTTAAGAAACATAAAAACATACATAGATATGCCGTGATATTTACAGTTTTTTCTGATTGCTTAAACCCTAACTGTGATTCCTGTAGCACAATCTCTAAAACTATTCAGACTTATAGCAAAACCACTCACTGAGTTTGCAAAACTAAAAGCACAAAAACTGCTTTGCACTCAGTTTGCAATTTTGTAACACACACTTTGCAAAACTGTAGGCACAATTCACTGCACAACACTCAATTACCAAATTTCCAACACACTCCTAGCAAAAGTATACACATGTATGGCTATCATTAACACTAATTTGCCAACTGTCTGGCACACTTTCACATGTGAAAACTTTTTTAGATAATTAGTTCACTTTGCAATCAGCCTAAGCACTATAATACAGGTAAGCTGTGTGTGCGGAGTACAATGGAGGGAGCAGAAAGAGTGAGAAGTAGAGGAGGCCGAGGAAGAGGACGTGGAGGTGAAGAAGTAGGATGAAGAGGACGACAAGGACAAGGAGGAGCAAGAGGAAGACGAGGAGGGGGGAGAGGAAGGGTAGGAAGAGTAAGAAATAGAATTGCTGATGACATCAGAGCTACAATAGTGGACCATGTAATCAACCGTGGAATGACCCTGAGGGTAGCTGGCCAACGGGTCCAGCCTAACTCTAGTAGCAAGTACCATAAGGACATCTTGAAATGAGAATCGGTTAGTACAGTCACTTCGCACAAAGATTTGTAGCACTGCCATATGCCAATGAGAAACACACCAATACCACTGATGTAAAAATACTGAAATTGTTACTTTACAGAATTGCTAGATGACCAGATGCTGGGGGCAGAGGAAGCATGTTCACTGCAGACCAAGTAACCCATATAGTCATTATGGCGATTGCAAATAATCCTATACTTGGAAATAAACACTTGTGTTTGTTTTGATGTGTTTCAAGTACACCAGTACTTGAAGTTTGGATCCCTCTATGCTTATGGATCTATGACAGAAGTATGAGCTCACACTGACATAGCCTACCTTGTGCACAGAGAAAGCAAAAGCCAGATGTGTTTTGTATTCATACCATCAGTGTGCAGTTGGCGCATTGTGTGCTTAGGAGATGATGGCTTGTGTGTACTGTTTGATACGGAAACACCATTTTTACGAAGGTGTGAAGAGTTAATCTAGCTGTGTTTGCTTTTGCAAGAGAACTACAATGTTTTGATGATTGGGTGACAGGTTTTCTTATTTGTGTGAAGAGTTTTGCAAAATTAGCCAATGGTTACAAAAAATGTGCTTAAGCAATCAGAAAAAACTGTAATACTAGTCTATTTTCCAGCTGCTCTGAAAAGTGTAATAACTAAAACCATAAACCATAGTATGATGCAATACTGCAGCGCTAGCAGTTAGTTATGGCACATGTACAACGCTACACGTACACGGCAATTTTGGATCACTAAAAACCGAGATTTTGAATACATTTATGATTTAAATTCAAATTTCTGTTTTCAGAAAAGGAAAGGTGGGATTTTTTTTGTCTTTCTTTGCCAAAGGTGTGCTTTTTCCCCTCCTTTTTTTTGAAGTGTGTGATGTGTTTTAACCACATCTTCTGTTGAAGGGGTCCCTTTGCGCCCTGCACACCTGGAGATAAGTAACTCACCTCACTCACTCACCATAGGGAGGAAATCCCTCATTTAACACCTGATCATTCCAGGTCCAATCCTCTCCGATTTCCATGATTTTCTTTTTCTTTATTTTCTACCTGTTGGAGCTTTTTATTTTTATTATTTTGAAATTTTGATGTTGGCTTACTTATATTTTGGGGTTATTTACAATTTTTTTTGATTCAGTAAAAAGGACTAGACTTGTTATTTCTCTTCTTCATTCTTCTGTTAAGTTTCCTACAGTTTAATTTTCTATTCACTGCAACTGAGAAATAATACTTACCTCTTTAGCATTTATGGAGCCTAACTCCTTCAAAAGGATAGAAAAGGTTGATAGAAATAAGTAAGACAAAGGGGACAAGATAGGAGAGAGCAGAGAGAAGAGCCGGAAGGGGGGCGCCCGATCTGGCTTTCCACACCTCCCTGATCCGGCGGGGTTCTTTTTTTCCCTTCTTTTTTTTTTGGCTGTTTATCTGGTTAAGTCAGCCAGGAAGAAGTGTAGGGCCATTTTTTATAAGTAAAGGGACTGGTGTAGGACCAGTATGCACTGGGGTGGGTCTATGTTGTTTGTTTTTTTACCAGAACAGCAGAAGCAGCAGGAAACAATAAAAATTGGTCTTTTGTTTATTGCTTGCCAAACTGGATAAATAAATCATAAAATGCAACTTTCAAGTTTTGGACATTGTACTTGTTTTGCCTGCGTACAAAGAATTACAGCAGCAGTGACTTGTTGATTTTAAATTATTGGATGTTTGGTTGGACAAACAATGGAATCACCACTACACTACCAATAAGATAAGATAAGCCTTTATTAGGCCTGCAGTGACCAAAAGAAGCTTTTTGGTCACTGCAGAAAGTACAAGTTAAGAGCAGTAAATATTAAGAAAAAGAAAAAAAACAATACAGTAGCATAAGATAAGATAGAATAACATACTATGCAAAATAGAATAAAATATTATATACAATAGAATAAGTACAATACATACAATCTGACAGCAAATGAAATAAGCAGAAATTCAGATGTCATTTTTTTGGTGGTATTTTATTGATTAATGAATAATTTGTTTGGTATTATTATCTGAACAAAAAAATACCAAATACAACTTTCACCTCAAGGTCTCTTATACTGCAAAGGTAAAGACCCTGCAGTGTTAGAGAAAAAACCCAGCAAAAATCCCTTTTGAGCAAGCACAAGGCAACAGTGGGAAGGCAAAACTCCCTTCTAATAGGAAGAAACCTTCAGCAGAATCAGGCACAAAAAGGGACAGCCATCTGCTGCGACTGGCTGGGGGAGAAGTTCTTTTTACAATTTTATTTTAGCCAGTTATTTTTTGGGTTATATTTAAAATTTACTGGCCAATTTGAGGTGATCAGTTGTTTGTGTCCAATTGAATTTAAACAAGTGAAGCCCTAAATTTCATCTTTAAAAAAAAGTGAAAGTCATGGCTGCAGTTACTTGAGGGTGACTGTTGGGTAAGAAACATGAAAAGATGGCTTTGCGTATTGTGGAGAAAAAACGTTTGATTATAGATGGTTTCTTTTTTGGGAAAAGATACTTTTTGAAATAAAAACTAAGCACCCCCTCAAAGAGTGCTTGACCCTCCGTTGTTAGAGTTAATAGTAAAGCTGGAGTCAAGCGCACATCTTTATGGAGAGCTTTGTAAATTTTCTTTTCCAGGTTTATAATCTTTTCTGGGGTTATATTTAAGTTTTTCCCCTCAACTTCAGCCCAGAATTTCACGAACAACAACCTCTTTAGTGACTGGCAGAATTCTTTGTCGCATTTCATCTCCATTTTGCAGAAGAACCACTTACAGTTTTTTCTGATTGCTTAAGCACATTTTTTGTAACTAGTGGCTAATTTTGCAAAACTCTTCACACAAATAAGAAAACCTGTCACCCAATCATCAAAACATTGTAGTTCTCTTGCAAAAGCAAACACAGCTAGATTAACTCTTCACACCTTCGTAAAAATGGTGTTTCCGTATCAAACAGTACACACAAGCCATCATCTACTAAGCACACAATGCGCCAACTGCACACTGATGGTATGAATACAAAACACATCTGGCTTTTGCTTTCTCTGTGCACAAGGTAGGCTATGTCAGTTTGAGCTCATACTTCTGTCATAGATCCATAAGCATAGAGGGATCCAAACTTCAAGTACTAGTGTACTTGAAACACATCAAAACAAACACAAGTGTTTATTTCCAAGTATAGGATTATTTGCAATCGCCATAATGACTATATGGGTTACTTGGTCTGCAGTGAACATGCTTCCTCTGCCCCCAGCATCTGGTCATCTAGCAATTCTGTAAAGTAACAATTTCAGTATTTTTACATCAATGGTATTGGTGTGTTTCTCATTGGCATATGGCAGTGCTACAAATCTTTGTGCGAAGTGACTGTACTAACCGATTCTCATTTCAAGATGTCCTTATGGTACTTGCTACAGTGTAGCGGCTCGAGTTAGGCTGGACCCGTTGGCCAGCTACCCTCAGGGTCATTCCACGGTTGATTACATGGTCCACTATTGTAGCTCTGATGTCATCAGCAATTCTATTTCTTACTCTTCCTACCCTTCCTCTCCCCCTTCCTTATGTTCCTCTCCCCCCTCCTCGTCTTCCTCTTGCTCCTCCTTGTCCTTGTCGTCCTCTTCATCCTACTTCTTCACCTCCACATCCTCTTCCTCGGCCTCCTCTACTTCTCACTCTTTCTGCTCCCTCCATTGTACTCCGCACACAGAGCTTACCTGTATTATAGTGCTTAGGCTGATTGCAAAGTGAACTAATTATCTAAAAAAGTTCTCACATGTGAAAGTGTGCCAGACAGTTGGCAAATTAGTGTTAATGATAGCCATACATGTGTATACTTTTGCTAGGAGTGTGTTGGAAATTTGGTAATTGAGTGTTGTGCAGTGAATTGTGCCTACAGTTTTGCAAAGTGTGTGTTACAAAATTGCAAACTGAGTGCAAAGCAGTTTTTGTGCTTTTAGTTTTGCAAACTCAGTGAGTGGTTTTGCTATAAGTCTGAATAGTTTTAGAGATTGTGCTACAGGAATCACAGTTAGGGTTTAAGCATTCAGAAAAAACTGTAATAAGGTTCCCGGCCAGAACTTCTACAGCTGTTTTGAGTCTTTCATCCTCAGCTTTTAACATCTGCTGAGACACTCTGTCATCTGCAGAAGAATCTTTTGTGGGATTTTTCAACTCTTTGACCTCTGAATCACCTGTAATTTTAGGCTTGCAAGCTGCAGAGGATATCTTTGAGGGCTCAAAGTTTTGAGGTGATTTCTCATTCAGCTGAGGTAATACAACTTCTCCAATGTCATCTGATGAAAGATTTTTGAGTTTTGTGATTATGTTTATTTGTAGCTTCATTTAAAGGAAGAAGAGCTTGTGAATTGGAACCACCACAGAGAAAGGGAGTGAAAACATATGTGCAGAGGAATACTGTGACATACGATACTACTTCCTGTGTTAACAGACAAGTTAACGGTCTCTCTCTCTCTCTTTCTCTCCTTATAAGGGAATGTTTTGTTTTCTATACATACCAAGTTATCTCCTGTTTCAACGGACAAGCTAAAGGTCTGTCCTCTTAAGGAGATATGATCAGTTCCATACATGCCACTCCTACTGCTGTGGAAACTTGCTTGAAGTATAAATAAAGAATGCTCTGAAAGCCCTGGGCGGTTTTTCTGAGTCACATCTGCTGTGCACATCTGGTGTAGAGCAGATCGAACAGTGACCGCCCATGCGCATGTAAAAAATAGATATCTGAGTTGTGAGTTTCTTTATCTTCTAAACAGTTTTCTCCTCACATTTTCTTGGTCCTTCGAGCCGGATAGGAAGCATCGGTCGCTGTGTCCTGGCGTCGTGGAAACTGCACTGAAAGTCTGTCGACAGCCTCTTCTAGGTAGGAGTGAAAGTCCAGAGACGTGAAATTCGGGTTCTGGCCAGTGTCATTAAGTGGTCCACGATGTTGGGATCCAGTGGCTGACTTTCAACATAGCCAGAGAATCTTGGGAAGGTAAAGAAACCACTCACTTACACTCGCATAAAACGAACTTAGGAGTAATCCGCCGAAAGGATTTTCAAAATAAAGGTTTTAGGAGTAATCCACCGAAAGGATTTAATGAGTCTGATCCACTGCACGGATCTGTAAAAAGAGGACTAATCTGCCGAAAGGATTTTAAATTGGGAACTTTTAAGACTGACCTGCCGAAAAGGTCTGCGTGACTGTGTAAATCTCTGTGTAAATGTTTGTGTTTTCTGTGTGTTGAGAGTGAATTGATTTAAACAGCACAATACGTTGCTGAATCACTCTCATTGTTATTGTTATTTTATTTCCTGTCAGTAGCTGAAGTACTGGTGACAAAAGAGAAGGGTTGAGTTCCGCCTCATAAAACTAACACCGCTCCACTAAATAGAGTGGAGGAGAAGGGCGTAGTCAGTAACCACTCTTTAAGTCTAATACCAGAGAAAGCTCTGCAGTTCTGTTTTAATGGGTAATCAGCCCACTAAGTTTACTGTTGACGAACAGTGGTTAGAAAGAAAAAAAATGTCCAGGCGCCGGACAAATTAGTGTGCAAAGATGGAGAAAACCTAAAAAGACCAAATGTTCCACCTGGGAAGGAAAATGTAGCCCATCTGCACTATCAGAACTTAAAGGAGCATTACTGAAAGAACTAGGAGAGACAAAAGATTTAAAGAAAAAAGGAAAACGCACGCAAGAATTAGAATATTTCCAAGTATGGAAGCGAGAGGCAGATAGACGATGTGACAATAAACAAAAGAAACAAGAAAAGAAAAAAGAAAAGGCAGGAGTATCAAACCCCCCACCATATGCACCGCTCTTTGGAGCAGCATTAATACTGAAGCCAACCCCCACTCCTGCTGCTGTGAAGCCAACCCCCACTCCCGCTGCTGCGACCCCCCTTAAACTATCCTGTGATCTGTTTAGACCTCAATCTGGTCTTTATGCAGAGGCACAAAACATGTTAGATAAAATGGCACTAGGTGAAAATCCACAGAAAAAATAGGAAAAGATCGCTACGGACGAGATATGGGAGGTGATGTCGAACCACCTGGTCCTCCTGGCATTTTTCCCATGTAAGTAGTACCAAACCCCAGATACGGCCAACCCACAGGGGAAGGTGAAGTAGATGGAGGGGCACAACGTGATAATAACCCAAATACATTCGTGTTTCGGCCGTGGTCACAAAAAGATAGGCAAAATGTGTTAAAAGACGTTCCCCCTCTTAATGAAGGTTTCATACCCTGGAGAGATGCGGTAGAAAAGATCAGAAGACAGTGGTATTTAAATGGTCATGAAATGTTCCAAGTAATACAAGACGTACTAGGTTTAAAAATGGGAACGGTTAGGGGAAATTTCACAGGTAGTGCCACTGATGGAACGCCCTTAGCACCTGTAAGTCAAGACCTAGAAACCGCCGTCGTAAATTTATATGATCGCATCAGAGTACGATTAGCTCCAAGTGTCATGGTCTCCGTGCCTGCCCGGTCGGCCCCACAAGGCTACATTTGCTGTTTCTGTTCTCTCCCTCTCTGCCTGGGTGGAGCTCACTGTGGGCTCCCGCCCTTGGCCCACACACACACCTGACAACAATCACCTGTCATCACTGGGAGCACTATTTGAGGCTGGAACACAGATCCTCTCGTCGCTGGATGATTGTACTACTGACGTTAGTGTTCTCACAGCTCCTGTGGACTTGTGCTTCATAATTCATGATTTGTGATTAGTGATTAGTCGGACCTGCGACCTCCCTGCCGTGTGAACGTGTGTGAGTGTGAGCAAAGAAGACGTGAGCGAGTGTGAGAGAGCTACCCTGTGATTCCCTGGAGTTTTGGATCCCTTCACTGTACATATATTGCACTGGCACTGTAAATAAACTACACCTTGGAGACACCTAAACGCTCTGCGTTTGAGTCCCTGTAACCAGATCGTGACACCAAAGGCTGACTATGGCAAAATTGGCGAAGTGAAGCAAAAAGAAAATGAAACAGCGTCCGATTTTTTAGATCGCCTGCGTCCGGTTTTTAGGAAACATTCAGGAATGGATTATAATGAAGGTCCTGACGGTCCTTACCAACAACAGCTAAAAAATGCATTCCTGAATGGCCTGCTACCCTCAGTGAAATCCCACGTTGAAAAACACTGGGTTACAATGAATACGGGACCACTAGCCGACGCATTGCAACATGCCGAGCACGCGCTCCGTGTAATAAAGAAAAAAAAACTGCAAGCACAGGTACTTTCACATTAGATCCAGAAACAGAGTTTATCGCATTTTCAGGAGGATTTAGAAGGTAACAGACAGGGACAGAGGAGAGGAAATAGAGGCAGAGGAAGAGGAGGATTTAGAGGAAAGGGCCAGAGATACGTAGGACAGACAGACTTACGCGAAAGAAGTGAAGAAAGAGATAATACGTGCTGGAATTGTGGCAAGGAAGGGCATTTCGCCAGAGATTGCAAACATAAAACAGACAGACGGCAGTATTTAAATGAATGACTAAAGGAGAAAAAGCCAAATAAAAATGACAAAAGTGACGCAGAAGTATTTAATGTCTATCAATTAGTGTCTGAAGTAGAAGGCAAACCTACACTGACAATATATGTAAATGACAAACCAGTGCAGATGTTATGTGATACAGGAGTATGTAAAACTGTTTTGAACAGAAAACCACAGGAAGTACAATTCTCAGAAGATACTTTAATAGTAAAATCAGCATCAGGTCACGCTACAGTGCAGTGACTGATAAAACCCTTATTAAATGAAAACTAGAGATCAAAGTAGTTTAAAGTAGTTTAAAAAGGTTGGAAACAGACCCCACCGAATAGATATAAATATAAGAAGTACAAAAATAAAATAAATAAAGACAAAATTACATTAGAATTTATTTTTAACGTATTGAAACTAATAATAGGAAGGATAACAACCTGTAAACTGATATTAACAATGAAACATAGTTGGCATGACGGCCATGCCCAGAATGTATAAAATGAATAAAAGGAAATAATTCACATGAGAACCTTTTAAATAAATAGAGAGATGCATAAGGTACATTAAGGCTGTGTCATTGTTCAGCCAAGGAAAGTGTGTGAAAAGGTAAATGTCTCAAGCTTGGGAAAGGGTGAAACTGCAGATCACCCGAAGCCCTTGATGGATACAAAATAAAATATAAAATATATAATAATAAACTGCTTGGTTCGACATGCAACAGAGAGAATGAATGTGACCGAAGGTTGGATCTGAGATGAGGCAAACAGAAGACCAGTCCAAAAGGTAGGCACAAACCTGTTCAGAGAAAAAGCAAATTTGCACAGATTGGATGAATTCTAAATTATCTGTTTGCTGAGTAAGATGATCCTAACTATTAAATTGGCTCAGTAGTAGTATAGTGATATACACTAATAAAATATTGTAATATACTATTGTTATCATATAGAAAGAAAAAGATGATAATATTAATAATGATATAATATTAATAATAAGAAGCAACCTAGTCAGTTATGATGTGAGGTGGACGATTGATATGCAGTAGTCTGCATCAAGCTTAAGGTTTGCTCAAACTCAGTATAATGACATATGAGATGAAGAAAATAAAGAAACCATCTAAACTAATTAAGTGCATAGAGGCACTTAACCTGCTTAAAAACCTGTCATTTATCCTAGATAAAATATTACTGAGATATAGAGCACATCTATAATAACAACTAATAAGCCAAACCCTGTAGACAACAGCTAAAGTTACAGGATTGAGAAGCTGAATTAAATATGTGGACACCGCTAAGTTGATGAGCATGTTACACATGCTCATTATCTGAAAGCTGTAATAGCACAGGCATTTGGAGAAAAACAACGCTCGTTAGCATCCCTAGTGAAACTTAGACTCGTGTAAATTAGACTGTTGCGTCAGGCCTGCCTGCATGTGCAAGCCTACGTAGCCGCAGCAGAGGCAGTAAAAGAGTCAGCTGCACGTATGCAGTCATACGTGCATATGAATTGCACACAGGCCAAAATATAAATATATCCACTGACAGCCAGTTTATTTTTTCAGCAGTGCACCACTTTGCAAAAATTTGGCATAACAGAGGTATGGTCACCTCTACGGGTAACCCAGTGCAACACGGCAGCTTATTAAAATTCTTATTGGAAGTGATCACCTTGCCAAAACAATTGGCACTTTGCAAATGTGCAGCACATCAAAAAGACAACTCCGTTGTCACAAAAGGAAATAACTTTGCAGACCAAACAGCAAAGCAGGCTGCACAACAAATGATAACGCTTCTAACATCCGAACGTTGTACACAAATACCACTTGACGTACTAAGAGACGAACAAAAAGCTGCAACAATCACTGAACAAAACAAGTGGCTGAAATGTGGAGCACCACTGAAAGATGACTTAATGGTCTGTGATGGAAAACCAATATTACCAGAGTCGTTACACAGGACAGAAAAATTTGTAAGAACATGCCTATTCTGTCAAAAACACAACTCACAAGGAAACTTAAGACCTAAGAGAGGCCAGTTCTCCACACCATCCACATGGATTTTATTGAATTGAATGAATGTCAAGGATCAAAATATGCCTTAGTGATCATAGATGTGTTTTCAAACTGACCAGAGATATATCCAGTAAAAAGCCGAGGCAATCTCCATTGCAAAATGTTTATGTAATCATTTTATTCCAACATATGGTATCCCTTCTCTGGTAAGATCAGACAATGGGACACATTTTGTCAATGATGTGATCAGTAAGGTCTCTGAAGCACTAGGATTCAGCATAAGAAATCATTGTGCTTATCACCCATGGAGTGCAGGGTTAGTAGAGAGAACTAACGGTACCATAAAACAGAGACTCAGAAAATGCCTGAAATAGATAAAAATGCAAAGAGTTTAGTTTATTTAAAAGGCAGTGTGTGTGAGAGGATTATGAAATTATTGTGTGAATGACGCTACATTCTAGATCAAAAGTTAGTTGAATTACAGAGGGTTTGTAGATTGTAATTGTTTTGAACTGCTGTGCGACGCTTCTCAAGTCTCTTGCAGATTAAACCCAGGCGATAAGGTCCATACCAAGTACTCCTAATGACACCAACAGCTTGCAAAATCGCTGAGAGGCCCTTTTGGATCCACCAGAGCTATTGCAAAAAAGGTGGAAGTGAGTGACAGCACAACCTAAAGACACCACCACCCCGACTCTTTGGTGATCTACAGGTGAAGGGAGGGCTGATTGGGTATATCCCGCCTTCTACTTCTCGCCTGTAGTCTACTCACCAGAGTAAATCGGTGTGTCTGGTAATCATGAAGATTATTCTGTTTACCACCTTGGCCCTGCTGCCTTCAGCATGGACCCTGATGCACTTAAAGGATCAAGAAGCCAACTTGCATAGGAGGGCATGGACATATGACAACTCACACCTGGTTGAAGTGACACAGGACCACATCCATCCCTGGATGAACAATGCCTGGTATAGATAATATAGCCCTCTCCTGTACTCACTCTACACCTACGACTGCACAGCCACTAACAACTCCAACATCATTGTGAAGTTTGCGGACGACACTACAGTGGTGGGTCTTATCACCAACAGTGATGAGACAGCTTACAGGGAGGAGGTCAGCGCCCTGACCCACTGGTGTCAAGACAACCATCTCACCCTCAACGTCGCAAAGACAAAGGAGTTGATAGTGGACTTCCGGAGGTGCAGAGAAGTACACACCCCCATCACCATCAGCGGCGCTGCTGTGGAGAGAGTGAGCAGCTTCCGGTTCCTTGGCGTACACCTGGCTGAGGATCTTACGTGGTCAGTACACACAAACAAAACAGTGAAGAAGGCGCAGCAGCGCCTCTTCTTTCTCAGGAGACTGAAAAGATTCGGCATGAGCCCCCGCATCCTCAGGACCTTCTATCACTGTGCCATTGAGAGCATCCTCACTGGATGCATCACCACCTGGTATGGCAACAGCACCGCCTACAACTGCAAAGCTCTCCAGAGAGTAGTGCGGTGCTCTGAACGGATAATTGGAGGTGAGCTTCCCTCCCTCCAAGACATCTACAGGAAGCGGTGCCTGAGGAAAGTGGGGAGGATCATCAAGGACTCCAGTCACCCCAGCCATAAACTGTTCAGACTACTTCCATCAGGAAGGAGGTTCTGCACCATCCGGTCCCGTACCAGCAGACTGAGAGACAGCTTTTTCCATCAGGCCATCAGACTGCTGAACACGTCATAGACACCTCAGCTTCACTACTGGAACTTTAACATTATGCACTCCATACTGTACAGTAATGCCACTGTTTTGCACATGTCTCACTCTGTATATTTATTTTATATATTTTATTTATTGTTTACTCTATTTAATTTGTAAAATATGTACACACACACACACACACACACACGTAGAAAAATATTTAGTATACACATCCAGAAATGCATATACTATTATATATTGTACATATATTTATTAGTTTCAGATGTAGCCATTCTTGTATTTTGCTTGTTTACATTATTGTATTTGCACAACTCTGTTGCTTGTGAAGCTCGCACACAAGAATTTCACTCACATGTGCTGTACCAATGTACCTGCACATGTGATGTGACAATAAAAGTGATTTGATTTGATTTGATTTGATATAATTGCACAGAAGGCAAAGATTGTTATATATGCTCACACATGCCTGCTACAACACAGCATGCTATATTATATGGCAGACCTATGAACATGACTCAAGTGACATGCACAACAAGCTTTGCCAGTCTAGGTTATCAATATTCAGGAATTGTCCTAAACCACAGCGACCCCCTGACTATTGGATTATCGTTTTGGGCTGTTTTAAAATGTATCGACCACCATCAACAAAGAGCAAAATCAGGAAATTGATGCCATAAGAATAACTGTTATGCAACACAGAGTTGCCCTGGACATGATCTTGGCAGAAAAGGGTGGACTGTGTGTTTTGTTCAATACAACTTGTTGCACATATATTCCAGACAATGTGCATTCTGACAATATGACAAATGCTCTACAATTAAATTGAAAACTGGTGTAAGTTCGAGCGCGAATATGACATCTTTATCGCCGCTGCCCACAGTGACAAAAATGCTAAGACTAAGGCCTATTTACTCCTCAATCTGGCGGGACCAGAGGCCATTGAAAGAGAGCGATCATTCACGTATGCCCCCGCAGTCATATCAGCTGAAGGCATAGTAGAAGTCGCCGCGGAATTGAGGGAAGACCCCGCATGTCTAAAGAGAAAGTTCAGGGAGATCTGCAACCCAGAGACCAATGTCATAATGGAGAGGCATAACTTTAACAAAAGACAACAGAAACCCGGTGAAACCATTGAAGCATATGTGAGCACGTTAAAGAACATGGCCAGAACCTGCAGCTTTGGTGCACTACAAGACGAGTTAATCAGAGACAGATTAGTATGTGGTATAACCAGTGACAGCGTCAGATGTTCCCTGCTTAAAGAGACGGAACTCACTCTTGCCAAGGCGGTGCGTATATGCCAAATAAGCGAGCTCACAAAAACAGGTAAATCTCGTTGCTTTCGGAGGCACGAAGATCAAGACCACAGGCACAGTTACTCTCAAGTGCAAGCTAGCTGGACAGTTATATGACCTGCAATTCCAAGTTGTAAAACACGATGTGCAACCCATCGGATTAAAGGACAGCGTGCGAATGAAACTGGTTAGTTTCAGCAAGGAAGTCTACCAGGTTGACACAGATCAGGATGAGACACTGGCGCAGAAAGTGTTTCATGAATACACAGACCTGTTTAAAGACGAAGTCGGTGACTTACCTGTAACTTACTCAATGAAACTCACTCCAAACGTTCCTAAGGATGCCCTTTGGCATCAACACCGCTTCTGAAGTCTTCCAGAGAGCCATGGAACAAATATTCATGGGATATCCATGAGCAGTGATTGTGGATGACATCCTAGTGGGAGGCAAAGGAATAGAGGAGCATGACAAAAATTTAAAAAAAGTTCTGGAGCGGGCCAGAGAAGTAAAACTCAAACTGAATCCAAAACAGTGCAAGTTCAGACTTAAAGAAGTGAGCTATGTGGGACACATATTCACTGACGAAGGACTAAAAGCAGATCCAACTAAAATCTTCGCTATCAATGAAATGCCACCACCAGAGGACAAGACGTCTCTCCAACGTTTCCTGGGAATGATCAACTACCTGGGCAAGTTCATCCCAAACTTAAGTGAACTGTCAGCACCACTTCGCCAGTTGCTTCACAAGGATGTGGTGTGGAGCTTCACTCAACATCAGCAGGATGCTTCCAACAAACTTAAAGCATGCCTCACTAGCCCACCAGTACTTCAATACTATGACATGCACAAGCCAGTGACTCTCACATGTGACGCTTCCCAGCATGGTCTAGGGGCTGCATGCCTTCAGGACGACAAACCTGTGGCATATGCATCAAAAACTTTAACTCCAACGGAGAGAAGGTACGCTCAGATAGAGAAGGAGTTACTAGCTGTAGTGTTCGCATGTTACAGGTTTTACGACTACATCTACGGAAAGCCAGTGGTCATTGAAACTGACCACAAGCCTTTGGTCACAATCCAAAACAAACCTTTCCACACAGTCCCGGCACGGCTACAGCGCATGATTACAAAAGTTCAACTTGACTCTGGTGTACAAGAAAGGCAAACACCTTTACATCGCAGACACACTCTCTCACACACCAACGCTGGATGAGCAACCTCTAAAGGAAGAGAGGCGTGACTTCGAGGTAATGTCACTTCAGCTCATCTCACCAAAACGCCTACAAGAGCTCACCGAACACACCTCAAAGGACGCTACCCTACAGACACTTGCTCGCTACATCCAGCAGGGGTGGCCAAAACAAGCAAGTAGTGTGCCTATAGAAATAAAACCATTCTTCAGCTACCACGATGAACTAATCATCGACAACAATGTCATTATGAAAGGCAACAGAGCCATCGTTCCAGCATCACTACATGAAACCTATCTACAGGAACTACACAAGGGACATCCAGGCATGGAGTCTACAAAAAGGAGAGCAAGGGACAACGTATTCTGGCTGACAATAAACTCTGACATTGAGAACAAAGTCAAATCATGCAGCATTTGCAACAGTCTAAAGCCTCACCAACAAAAACAACCCCTGAAACTACACCAAATTCCTGATCTTCCCTGGTCCATCACAGCCACTGAGTTCCCTCAGTCAAATGGACTCAGTGAAAGAGCTGTCCGGAGTGCTAAAAGACTCCTTGAAACATCAAAAAGAGATGGAACTGATTTCTATTTCTATTTCTCTTTCACGCCACGAGACAACATTCTTGGCACACCAGCACAGAGGCTGCTATCAAGACGAACGCGGTCAACCCTTCCTGTGTGCAAAAAACTGCTAACACCAACAGCAAAAGTGACAACCACTATCAAAACTCAACTCACAAAAAAGCGTAAAACTCAAAAACAGCACTACGACAAGTCCAGCAAGCTGCTCAGTCCATTAACACCAAGCGAGGTGGTGATTACAAACACAGAGAGGACATGACAAGATTGGAGTTGTAAGTAAGGTATGTGCTGAACCTCGCTCTTATGTCGTTGAGTTGGGTGGAAAAGAATACAGGCGCAACAGACAACATCTTCTGCCTGTGAGTGAGCCTCAACCCGAAAAGCTCGCTACAACACAAGATGAACTGGACACGTCTCGACGAGCGGATGAAACTGAACCTAAAAAAACACAAACCAACAAACATGAAACAATTCAAGTTCAACTCGACCCACCACAACATGGCACAAAGCAGTCAGAACAGATGATAACACCTACAAAATGCCAAGTACGCTCTGATGACAGCTTGTACCGAACCAGATCTGGTAGAGTGTTTAAACCGAATAGTAAATACGTGGATTAAAAGCACACTGGTGCTGTATTTTCTGTTTTGAAATGTGTTTTATCTCGTGTTATGTTATTGCATACTTGTCGCAGTTATGACAATGATTACTGTGAATTTCATTTGATAGTTGAACCTTCATTTTGTTGTGTAATCCATAACCTGATAAGTTCTTCCATTACGGTGGTGTTGTTTGATTTGGGTTTGCCTGAAAAGTGCAAAACTAAGAAGGAAAAAAAAAACTGAAAAGGGGGATGTAGATAACAGCAATGTTATGTTTGCCTCCTGTTGCTGCTGTTACGGAGAGTTCCAGCAGGTGTCGCTGTGGTTCTCTGTAGGGGTTATGTGTACTTCCGGTTACGAGTGTACGGACGTTCATGTTGGCTGCTAATAAACACCTGGCATACAGTTACAGCGGACTGATTATTATAAGCAAACCTACAGGTTTGAAAACTGCTTGAAACTATAATTGTATTTCATTCACCACAAATAACTATCTGATTGAATAGTTTTCTTATCAGATAGAGATATCAAGCAGTAGTAATAAATAGTAGTAGTAAATAATTTCCCAGTATGTGTAAGTTACACATGCTATTTTTTAAAATTATCATTATTTTTTTCTTAGCTAGCAAAAAAAAATAAATTGTTGACATGCGTTTAGTGTGACACAATACGGCAGCGCTAGTATAGCAGTTAGTTTTGTTTTGTTTTGTTTTTTTATTAGTAATATGAACATACAAACAAAATGCACCATATATTACAGATTCGGAGAATAGACATTTCTTACATATTAGCAACTTTCATACATAGTGAAAAAGAAAATATAAAGATGGGGTCACATAATTTAACAGATTATTAACTCACTAAATCAAAATCTTCCATAAAGGAAACAAAAAGAGCAGCCTTTTTATTTTAACTAAGGTTAAAAGATTTAACCAACAGGTTTAAGTCGTTTTTCCAGTAAGCTAGTGTTGATTTAGTCTTAAAAAAGCGACATTTATGTATAAATTGCTTGCACAAGATTGATAACACATTAACACCATAATTAGCTTTCTTTTCTTTCAAAAACACTCCAAACATTATCATATTTAAGGTAAATGGGGTATTGAATCCCACTGGAATAAAGCCAGGTATGAGTATAGCAGTTAGTTATGGCACATGTACAATGCTACACGTACACGGCATTTTGGAGAGTTTGAATACATTTAAGATTTAAATTAAGATTTTCAAAAAACTAAATTTCGGTAGTCAGAAAAGGAAAGGTGAGATTTTTTTCTTTCTATGTAAAAGATTTGCGTTTTTTCCTCCTTTTTTGAACTTTCTCAGTGTTATAACCACATCTTCTGTTGCACGGGTGCCTTTGCATCCTGCACACCTGGAGATAAGGAACTCACCTCACTCACTCACCTCATTATATATGTTCACCATATGAACACACTATGAAAAGGATGTACATTTTTACATACAATCTGACAGCAAATGAAAAAAGCAGAAATTGAGATGTAATTTTTTTGGTGGTACTTTATTGATTAATTAATTAATTTTTGGTATTATTTGTTGATTTAAAGAAAATACCTGGAATTAGACACTGATACAAAACTAGTGGAACAAAAAAGAAAGATGAGGAGGGAAAAACTGTTAGTGGTCTCCACCTGTATAATCCTTTCTACTTTGAGGGTTATTGCCCCCTTAATTTCATTAACACCAAACATTAACAACCCCCTCTGCTAATTAACCGAGCAGATCAATATCCCAGTTTTAACTGGCTTGATGCTATACGCTGGTTAAAAAGTATTCTTATATTAGTAGTAAACATTTGCAGCACACCATCTGGTGGCGGTGATGCTTCCTCCTGCTTTTTACAGTATTTCAATGAGCTTAGACAATAAGTGTAAGAGACAGTTTTCTCTGTAAACTAGAAACCGCATCAGAGCTGCAGTGCCTGTCTAATCATTTATTGTCACTTCCTGTCAGTGATGAGGATCCTACTGATTGACGATATGTTATGCACCAGTGCAGCGCATTGTTAAGGCAGGTCGCACTGACGAAGTCTTTTGTCTTTCAGCAGTTTTCTGTCTCCATCACTATATTTTTCCCAGTTTTATCATTTCTTCTTTCTGTCACTCTTCCCCAACCCCCCCCCGCTCTAAAACATGTTTTTATCCCATGTTTCTCTGAACAACAGCTGCTTCTAAATATATCCTGCAAAACAAAAGAGTCCTCAATAATAGTTGGTGTCTATGTAACATGAAACAACAGGTGTGTGTGTGTGTGCTTTGAGAGTGACCTCACTGTGATGTGATGTGAAGTGATGTGGTGTGGGTGGAGTTAGTCTGTGGTTTCTGAAGTATGATTGGCTCGTTGTGTGGCCTGGCCATGCCACCATGTATAAAAAGGAAACCACTCACACACACTCATGCTTATTTCTTTATTGCAGACTACATTAACCGTTCTCCATGGCTGCTGTCGTTCCTGTGAGTATCTACGTGTGTCTGTGTGTGTCCATGCAGGTGTCTTAATCATCAGAAATAGGTCAGTTCTGTTATTTCTGTATTCTTCATTGTGTCAATGAACTGTGGTGCTGCAGAATCAGTGAAAGTGGCTGAATGAGTGCATGGGAATTTTGTTTCATCCTCAATGTTATTCAAATGTAATACCATTTTAAATATTGTAGGACAATAGAAAAGGTATTGATTTCTTTGTGCATGATCAGTGTGTGTGTGCGTGTGTGATCATGCCTGCATTAATAAAGAACTGTTGGTAGGCCAGTGCAAGCGATCAAGTATCAGTCCTGTAAATGAATCTGCAGAGCTGAATTCTCTTTGCGAGATCAATCCTCCTTTGTGTGTGAGTTTCTGACATAGAGGTCGATCAAGTCAGTGACAAGAAGACAGCCACTCCTGTGCTAATTAAAAGTGTGTGTGTGTGTGTGTGTGTGTGTGTGTGTGTGTGTGTGTGTGTGTGTGTGTGTGTGTGTGTGTGTGTGTGTGTGAGGGTGTGTAACATTTGAAGTGTGAATGTCAGAGGCAAGATTGCGTGGTCCTATTGTGTTCCGCTGCCTGAGCTACAGTATCTATTATGCTCCAATAGATTAACAGGCTGGGAAGCCAACAATAGCGAGATGCAATTAAATACTTATCTGTATTTCCCATGATGCATCAGCAGTTGAATGATTTGTTAGATAACAGGGTGTGCAAAAATAGAGCAGAACAAAAATAACAAATACAGTTCCAAAGAAGTTGGGACTGTGTAGAATGTAAATAAAAAGCAGGTACAATAGTTCGTGAATGTAATAATCTCACACAATATATCATGTTTAAACGTACATATTTTACTATTTCATGACAAACGTTACCTTAATTTGAATTTGATCTTGAGCAACACATCTCAAAAGTGTTGGGATGGGTAAAACAACAGGCAGTGACACGATTGGGTATAAAAAGAACTTGAACACAGCTGCTATAATACATGATTCATACACTGAATGATTTTGTAGGAAAATACTTTGTGCATATACTAAAAATAACAAACTCTCCATCCTTGAATCCCAGTTTGTGTCCTGCTATGCCAGCGTTCAGCCCCTGCAGCTATTCGGAAGGGGACCCAGAGGGGGCAACTATTTGTCGCTTCTCACAAATCGGGGTCCCCGCTGCGCCCCGCGTCCCCGCCTGGCATGCCACGCTCCTAAGATGACCCTGCGGCAGATCTGTCGCATGCTGAAGGTGATGAAGCAGATCAGGAACAGAGAAGCTGCTGCCGCTGCATCTCCCACCAGGTGACTTACATCTTTAGTTTGTGATCAATAACCGGGGCTGTGATTGACAGAAAATAGTTAAAAATTCAAATGAATGTAACTGTAGCTTTAAATACTAACAGGTGCAATCACTGAAGAATTAAAGAAAACTGAGTATTCAAATTCAAAACGATTTCTTATTCAGAGGATATAGAGGGTTTTATATATATATATATATATATATATATATATATATATATATATATATATATATATATATATATATATATATATATATATATATATATATATATATATATATATATATATATATATATAAAACCTCCATCCTATGTGTAAGATAAAGAGAGGGAGAAAAAAATGACCTAAATCTGGCCTAAACAAAATATATTGTTTGCGGTTTTAGGTCCTCTCCTTCATAATAGAGGTCTACAGAAAAATACTTTTCTTGTTGCAGGAGATATTTTTAATTGCAGTATCATAAATGATCACTTAGAAAGTGGCTAGCCTAATCGTTGGCGCCATTTTTAGCTCTCTTGTAATAAAGAGGCTAATACTAGTTTGTAAGTCAGCTGATGGTAGGACTAGAGAAGGACTGTATTCTTTGATTGGTGTTTATGATAAATCTATGAGATAATGATCCTCAGATAATTATTAATAAAGTAAACATTTTGGGTATTTTGCAGTAAACTCAAATGTTATTTTACGGTTTGTTTGTTTAAAAAAGTATATTATTTATTTTGTAAGGTATTGTCCATGTAAAGTAAAGTAATAGTAAAACTGGGTGAGTCAATACGGGTGTGTGTAGCGTCCTGAAGTTCAATGTGCAATGTCCAAGCCTCATTTGTATGTTGTCACCAAAAAGCAGCAGTCTCCAAAACCTATAGTGTTACCATAGTGTGTATCGCATTCTGTATCTTATTTTAGGATAATAGTTTGCCAACAGCAGTTGGTTAGCAGTAAACACAAAGTGAAGCTTTTGGCCTGGTGATCATTACACTGTGTAGCACGCGTTCAAAAAATAATAGTAATAATATCACCTGGAGTTTCTGAGTATCATCTTTTGTGATTAAGGTTCATTAATTATAAGACATGAAACAGAACAGAAATGTTTCAAAGGATACAAACACAAAAAGACTTCGTAAAACAAAGTGAGTACTTACTAACGCTGCTACCTCTAAAAACTGTCAAAAGTCTCAAATGAGGCCAAGTTTACTAAAGGGCAATATTACTGACTATGTTTAAATAATATAAGACAAACCATGTTCAAGTCACCTTTAAATAAACAAAAACAATTTAACAGCATTTATTTGTTGTCTGGTTTCACTTATGGTTAAATACATTTTATTGAGACTTGATGGCGTGATAAGTGAAAAACTAATGTAGGTGTTAAAGCTTTCTGTCTGGTGATAATGTAGCAACAAATATTAACTAACGAGTGCTCAGTAATTCATTAATAAATGGATTCTGGGCTGTATTCATCCATTTTGCTTGGGTTAGGTTGAGCCAGTTAATAGCTCACATAAGGCTGATGCATGCAATTTATTATTAAAGCTTCACATTGCAGCGCCTAAAGACCAACCTTGACTATCAGTATCTGTACGATTGAAGCAAAGTTCAGAAAGTTTCTTTAGTGATAATGAAAAGCATGCAGATTTGTGTGTCCACCCATTAGGATGATTACTACATTATTGATGCATGAGGGTAATAACCACAGTGTCTGTGCTGGTCTTGGCTGCCCCAGACTGGACAGTGATCACATCAGTGATTCTACCAGCAGAGGCCACAGGAGCCGGCTGTTAATTATTAAATGCTCCCGTGTCACCACCAGAACAAACAATCACACTTCCTCTTCTCATTTCTCTGTGTCTGGTTTCTCTCTGTGTCCACAGGAAGCAGGGCTCTGCATCTCCGGCTCCAGCGTCTCCAGGCGCCAAGTCAGAGAAGAAATGTGTCCCCAGCTGTCTCAGGCGCAAGCGCAGCATAAAACGTGTGAGCTGACCCGTGACACCCGGATGACTTCAGACAAACTTATTACCCAGAAGAAACCTATTTACTATCACATTCACGGTGACGTGGGAGATCATCATCTTCAGTCCCCCTCCAATGAAAAGGCTTTAATGAATTATCTAATGATGCTGGAGGGGCGGACACTTGACTTGCAGCCCACTAGGAGAGGATGAAATGGTCTTATTCCCTCCTGGTTTAGAAAGCGGAGTTCCTCTTAAGATTTTTTTTAAAGACAAAAATACTTAAAGCTACAATTTTTAAAGCCAGATATTGTTGGTGGGAATCATTTGATGGATTGTTTGATGTTTATTTTTAATTCAATTTGTCCCCTTCAGTCTCCAAACTTTTATTAAATTTCCTCTACTTAACCTCCACTTTACCTCTGGACATGTTTTTGTAACTGTGTTTTGTAGTTGCTTTTCAAACACTTTAGACCAGTTTGATAATTATACCTTGTTTGCTTATTGAAGAAAAGCGTGTTCTATATGTTTCTTTCAGTATTGACACAGCCACCTCTGGCAGATGTGATGGTAGTCAACCGTTTCAGAAATCCTAAAGTTTAAAATAGTAAAATGGCAGCTGATTCCTCTGTGCTGTTCTTTACATGCAGTGTTTTATTTGTGTGTTTATTTATCTGTGCAATAAAGCTTTAAGAAGTTAGTGATAAAATGTTTTGCTTTTGAATAAAAACAAAAGAAAAAAGATTAAAATTAAAGATTTCAAAGTAGCCTTTGACTTCCACAGCATATTAACACACTCAACATCCACCTCCATCTGGTTAGTTTAGTCATATATTATTAAAAGTTATTACATTCAAATGTTCAAACTATAAGAACAGTATACATGACATCAGACTATGTAACGTATCCTCGAAGGGTAAAAATGCATCTTATGGTGTTCTGTTTGTGAAATGTGGGCAATCTTCTTATCTTTGATCAGACAGAGAATTTGAAGTATTGAGTGCACCCAATGACTCAGTAGCTTGCTGTTTCTCCTCTAGCAGGAATCACTTGCAGTATGTTTTCAGTCATTGAGGTTTGTGGGCATTCAGTTTTATGCACAGCATTTTAGGCTGTCAGACAGATGGCCTCACTCACTTTGACTCTAGAATGCTTTGTTATGCAAAGGATTTCATGGTCAATGCAACTGCAAATCATCATCCCTCTACCACTGTACTTGACAACTGGTATGAGGTGTTTCTGCTGAGATGCTGTGCAAATGTGGCATTGGATTATGGCCAAATGCTTCCATTGTGGTCTTATCTGTCCAAAGGACATTGTTCGGAGGCAACTTTAAAACCTAAAGATTGCTACAATGTTTTTCTTAAACAGCCCTTTGAACAAGCCACTCTTGTTCAGTCTTTTTTGAATTATTCTGTCATGATGCTGAACCCGAAATTCCTCCAAATCCATCCATCAGAGTGTGAATGTGGGTGTAAGCTAGAAAGAACTTAAAGGCGTAGAATAAAGTGCTGTATGAAAGAGTGATGAATGTGGCTTGCATAAAGCATTCTGAGTCCTCGGCTACAGTAGAAAAGCATTATAATAATGAAAGGCTCATACAGAGTCATCTTAGAGAAAGTAGCGCTAACCAGAAAACACTTTTTGCTTTTAATCCAGTGTTCGTGACCTCTAAGGTCCTGTGTCAGGTCTTTGCTACATTTCTTTCCTATTTATTAAAGAAATTACTTTCAGGTGTTCATCTGCTGCCACGTCTTTCTTTTGGGTTTTGATCGGTTTTGATCAGTGTTAACAGCTCAAAAACAAACAAAGAAAAAAAACCCAAAACATTCCTTTGAAAGTGATCAGGTACACAGATTGGAATGAAAACTTTGAAAGAGCTTCACAAAGCCAGGAGCCAGGAAGTCTGAATTCTAAGAAACAAAGTAAAAAGAGATGTAGGAGTGACAAGACTGTCACACAGCGCCCTAATGCACCTGTAAAGTAAGACAGCTTAATTACTGATCTTAAGAATTAGATGCTTTGGGGGAAAACACTCATGTCCATCCTTTTCCTTTTGCTCATCTGGAGCCGGGTCGCAGGGGCAGTAGCCTAAGCAGGGAAGCCCAGAGCTCCCTCTCCCCGGCCACCTTCTCTAACTTATCCGGGGAAAATTGAGTCGTTCCCAGGCCAGCCAAGAGATATACAGTGGGGCAAAAAAGTATTTAGTCAGCCACCGATTGTGCAAGTTCCCCCACCTAAAATGATGACAGAGGTCAGTAATTTGCACCAGAGGTACACTTCAACTGTGAGAGACAGAATGTGAATAAAAAATCCATGAATCCACATGGTAGGATTTGTAAAGAATTTATTCGTAAATCAGGGTGGAAAATAAGTATTTGGTCAATGACAAAAATACAACTCAATACTTTGTAACATAACCTTTGTTGGCAATAACAGAGGTCAAACGTTTACTATAGGTCTTTACCAGGTTTGCACACACAGTAGCTGGTATTTTGGCCCATTCCTCCATGCAGATCTTCTCGAGAGCAGTGATGTTTTGGGGCTGTCGCCGAGCAACACGGACTTTCAACTCCCGCCACAGATTTTCTATGGGGTTGAGGTCTGGAGACTGGCTAGGCCACTCCAGGACTTTCAAATGCTTCTTACAGAGCCACTCCTTTGTTGCCCAGGCGGTGTGTTTTGGATCATTGTCATGTTGGAAGACCCAGCCTCGTTTCATCTTCAAAGTTCTCACTGATGGAAGGAGGTTTTGGCTCAAAATCTCACGATACATGGCCCCATTCATTCTGTCCTTAACACGGATCAGTCGTCCTGTCCCCTTGGCAGAAAAACAGCCCCATAGCATGATGTTTCCACCCCCATGCTTCACAGTAGGTATGGTGTTCTTGGGATGCAACTCAGTATTCTTCTTCCTCCAAACACGACGAGTTGAGTTTATACCAAAAAGTTCTACTTTGGTTTCATCTGACCACATGACATTCTCCCAATCCTCTGCTGTATCATCCATGTGCTCTCTGGCAAACTTCAGACGGGCCTGGACATGCACTGGCTTCAGCAGCGGAACACGTCTGGCACTGCGGGATTTGATTCCCTGCCGTTGTAGTGTGTTACTGATGGTGACCTTTGTTACTTTGGTCCTAGCTCTCTGCAGGTCATTCACCAGGTCCCCCCGTGTGGTTCTGGGATCTTTGCTCACCGTTCTCATGATCATTTTGACCCCACGGGATGAGATCTTGCGTGGAGCCCCAGATCCAGGGAGATTATCAGTGGTCTTGTATGTCTTCCATTTTCTGATGATTGCTCCCACAGTTGATTTTTTTCACACCAAGCTGCTTGCCTATTGTAGATTCACTCTTCCCAGTCTGGTGCAGGTCTACAATACTTTTCCTGGTGTCCTTCGAAAGCTCTTTGGTCTTGGCCATGGCGGAGTTTGGAGTCTGACTGTTTGAGGCTGTGGACAGGTGTCTTTTATACAGATGATGA
Organism: Aulonocara stuartgranti; assembly: GCF_965226115.1. NCBI lineage: Eukaryota > Metazoa > Chordata > Actinopteri > Cichliformes > Cichlidae > Aulonocara > Aulonocara stuartgranti. The sequence goes on along the minus strand of NC_138945.1, from coordinate 11,049,142 downwards.
GTTCAAACAGGTGCCATTCATACAGGTAACGAGTGGGGGACAGAAAAGCTTCTTACAGAAGACGTTACAGGTCTGTGAGAGCCAGAGATTTTCCTTGTTTGAGGTGACCAAATACTTATTTTCCACCCTGATTTACGAATAAATTCTTTACAAATCCTACCATGTGAATTCATGGATTTTTTTTTCATATTCTGTCTCTCACAGTTGAAGTGTACCTCTGGTGCAAATTACTGACCTCTGTCATCATTTTAAGTGGGGGAACTTGCACAATCGGTGGCTGACTAAATACTTTTTTGCCCCACTGTAATCTCTCCAGGATGTCTTGGGTGTGCCCCGGAGCCTCCTCCTGGTGGGACATGCCCAGAACACCTCACCTAGGAGACACCCTATCCGATGCCCGAACAACCTCAACTGGCTCCTTTCGAGGAGCAGCAGCTCTACTCCGAGCCCCTGCCGGATGGCTGAGCTCCTCATTGTATCTCTAAGGGAGAGACCAGCCACCCTTCAGAGGAAGCTAATTTCTGCCGCTTGCTTCCGCAATCTTGACCTTGTGGTCACTAACCAGAGCTTGTGACCATAACTGAGGGTAGAGATATAGATCGACCTGTAAATCAAGAGCTTGGCTTTTTTACGATCAACTTTCTGTTGACCGATACAGCATCTGCAGTAGTTCAAACATGACGTACAAATGTGGGTTGCAGCAAAGATGTGAAGCAATATGTAATTTATGAACAAAACACACAAAGAAGCCGTGAGGCACCATTTTAACAATAAAAGCATGGATGTAATTAATGAGATTAACAGTGACTTTGTTCTATTAAAGAGTCTAGTAAGGCTCAGAGCGAACCTACACAATATTAGGAATCTGTGGTAGATAAATGGAATTCTGCCATTGCTCACTTTATTAATTGCATCTTATTTCTAGAATTCTTTGAAAGTGTCAATCCAAAAAGGTGTCATATATAAAGCCACAATATTTTTTAACTAAAGAAGCTAAAGTGTTCATATTATTCAAAGAAAAGAAGACCCAAATTCTATGTAAAAGTAAACATGTTGATGAAGAGGTATCACGTGAACCAACAGAAAGGCAGTCAGATGGAAAAGTAGTCACTGTAAAAGGATCACAAAGTTCACAACTCGCTGTTTGTTTACAGCCCAGAATTATTCATTTGCTGGCTAAATAATGTGGAAACTACAGGTCACCTGTACATTTGCACACGAGCATGTGTGTGTGGACAAAGAGAGCGTGCAGTGGCCACCACTGATCACACAACACTACTGTTAAAAGTTTGATGTGTGTGTTGGTGTTGGAGAGTAAGCGAACGTGAGCGAGGAGTCAGGTTGTAGGACATGAAGCCTTCCTTTTTTCAGTATAAGAAGAAAGCCAATACTTCAGACCTGGACACAACAACAGCAACTAATGCTGGTGACCTGTAAAAGACAGCTATACATTGTGATCAACCATTCATTGTACAGGTTTAACATTAAATAAACAAACAACAGGTCAAATAGACTGGAGTCCCCTGACTGTGCTGTAACACAATCTCATATTTAGTCTCTGAAACCAATGCTAAATAAAACCGGTATTCATTTACAATAGAAAACATGTAGAAAATGTACAATTTAAAGAAAAAATGGTAATTTTGAATTTGATGGCAACAAATATGTCAAAGTTAGCACTGTGTAGCATTTTTTAATAAACAATAGTCTAAGTCTGAGAGCTGAGGAAACAAGCTGCCGAACTTTTGTGAGAGGAACTTTGTCTGATTCGGGATTCTAGTGCTTTAACTGTCCTGGTTCTTCTTTGGTGTATTTTGTATTTCATGATGCACCAAATGGTGAAAGGTTTGGCCAATCAAGGGAACACAGACTTTTTTTTTCATATGAAGCCCTGCTGTTGTCATACACCAATCAGACATCATATTATGACCACCTGTCTAATATTGTATTTGTCCACCTTTTGCTGCCAAAACAGCCCTGACCCATGGAAGCATGGACTCCACTAGACCGCTGAAGGTTTGCTGGGGTATCTGGTACCAAGTCCGTACCAATAAAGTCCTTTAAGTCCTGTAAGTTGTGAATGTAGAGCCTCCATGGATTGGACTTGTTTTGTCCAGCACATCCCACCAATGGTTGATTGGACTGAGATCTGGGGAATTTGGAGGCTGAGTCAACATCTCAAACTCATTGTTGTGTCAGTTCCTGAACCATCTTTGCTTTGTGGCAGGGCACATTATCCTGCTGAAAGGGGTCGCATCCATCAGGGAGTACCGCACCGTTAGTCTACGGCGTACGTGGTGCCAGGTGATGCCCAGGTAAGCGATGCAAACCCACCAAGTCATCCACGGGATGTAAAAGAAAACATTATTCATCAGATCAGGCCACTTTCTTCCATTCCTGTTGTTGTCTGTCGTTGTGACCATTGTTGCCACTTTCGGTGGTGGACAGGGGTCAGCATCGGTGCACCTTCATCTCATATGCGACAAACTGCGATGCACTGTGTACCTTTCTATCAGAACCATCATGAACTTTTTCTGCTATTTGTCTGTTCTGGACCACATGGGTCAGCCTTTGCTCCCCACATGCATCACTAACTTCGACCCCACATGATCCTGCACTGGATCAGCACTGTTAATTTCTTGCACCCCACAAGAGCTGCAGCTTTTGGAGATGCTAAAACCTGTACATACTGTTCAGCAACGATGGCGCCTTTCCAGATGTGCAAGCTGCACCCCCATACTATGAAATATGCAGCCTCTTGAACTGAGTGTTGACAATCAGGATGAACAATACAGTGCCTTTCCTGGTCTTGGGACATATGGCTTCTTCTTTGCATGATAGAGCTATAACCTGGGTTTGTGGATGAACTGTAATTTCTGAAAGTCTTCCTGATTTCTCCAGATTCTCAGAACCTTTTGATGTTATGTTTTCAAAAATGTTATATAGTGAACACCAACAGATGAGGAACAGAAGAAGAAAATTTTGTCTCCCTGTTATCTTGTAACATGCAGGAAATTTGTGACTTTTCCTGTTTTGGGCACCAAATTGAGATTTGCATAATTTGCAAGTCATAACTCCCTGCAGCCCTCCAGATACAGGCAGCAAACATATTCCAGGAGCATGTGTTTTAACTATGACAAAGTCATGTGAATTTGAAGCAATATCAGGGTTCTGCTGGCTAATCAAACCAATTTATTAGCACAGTATTGAAAAGAACAATAACAGTGTTTCAGATTTGTGATGGTGAGTGAGTGACTGCAATGTCAAACGTGTTGAATATGCAAATATTTACCATGCCACTGCAGTCCTCCTCGATGCTTTGAATACTTATGTATTTTTCAGCTTGTACTGGTTTTACTTTCTGCCACTTTTTTTGTTTTTTTTACACAGAGAAATGCGCACACTTTCACGGACAACACCAAACAGCAGAGGACAAGTTAGTGACCAGGCTGCAAAAGATTAAGGCTCATACCCCCTCATCAGCTAAACAGTAGCAATGGGACTACATATAGCACTGTGCAAAACTTTGGAGCTATCCCTCATTTCTTTATATTTTGCTGGGAAAATTGGAAACCTATTGGAAATACAGCACATCGCTCCATAAGACTTGTTGTCACCGATTTACAGTCCAGTTCTTGTGTAATTTGGGATCACTAAGCCTTTTCTCCTTGTTTCCCTTCATCAGGAAAGGTTTCCTCCCATTTTTAAGGACACACTGTCCCCCATGCTGCAATATACCAGGTTTTTTGCTAATAGCTCTTTGAGAATCACCACTTCTAACTAGGTTACCTTTGGTATTTTTCATAAATTCACTAATGAAATGGGAACAAATTGTGTATTTTGTGACAACCTGAAAAGTTGCTCAAAACCACTTTAAAAAATACAAAGTCTGGCTCTTTGGAAGCAAAATGCAACGAATGAGGGGTTGTTAAAGGCCCCTCTTCTGTGGAACCAGCTTCCAGTTTGGATTCGGGAGACAGACACTATCTCTACTTTTAAGATTAGGCTTAAAACTTTCCTTTTTGCTAAAGCATATAGTTAGGGCTGGAGCAGGTGAACCTGAATCCTCCCTTAGTTATGCTGCAATAGACGTAGGCTGCCGGGGATTCCCATGATGCATTGAGTTTTTCCTTTCCAGTCACCTTTCTCACTCACTATGTGTTAACAGACCTCTCTGCATTGAATCATATCTGTTATTAATCTCTGTCTCTCTTCCACAGCATGTCTTTATCCTGTTTTCCTTCTCTCACCCCAACCGGTCGCAGCAGATGGCCCCGCCCCTCCCTGAACCTGGTTCTGCCGGAGGTTTCTTCCTGTTAAAAGGGAGTTTTTCCTTCCCACTGTTGCCAAAGTGCTTGCTAATAAGGGGTCATATGATCGTTGGGGTTTTTCTCTGTATCTATGAAGCGCCTTGAGGCGACTTTTGTTGTGATTTGGCGCTATATAAATAAAATTGAATTGAGTTAAAGACTTTTATACACCAATATATGATGAACATGCAAAAGGCGTTTTATTGAACTGAAAATGTTTTGAGATGTCGTAAAACTAAAAATTTAATGAAGGTACCCTTTTCTTTGGTCTTTTTTTTTTTTAAACCCCAAGCATCAAATTTAATTTTTTCTATCATCTAAAAGTTTGTGTTACTAACTGCACAAACGTCCTCATCACTTCTGTTGATTAGCTCACCGACTTTTAGTCTGTGTCCTCTTACAACACTGAGTGCAGGTTTTCCATTTCCTTTAACGCACCCAGGACACGCTCGGTATCTCCTGAGAAGAGCTGGAGGCGGCGGCTGGACAGAGAGTCTGGGCGTTACCTGAAAGTTGGCCCAAAATGCTGACACGGAAGTAATTTGATTGCATGTATATTTTCCGTGTAATTTTGTCAAATGAAAAACACTAAATTTCATTAAATCTAATCAATTGGCAATTATTTGACATCAAAGAGGGCTTTGTATGACCCACAGTGCAAAATGAGTTCATCATCCCTAAAGTAACTTTAAAATACCTTAATATTGGCTTTTATCCATCAAAACTAAATGCACTACACAGTTTTTGCTCACATGTTGTTTTAATACCCAAATATCTTTGGTTAAAGGCCATCTTGTGTATTTTAGGTAAACTGGAACCCTTTAACTCAACCCATTTTCCTTTATTAACCAAAATATAAAATAATCATAATAAATGTCACGCCATATCAAAACAAATGAGCAGTAAAAATCACTCACAACGCGTGCAGTTCATCTAAATAAAAATCATTTAATTTTCATTAATATTAATATTATTATCATCGTCATCATCATCATCATTCTATCTAGAGAGAGTCCACCATGCCACTTTCAGATCTGGAGTAGTGCTAAGATGCCTGTCTGTCTGAAGGGGGAAGAGGGTGGGGAGGAAAAAACAGGAAGGAGACAGACGAGTTAGGGTCGGGGGCAGGACCTGTACAGGTTCACGCTCCTGTTCATTCTCCATGCTGATGCAAACAAAGAGGGGGGCGCTATAAAGGAGGGCTGGACAGAAAGAGGAGGAGGAGGGACTGAATTGTAGTTTGTCTTCACTGGCCAACATGAAACTGAGCTGTGAGGACAGAGACCAGCTGAGGGGGACAATGGGTGGAGGGGGTGGAGCAGCTTCAAGCTCACTGGTCAGGTCTGCTGGACAGGGAACCAGGACAAGCCAATCACAGACTGATACAGAGGAGGAGGGTTTATGTATACACGTCTGCATCTGTGTTTGTACATGTAGAGGTGTGCTTGCACTGATGTGTGTATCTGTGAGTGTGTAACTGGTCAGAGTTACTTTGATCCATTGTCACTGTACACTTGTCAAAGTCACTGTCACAACCGGGTACAAAGTTGAGGTAACAAACTTCTTTTTCCGCTTCTGTGAAGAGAGACAAAGAACGAGTGAGAGGAGTCGAATCAATTAAAGCAGCAACTCACGGACGTTTTGCTTCCAGGCTTCTTTAAAGCAGAAGACAGACATCATCAGGGAGTTATCGATGTATAACAAACATAAACACTGGTGTTGTGCTGATAATAAAGCCGTAACACGAGGATTTCATCGTTTGTAAAACCACACTGACAGCACGCTGCAGTTAGCTCATTCGTGACGGGCAGCTGTAGCGCCAATACCGGTCGCCTTCCACTTTCTGTTTCTGAGCAACAAGGAAATGAGGCACCTTCACGGAGCTTCACGATTGGCAGGCTTTATGAGGATGCCATTAGCTCACCGCATGCCAAATTAAATCACGATATGCTCATTATTGATAATCAACTTTGACTTTTCACACTTAAATTCAGTCTTGCAGACACCTGGATGAAACCTGACAATTAGGAGAATCTGAATTTTTGACTGAAACACTTTGTAAGACAATACCGATTCCTAATTAGTTACATATTTATCTGATTCTGAGGCCTACTACATGCCCTCAGGCCATCCTCCACCCCAAACGAGTTGCTTTAGTCCACCTTTTTCAGACACTGACATCACACAGAGCCAACCTGAGCCTTTCGCTCCTGGGGATTATCCTTGTGCAAACTCCTTGTTACCTCATTACTGAAGATTTTGGCCACGTTTAATGTGTGCATCCACCTTTTTCAGCTAATTTTGGATATGGCGGTAAAAGCACAGTGAGTTTATAAAGGGATTACTATTGCAAAAAAGTAATTAGATTACTGTTACTTTCCTGTAAGCACGTTGCGTTACTAAACTGTGATTTTGTTTGTCTCATGACAATGACACGACAACGACAGCGTGCAACGTCCATGGCAACAACGAACACGTGTGTAGATCAACAATGGATAATATGGAGTGTGGTAAACAGTACAACCATGCAGCGTTTAAAGCTCGGAAATACTAACAATACTTTGAGTTTGATTCCGTAATAAGTGACAACATTAACATCCGCTGTACACTCTGCGTGGGAAAAAACTTCTTTCTACAGCGAAAAATTAAACTTAAAATCTGAGCACACGTGAAAACTTCATCTGATTATTGTTTGGACTTCTGTGTGTGCTTTCAACTCCTCACGGATGAGCTCTGATGATGTTCTTTAAGCCGTTACCTGTGTTTCATCGCGCTGTAGTGTTGCCACTGGAAACCATGTTGCTGTCAGAATTCGACAAAGACTGCTCCTTCACTACAGGGTCTGCAGGAGCGAGGGGAAAGGGAACCATGTTTAAAAACCAGAATATCTCTGAGAATAATAGATTTCCTTTTGATTTAGTCATTAAACCCAAAAAACCTACAGAAGTAGGGGTGCTCCATGGCCTCTGTGGCGGTCAGTCTCTGTTGGTGATCGTATCGTAGCAGCTTGTCCAGCAGGTCCAGAGCTTCGGGGCTCACCAAGTGCTGATTCTCCGTCTGCACAAACTGTTCCCAGCGCTTCCTGCTCTGCCTGCAGGCAAATGACGACAAACATGTTTCCATTTTTGGAGGCATGCTTCTGACTTGGTTCAAATCATAAAGAATAGAAGTTTCTCTGTACATGTGGGAGATTCTTCTTCTACAACAGCACCTTTCACTTATGGAGTGCCTCAAGGGTGCATCCTGGGCCCACTTCTTTTTTCATTGTATATGTTGCCTCTAAGTTTGACCTTTAGAAAACATCATTTTTCTTTCCACTGCTTTGCTAATAACATCCAGGCATATATCCTCATTCAATTGACAAGCAGATGCATGGGAGCATCAGTTCAGCTTTCTTAGCAACATTAAGTTCTGTGTGATGATAAATTTCTTATATCTTAATGAAAGAAAGCCCGAGGTTATTTGCTTTGGTAAATTTCACCCCTCAATCAACTCTTCTGACACGCCGAGTCATTCGGCTCGTTACTGTCATGCTGCTGTAATAAAAAAACAAACAAACCTGGGCATGATTTTTGATAAGTTTTTTTTTTAAATGGATCAACAAATAAGGACTGCCTCTATAATTTACTTTTATCAAATCAGAGTCACTGCCAAAGTAAAACCTTATCTCTTGCAAAATGACCTGGAAAAGGTTATTGATATTTTCAATCACTTCCCACCTGCACTACTGTAATTCCCTTTGGTATCGAACAGTCATCTTTGGTTGCAGTTAGTCCAGAATGCGGAAGCTTGCCTCTCTACTGGTATTAAAAAGCACAAACATCTCTTAATTGGTTCCCTTTCCGTTTTTGAATTGATTTTAAGATTTTATTGCTTACTTTTAAAGCTTTGAACATCACATTCATATACCTGTAAGTACTCTGAGGTCACCTACCCAGTTGCTCTTAGCACCAGGTCTATGGAATAATCCATCTCTCCATATCCATACAGCTCAGATGGTACACACATTTAAATCTTTATTAACAAGACATTTATTCCTCTTGGCATTTGGATCAAGTGTAGCATCCTTATAGACAAATACATTTTATTTGTTTAATGTTTTGCTTTCATTTTATTTCCCTTGTTGTTTTATTTAATTTTATTGTCTTTTATGAGTTGATCGATTGTCTTTCTCTAGATTTTCATGTAATTTTTCTTGAGGCCGAGTGAACTTACTGTCCTAGGAGGTCCTTGAAGCGTGGGTCTAGCTCAATGTGGTATTTACGCAGGTAGCCGAAAAGCTCGTCTGTCCCCAGGACTTTGGCAATCCGCACCAGCTGGAAAAAACAACAGTGGAAGATCATACATGTCAGAGCAGACTTTTAACACCTTCCAAAACATTAAAAAATGTAACACACAAGCTTTAAGACAGTGGTTACCTCCATCTTTTAATATATAGTCTATGCTACCAAACTGTGGGAAACTCAGACCAATTACTGCATTTATTATGCCAAATTATGCTTCAGCAACAAACCCTGCCATTTATTGGTTTATAAGTTAGTGCCACATATGAAAACATCAGGACACTATCTCACTACATCGTCTATTAAACAGGTTACATTGTAGGCTCTACAAAGGTTCCCCACAGAAGTTAAGTTAGAATGAGCAACTGCACTGAAACCTTCTGGTAAAATGAGGACCCCTGGTGGTGAAAGGTTTAATTACATTTTACAAAAAGTAATTACAAAAAGTACCTTTAGCTGAGAAAAGGACACCACAAACAGCTGTGTGTTTGTGCCATGAGCCGAGGCAGACCCTCTGAGTTTTTTAACGCAAGTGTGCATGGAATCAGTTTTTAATGTTTACTCTTTTGTCTCATCTCGTATAAAAATTCGTGTGACAGGCACCTGATCGTAGTTGTCTTGTCCGTGGAAGAAGGGCTCTTTCTGAAAGATCATACTGGCCAGCATGCAGCCCAGGCTCCACATGTCTAGACTGTAATCATACATCTGGAACACACAATCATCAAACAGCACTGCAGATGAGGACAAAACAGACATCTCAATTATCTGCATGTGAGAAAACAGTGTGCGTGTTACCTGGTAGTCCACGAGGAGTTCAGGGCCTTTGAAGTATCGTGAGGCCACTCTGACGTTGTACTCCTGGGATGGGTGGTAAAACTCTGCCAAACCCCAATCTATAAGACGTAGCTAAAAAACACACACAGCAGAGACACATCCTGTTAATGCAATTTAAGGGTAAATTGGGTGAAGTCACATCTATATCAGCCTGCTGCCCCCTACTGGACATCTTACAGTCTGTTTTTCTTTTCTTGTAATAAAGATAAACCTGCAGTCTGAATTTCTTTCCACAGAGAACTTATTCTGCCCAGCATAGCCTCCACTGAGCTTCACTGTTCCCTGCAGAAACTCGTCCTTGAAGTGCCCTCCAGCTCACTGAACAAAATGTGGTCTGTTCAAACCAAATACTTCAAATTTTGACTCCCTGCTGCCATTTTTCTGCTCTCGAGCTTTGTGTGTGTAGCTGAGTTTGAGCACTTTGTTGCCAGTTCAGAGAAAAGGCTTTTTGGCTGCAAGTCCACACTCTGCTTGTTCCGAACATCTCCACGTTTCAAGGGGAAGTCGGCTTTTCGTCTGCTGCACGCAGATTTCTGCATTTCAGCTTCACATTGCTGCTCATTTCCTTGTGGCACCGCTGGAAATGCCTGTGTGCCTTTGAGACGTCTTACTGACAGAGGATGACATCCTTTGGATATTTTTGTTATGCTAACTGTTGGCAACATTTTTTGATGAATTTGATTTCTGTCACTTCTGCAGCAACCCATTTTTTCCCCCTTCTGTCATCAGATTTTATTCCCGCGACGCTGCTGTTTCTGAGTAAACTCAAGATCGCAGTTCGACCTACATAAGTTGCAACATTAAAAACCGAATTGTTTTCAATCAGGAAACAGGATCTGCTACTGCTTTCACACAAAGCACAAAAAAAACCATGATGTAAACAAATAAAACATGTAATTTCTTATCTGATATATAAATATTACTGGCTTTAAAATGAAAAATATCAAACTAGTCAATGATTCCTATTGTGAATACATTATTAGAAAGCGGGCTTTCTGGGGCATTAAATGTATTTAACTTCCCGGTGAAGGCTTGTTAATGCCAAATGTGTCAGAGTTAAATATGGCTTTGCTCTGAGCATACAGGACTTTTAATATTTTGATGACTTCATCAGTCTCGCTTTGGAGGAATTTTGGCCTTTTCTTCCGTTCAGTGTTGGTTCAATGCATTTGCAGGTATTTGTTTATGCATGGCTATCTTAAGGTGCTGACACAGCATTTTAATCAGGTTGAGGTCTGGACTTTGACTGGACCACTGCAGCACCTGGATTCGTTTCTTTTTCAGCAATCCTGCTGTGCTCGAGATCATTATTCTATTCCAATTTGGGCCAAATTGACAAATCGCTTCACATTTTTCTCTCCCACTGTCGCCAAAGTGCATATGCGGTATTTGTCCTGATATGCTTGCTGTCTTTGGTTTTCACCAAATGTGCTGCTGCATGTTGTGACCAAGCATTTTCACTTCGATCTCATCTGTTCACATTCAACTTTACAGACCTAAACCATGCTGCGATGTTCTTGTTTTATAGAGAACATCCTTTCCTACAGTGGCCCTGAGACGTCAAATATACCGCGACTTAAGAAACCACCAGAAAATAGACAAACACTGCGAAAGCACACGAAACACAACAAAAGTTGAATTTAGCACAACAGAAAGTGTTTCTCGGGACACAATAACTTGACGGTCCAGCGGCAGAAGTGACAGAAACAAAAAGACTCAAAGCAGAAGGTTCAACCGTGCTGTGAATGAGAATAGATGCTAACCCTAACCCTTTGAATCACATATTCATATAATACTGTACATACATGTTTGCCATTAGCTGTTTACTGTTAGCATGCCACTTCCGCCACTGTTCTGTAACGTTATTTGGTCCCCAGAGGTTTGTGAGCTTTTACAATTTTTCTATTTGCTGGTGTCTTCTTATGTTGCAGTCTGTTTGACCTCTCAGGGCCACCGTACTCTCTCCTGGTAACACTTCCAAACAAGCCACACCTGATTCAATGTTTGTCTAATTGCGCTGTCATGAACTTTAACCTTTAATATGCTGACTGAGGCCTGTAGACTGAGATGTAGCCTGTGGGTTGCAGGTGCATTCATACACCCGAATGCTCCAGACCAGCACACTGCAAAAAATGTCTGTTTTAATAGAAGCGCTCCTATTTGCTGATGACCACTCAGGTGCATTCTGTTACTTATCCTCATAATTCATATAGAATTATTTATCCTGCTGCTTTTAAACAATTATTTCCCCTGTGGGATCAAAGTATCTATCTTCATGTATTTAAAATAATCTATAACCAGTGTGGCAGCGAGCTGCCTAACCTTAAGTCACTAAAGCTGTGAGCAGTTAAAGCAGACCAGTTTTTGATTTGTTGTGGTGTTTGTGCTGTGCTGATTAGTGGATTTCCTTTCTGTTAGTGTTGCTCACTCCTCACGCTGGAAGTGGAAGAGAGACGAGAGAGACGGAGTGCCTTTCTCGGCACTCGGGAGCAAGCGACTCTCGACAGAAAATAGATCCATAGTCCTTCACATACACGTAGGACTACATGCTGTCAGAAGTAACCGAGAGAGTTGGAAAGGTCTTGTTTTTTTTAAGTAACATCATAACCTATAAAAAGTGACCTGAGGCATCTGCAGACTGATGATCATAAACGCTTTAATTATCTGATTCTAATAGCTAATGAAAATGCACCAACAGTGTGCAGTGAGCCTGACATTTACGTAGATGGAAATTACATCTGTGTTTATTTTAAGGTTCTCATGCCTAATGCACTCGCGCAGGGACGCTGCGTATTTGAAAGCCCACGCTAATGCAATAACAACTGCTTTTCAAAATGGGAAAAAAAAGAAAAAAAAAAAGAGAGATAACAAAAGATGGGAATGAAAAGCCGTGGTGAAAATAACCAGTGAGGGAGGGTGAGTGTGGGGGTGTGAGGGGAGAACAAAATAAGACTACACAGAGCACTGCCTACCTTTCTCAACTGGTGGTCGATCATCACATTGTGAGGTTTGACATCACGATGCATGATTCCCATACTGTGACAGTAGTCCAGAGCCTGACACACACACACATACACACCAACATAAAAAGGTATTAAAGTGCTTCTTTTTTTGGTAAACAGAACAGATTTTCAAGATAGCATTTCTAAACTCACTAGTTTTCTTTAGACAGCATTAATTATTTCTATAACAGAAATATTATAGACAATATTATTAGCCCCCTGAAAAACAGACCTTTTCATTAAGCCATAACAAAACACACTGCTGCGAAATGACGTCCTTTAAATTGGTAATACTCAAAGCTTGTAAAATTAGGTTAATCATCAAATTTGTAAACAGTTTAAAACTTTAATGACCTAAAGAAAGTTTATATATACTGCAGAGAGACACTGCTTATATTTGGAGGAAAAGCACCGTCCCCACAGCGGAGGTTGGCGAGTTTGGAACCGGGAATCTCGTCGAGGTGGAAGTAATCAAGAAAAGGAAGAAGGATCTGTGAAGATTTTCAAAGAAAACCTCAAGCAGTCAGGAGTGAAACTGGGTCTGGGTCATCGCTTTGTCTTCCTACACAACAGCAACCCAAAACATATGTAGCTCCTGATGAAAAACGAATTCTAGAAGACCAAAGTGACCGTTACTGACTGGCCTGCACAAAGTCCTGACTTGAAATCTGCGGGGTGAACTGAAGCCCAAGGGCCGTGCCAGAATACCATCAGAACTGGTCAGGAGACGAGGGGGCTAACAATACTGACACTGGTAGTTTTTGGTTTTTGTGAAATTATTTTGTTTCTGTAAAGTAGAATAATGTAAGCATCCAAAACAAAACTACGATGTTTGCTAAAGCTGAGATGTCTCACCTTCAGTAGTTCATACATATAGAAACGGATATCGTAATCTGTCAACTTCTGGTACAACTCCTGCAGGGGGAGAAAAATAACACAAATAAGCACTGAGGTTTGCTGCTCTTTCAGCCTTACTGATTGCAGCTATGAGAGACTTGGCACCGAGCAATGAAGGAAAGAGGCGAGGATTGTACCTTGAAGTCTGTGTTATTGATGCATTCAAAGACGAGTGCTGGCGTTCTGGACTATACAGCCACCACAGAGAGCATGAGAAGGGTGTGGAGAGAAATCAGGAGGAAAAACAAACAATTAACACCACAGAGAGAGAAATATATAAATCAGGAATACGCTTATTTCTGATTCAATCACCTGATAAACCAGTGATTTGGCAGCCCCCACCATGTGATTTCAACCCAAACGGGACGAACGATACAACCATTTGAATCATCCCTGATACTCAGCCGTGCACTCAAAAAGCTGTGCATACAATGATCATTTTCTAACCCAATGAAGTTCACAGGAACAAACAGACAAAGGACCCCGCAGGGTTCCCACCGCTGCACTGGAACAAGGCCTCCTGGCTTAGTCAGAGCATTTCCACTGCCTAAAAATATCCTTCCTTCCTGGTCGGTTGATGTGTCCCAGCTCAGAAAATTGTAAAACGGAGATATCCAGCCTGGTCGTCGCGGTGGATTTCAGATTGAAAACACAGAATATAGAAACAAATAAGTGGTCAAATGATAAAACTCCTGTAACTTCTGTTGACTACAAAACAAAAATTAAAACGCCACAAATTTTAGGTCCGATGGGAAGCTGAGAGCCAAAACAATCACACGGTAATTACAGCAAAACTGGAATTATAAGATTACTTTGTTTCTCGTGCCGACACAGAGTCTATCATTTGCTAAAGACAACGATGTCGTAAGGGGCTTCCTGCAGTATTTGTCATGCGAACAAACAAATGCTCAGGTGAGCACACAATGGCACAATAAACCAGCGATCCAGGTGCTAAAAAGAAAAGTTGCAGTTCCTCAAATGGCCACTTGAGGCAAAAACAAAAGAGAAGCAATGATTTCACACAGCTGGCCGTGTTAAAATATCCAACTTTACAGCAGCAGGCAAACAAGCTTGCTATGACGATGGCCCTTTATGATGACTGCATGGAGGTTATTTAATTATTTTGTTTTATAACTCATAAGTTTTCATTAGACTGATGTACAGAATTTAGCATGATAGAGTTCCAGCTGAAGTGTAACTTCCCAGTTTTCAACTGCAATGCCCCTGAAGTAGGATTTCGAGTCAGAGCAGCGCATTTGTGACTCGCTAAATGAGCCGTACGCAGAGCATTGATCAGGCACTATCCGTGAATGTGCTGCAGCACCTTTTTAAGCACAAAAAGAGCCCCGTGTTGTATTTCTACTGACGCACAAAGAGCTCGACCTCACTAAGGAGCAAAGCAAATCATGTTTTCCTTGATTTTCCAACTTCACTACTGGAATACAGTTTGAGAGTAAAGTCACTCCCAGCTCAACCATCCGTCTTCAGAGGCAAATGAAACGCCACAACAGCCTCGCTTTAGATCATTTTCGTCACCAAACTGAACGTCTTCACCTCGTCAGTGGTGCTAGTGCACTTATGAGGCGAAGCAAATCATCCTTTACATGCATTTCTGTGTGATGCAACCAGAAAACCTACAGTTGCATATTTCTAACCACAGCAGCTAGCATTTGCTTCCTTCTGGCTCAACGCCACCCCAAAAGAAAACAAAACAAGAGGGAACTGGCTGTAATAATAATAAAACAACAGTGTGAATACCTATGGAGCTGAAACATACTACAAAATCTTTTTGTACCATTAGGTTCACACTTCTCCACTCACCGACAGTCAGCAAATGCAATTCACCAAGAAGTGCAGCAATTTTCCAAACATACAATGGGAAGAACAACATGGCTGCCTTGGAAGTATTCAAGGTAAACACTGCAGCCTCTAAACTGACACCAACTTGTAGCTTAAAAGAAATGGTTCCAGTCAACCCGGTTTACTCATTTTAATCTGGGGGAAAGTAACAGTGAGAATGGCGCATCCCTTATTTGGCTGACATTAAATCAAAGACCTAATATAAATGTAATTATTCACAATGCTGTGAGCTTGGGACAGTTTGTTTTCTTGAGAGAATGACGGGGAAACAAAGAAGGCAGAAAGACGGAGCTTTAATCTAGTAGCTGCATCTCTGGCTGACATTGTGGCTGCTCATACTCTAGCCCTAGTTTTACATCTCGATTCATTTTGACACTTCATAAAAACATAAACATGCTATTAGCAAGCCTACCACTGGGTCTTTCACTGTGTCCACCAGACGGATGATATTGGTCCCTCCTCGCAAGTTCTCCAGGATTTTGATCTCTCGCTTGATCTTCTTCTTCTTGACAGGCTAAAACAAGCATGAAAAACAAAACAGCCAGATTTAATAAAAAGATTTAACAGAGCAGTCTCAGAATAAATGAAAAACAGCAGAGGAAAAGATGTCAAATCTGAAAGGTTTGCTGCCCTGCTGCTTCTTCTCACTCCCGCCTCATATCTGCTGACTCTGCTTGCACTGTCGCTGCTGCTGCATTCTTCAGCATCTCTTAGCTTCACTCAGTCTGAGGTTTCCATTTAAGTGACTGTCAGCTAATCCTCATCTGTCACAGGCATCACTCAATTTTTTTTAGTGGTTAGACCTCTTGCACTTAGTCATATAGTTGTTTAGTAACCATGTTAAATAGTGACTACTAACTGTGACAAGACAAAAATGAATCAAACGCAGGGTCTACAGCTAAAAATCTAGATATTTATGCTGTGATCCGAGCAGAAAAAGAAGACTCTACTGGCTGTTTTTAAGAAGGGCTCAAATGACTTGGATATGTGAATGTTGTGTACTCAATTAGCTTAATCCACCAGTAGTGAGGCAGCAGTAATAGAGCCAGTCAATCCAAGCCGGTTGTAGTGTTCGCACCACCTACGTCTTACAAATGGAGCTTTGTGTCAGCACCTAATTTAAGGAGTTTGGTTATTTCCCATATTTGCCTTTATTATTAGTTATATTTATTACTGATGTGATGCAAATGTTTGGCAGTTCTCTGCAGCACAGTAACCACACGTCATCATCCTGCTGGAACCAACTTCGTTAATCTTCATCTGGGATTTTCCAAAAGCAGCAGGGGGCTTTGCTCGCTGGCTTAACTGCAGGGCTGCAATTAGCTCCAGATCAGCAGTGATTGAGTGACCCAGAGCTGCCATCACTGGCCCGCTAGCTGTTTAGGCGATCGGGCAGAGCGGCCCAAGTTTGTTTGTTTTTTTCCATCTGGCAAAATGTTTGTCAGGAAAAAACTTTGGACTCTGATGTTGGAGTTTTTTTAATCACTAATTCAACAAACATGTAATCTAAACTTGACAAATGCAGAAAAACTGGAAAGCTAAGGTGCATCTATTTTCAGCTTACACGGTCTCAGCGCATTAGCAGGGTTTAAGACAAAAAATAATCCTTTCACGCTGCCAGAATTTTAAGAATTATGTCTTTGGGTTCATTTAAGCAGCTGGGATGAGAGTCAGCAACACCACGACTGAGGCCAGGTTTCTCTACTGCAAAATGATGGGGGAAGAGTTCCCCCCCCCCCAAGCGTGGTAGGTGCCTTCCTTTGGTGGTTTTCAGGGCACGCACAACTGACCTAAAACTCGCTGGAGAAACTAGACATCTCATCTGGTCTGGGAGCGCCTCAAGATCTTCCAGGAGGAGGTGGAAAATGTACTCAGGCAAAGGGATGTTTGGAATAACCTGCCTAGCCTAGCAAAAGACTAATTATTCAGGAAATACTCAAGACTAAAAAAAACTATGTCTTCATTATTCATTAATTTAACAATTATGTATGCAGTCATACATCATCAGCTGGTCAAACTCTGCTTTGAGGTTTTCTTAAAATTCACAGTAATTGAAGCAGAAATCTCCACGGCCAAAAACTGCAGTTCCTTAAATGGCCACTTGAGGCCTGTTCCAGAAGTAAATCGATCCCAAAAGGCTTCCATGTTAAATTACCAAACTTTACAGCAAAAATAAGGATGTTTGCTTTGTGCTACAGGAGACTGTTTTGTTCTCAAGAGCTAAAATCCATTTTCATAACAACTATATAGGGGTGAAATGCACCTCAATGCAAAGAGCTGTAGCCAACAGCTCTCTCACCCTCATTTGTGCTGTTGGTTTAGGAGCATTTTAATGGAATGCTCTGATATGGATTTAAATGTGCTATAACAAGTTTATCCCTGAGTTTTGTTGAAATTGTAGTATTTAAGTACTAAAAGCTACTTTTAGCTACTCCCATATTCACAAGGGCTCACTACAGCAGGTAGATCCACATATCTGACTTAATGCAATGCCCGAGAGATTTTTATTTCCTGTTGGGATCGAACTCAGGATCTTTAGCATAGACAAATGCATACACAATTACACAGAATTCTCCCACCTTTTATATACAGTCTGTGTATTTATCTAATAGCTTTTCACAACTGGTGGTATGGTAAGTATAAGGCTCTATTGCAGATATATTTGGCAATAAAATATTATTAAATAATAGTTATTCTTTAAAATGTAATAAAAATGCCCATGATGACAGTGCTGTCCCAATCAATCTGCTCACCTTCAGGATTTTGACCACCACCTTCTCATTGTTGGTGATGTTGATAGCCTCGAACACTTCGCTGTACTTCCCTCTGCCCAGCTTTCGAACCAGCTGGTAGTCCTCCTGGTTGCTATAGGGACAGCCAGAAAAACAGGAATATGAGGAGAGAGGAATTTTTTTCCAGATACATACAATTAAGCCAGTCTATAAGCTGATTCTAAATGTTCTACCCGCTGACTTCTGGTTCTGATACCAAGCCAAAATGTTATACAAGTCAGGCTGGATAGGTGAAAGAGATGGAGGTAAGGAGGAGGAAAGTGTCAAACAGTGAAGAACAGCAGGCTTGAAGGTCGGGAGACATGGTGTCATCACACCCTCACAGCTAAATGTATAATAATAGACGCCCATCTGCCATATTTCCCCTCCACAGAAATCCCTTATCATACGATTATCATGCACGCTGCAGTAATCAGAAATGTCCTCACTTCCAGTTGGGTACGTGGGCCTCGTAGTCCCAGTACTCGCGGGTCTTCAGCGTGTTGACGTCTGCGTACACACGGGCTTTGCTACCGGCCACCGGACCCGGCATGGCGAGACCCGTGGCTCGGGTGCCGTGGGGCGCCTGTCACGGAGATCTGCTGGGATGTGGATGGCAGACTAAAATGGGGGGGGTGGGGTGGCGGGGTTGTATGAATGGGGATAACGTGTGTGGGTGTAAAGCGGAGCTGGCCAGCCAGCTATCGTGCAGAGATAAGCAACCAGAGTCAGAAAAGTGGAGGCAGGAATGATGAGAAAACCAGGGATGTCCGCCGGGAAAAGCCGCAGTCACTGCCCGCCGAGCAGCACTCCTTGGTGGGGTTAACAGAAGCAGCAGAGACGGGGAGGGGGTGGTGGATCTTGGAGTGATTAGCAGCTGAGGTTACACACAGGGACGGGGAAGCATCGGGGCACTGAGGTAGAGAAGAACCGAACCCCTGAAAGGCCACAGAGGGGGCTGGAAAGGAAGTCGGTGGTCTAAAAATTACGGGTCTAAACTCCGAGGCTAACGTTGCTCTTTGCGGGCCCCAAATCCGAGGAGAAACAGGCGGCCTTCCTGCGCTGGTCCGGGAATGAGGGGTGCCCACCGTGGGCCGGTGTTCGCTATCAACCGAAAACCGATGTGATGGATCGACAGCGGGGATCGATCTCGGGGAGAGGAGGGGGTGGAGTAGCGGAGAGATCGATGATGTTAGCTAACGGTAGCCTGCGATGCTACTTGAGCGCGAGGATGTCGCACCGACGGGGAGCGCTCGGCGCCGTGCACCACCATCGGCGGAGACAGCGTCATGTGCGATCGGCTGTGCGGGGTAAGCAGCGTCTCGGAGGCCCGGTGCCACACGCTCACGGAGACCCCACGATTCAAGGGGATTCTTCTGCACCTGCGGACCTCCCCTAGTCGAGAGCGCAGGGAAGGGAAGCGGATTGCGATTGAAGAGGCGCAAGAGAGCCGCCCGGATGTGAAAGCCGCTGGCTGCCGGGGTGAAAATGAGGAACGAGACCTTCCAGTGGATAGCCGGGCCACAGCGCCCCCTGGTGAAAAGGATGTGACGGATTTCTCAACTATTTAAAAACGGAGTGCAAAAGTAAGTAAAACAAAAACAAAAACAAAGCTGGCTCCGGTATGTAACAGGTGTCGTCTCGTCTGTTTGTAAGCAAGGTGCAAAAACTACCTCTCTAAGGCAGAACTCGTTAGATTTTAGTTGCTCCTGTCACTTTCCTAAAACTAGATATGCTCTCGAGCGCACTTGGAAAGATTGTAAAATCTTCACACTTTCACCCAGCAAAGCGCAACCTTGCTCAATTAGAATGTTCTCCAAAATGTGAAAACATTCTAGAGGAAAACCTTTAGGAAGCTTTTCCTGGAGGTTCCCTTAAGTTTGTTTGTTTTTGTTTTGTTTTTTTAAATAACCTTTAGGGAAACATCTGGGAACATTCTTGAAGGTCCCCTGGAGGTTCTACAAAAGCAACCTTCAGTTTTCAGATTGCCACCCTTGCTGTTCACTCTGTTTTAACGAAATTTGTCTCATATGAATTGGAGTTGTCTCAAGTATGAAATACAATTCATTGTTTCTATTTTACCTTTTGAGTTCAACTCTGGCCTTAAATTTGAACTTGGTAGCATGGAGTTTCTTAAAGAATATACATATCTCACTATAGTATTTTGTAATAGTTCTACAATAATATTCTCCATTTTTTGTTAATTAATGAGTAATAATAACAACAACCCTGCTATGCTTTCTGTGTTTCTTTCATGTAAGAAAGAAACAGATTAGAACATGATTGAAAAAAAAATCAGCTATTTCAAACGTAATATTAAATAGTATTTTACATCTGAAGCCGAAAACGTCTGGTAAATTTCATATATTTTCATGGATGAATTCAATATTCATGAGACATATCAAGGCTTCTTTTGTTTTAATTTTAATTATTATTGATTGACAATCAGAAATTCAGTATTAATCAAAAAAAGGATTCCTGATAGAGAAATGTTCCAATTCTAAAGCGTGGTCACTTAGTACTTGGTTGGGGTTCCTTTACCATGAATTATTGCATCAGTGCAGTGTGGCATGGAGGCAATCTCTGCTGAGGTGTTACAGGTTACTTTGATATGAGCCTTCAGCTCATCTGTGTTTTTGGGTTGGGTGTTTCTCATTTTCTTCTGGACAATACTTCACGGAGTTTCTGTGGCGTTCAGGTGATGGTAAACTGGCTGGTCAATCAAGCACAGTAATAACATGGTCACCAAACTATTTGGTAGCAGTTTTGGCATTATGAGTAGAAGCTGAAAGGAAATTGCTGTCTCCATAAAGCTCTTAAGAAGATTTTACTGAATTTCTCTAAAAAGTCCTGGTAGACACTCTATTGACTTTGGAGTTGATCAACCACCAACAACACCACACTGCACCACAAATGATCACACAGTGCAGGACATTCACATGGGACTTCACTACCGCTCTGTTCCTTCATCTAAGAGGAGGTCCACATCCAGATGTTGTTCTCCCTGGCCCAGGTAAGACGCCTCTGACGTCTCTGGTTCAGGAGTGTCTCCTACCATAATAGGGTAGAAGGTGCATAATACCGTTAATATGCTTCCGTACAGCACTCTGCAAACAGCCAGCTGTTTCAGCAAATCGATGATCGTCATCTGGACAGCTGTCGAGTCAGCAGTTTTCCCCATGATTGAAGCTGTATGTGCTGAACTAAACTGAGAATTGTATAACATTTGTAATGTCTGAATGGTAATTGGAATGAAATGGTCTAATAATCTGACACACTGGATTTCAGATTTTTATTTTAACCAAGAAAAACTGTTTTCAGATGGACGTATACAGGTTTTGACACGGTCGAAGGGCTTCTCGGTATCTAACGAGGTGAACGTGCGAATTCCAGGAAGGCTTTAGTTCCAAAATACCGATGGGCTTTGGGCTGTGGCTACAATGTAGCTTGCCATCACCAGTGTGTGGAATGTGTGTGTGAATGGGTGAATGACTGAATGTAGTGTAAACCGCTTTGGGGTCCTTAGGGACTAAGTACTATACAAATACAGGCCATTTACCAAATAACTTCATTATTCTTATAGATTTATAAATGGAAAAAAAGTTTTATTTGTTAGTGCCATTTGTAATTGAATGCTACATACATACAGATAATCTTAGCATGAATGTACACGTACTGTATGTTGCCACAAAGTTTTTTTCTTTTCAAAGGTTTGTTTTCAACATCATTCACATGAACTACAGTACAATTTGGGAGGGAGGGGTTGGACAAAAAAAAAGGGAAAAAAAGAAGAAATGATATCTGAGGGAATGGCGCTGTGTGGAGGAAGGGCTTGGTGACACTGGTTCCCAAAGACAGAAACACAGGAACTAACACGGCAAGCATGCAGAGAGCAAGAGACACCAGGGTCTGACGGGGTTATTTATTGGAACTGAAAAGGAAACAGTAAACAACGGGTGGGTTAACTGGTGCCTTTACTGGCCTTTCACTGCAGGAGGGTAGGGAGTAATCATTTGTGCTTGTACAAAATGTTTTCCTCTGTTTGCTCATCAGATACGACAAATTTTTAAAAACCCACCCACCCCACTTGATTTTGAAGATTTCCTCGCTGTAACTTTTGGTCCGACCCAAACAGTACTCTACGACATAAAAAAAATGAACAAAAAAGAAATAAAATAATGCATCCAGGCAGCCAAGGTCAGGAGTACTAATCACTGTAACAGTGCTGCTTGGCTGGCATTAGGTTAATCTTTGGCTTGGAACATACATTTGTATGTTGTTGTTATTATTATTAATACACATAAGTGAGGTCATTATTCTGCAACTTGAGCGACTATTTTCTATTATACACATCTAATGATGTGTCAGCACCGATCAACTAGTCCTTGCACACTTGCGTTTCTTGGCAAAATATGAACCCAGCCCCAATGATTCCTGATGTGTGTGTGTGTGTGTGTCATAGTAATTCTGCATTTCCAAAGCTGTGGCACACCTACCCCAAGGCCCTGGTCTCTCCCTCCAGGAATACAGATATTCATATCAATTCAAATAACATTAATTAAAAAACAAACAAACAAACAACTTACAGTACTTTTGTTTTTTAAACCTCAAATCCACCTTGTTCTGAACATCGTTCAATACCAGATTCATAAAAGTAAAAAAATAATTAATGATAATAATAATAATAATAATAATGATGATGGTGGATAGAAACAGAAAGGAGTAGATGAGGCAGAGAGGCACCGCGGCCCCACTTTTAAGGCGAAAACAAAAAGAAAAGAACTGCAAGCTAGAATTTAAAAAAATAAAGTTACTTCTGTCTCCTCAGTGTGTACTCGGTTCTTTTCAATACTGCACTCAAACCATGAATCGAGCATTCACGGCGTTCACACCCAACATGTAAACTAACTGGTGTTCCAGGACCCTTAAGCACAACTACAATCTCATAGCTTTCAGAGGAGAGGAAGGAGCCAATCTCTCTGGTAATAAACCCACCCTGACAGACACGACGTCGTACGTAGCAGGACAAACAGATTTAACAGGTCTTTCAAACCGTGGAAATTATTCAACACATGCTGCAGGACAGTCCCGCAGAAACAGCTCTCACAAAGACCAGTACAGTTAGTAATAACAACAGTAATAACAAAGAAATAGAAAAAGGCAGGTTGGTTGAAATAATTCTACTACAATTCACTTCAGTCTGAATTTCCCTGTTTGACAGAACACCGTTTACATTCACGCATTCAGACTCATGTGCGGGTTTCTCTTTGAGACTCCTCGCGACGCACTGGCACAGTCACTACATGGACTACAAAAATGAAAACGAAATACAAAAAAAAAAAAAAGAAAGAAAGAAAAAAAAAGCATTTTTCATAACATTTCACGTGGTAAAAAGTAGCAAGAATACAAAAACAGCTCTTCAATACCTATTTTCATAAGAAAGACATTTCCGACTCATCTGGCTAAGCACACCCACACATCCAGAGTTATATACAGGATGAGGATGAGAGACTTTGACACTTTTAAATGCACGACAGCACTGACCTCTGCAGGAATAGTACATTAGTGTGAAATATATTTTTCTGTATTGAAGGATTAGAACAGCTGAAGCTTTTGCAGACTTAAATTTGGGCTGGCTGATTAGTCTACACACCACAGGGTGTAGCTTTATACTGTTCACACATAGAATTATTTAACCGTAGGACAACGCATTCCCAAATCCCCAATGCCGTTTCACTTCACATACACCGATCAGCCATAACATTAAAACCACCAGCCTAATATTGCATTAGAGCCTCTCGTGGAGCCAAAAAAAGCTCTGACATTGGCAGCAGATCTTTGGGGGCCTGTGGTGCCTCTGTGGATAGAATTTGTTCCAACACACTGGGTCAACACCTTTGGCTGCTATGTTATTGCTAATTGGTGTAAAATGAGGCCTTCACTGGCCACTTCTTTAATAAGAAGAGTAAAAATAAAAATGGAGGTTAAGGATACCCAAAGCATTTCAGACCACTCTTTACCCAAAGATATTAAAGTGAGTGCATGCGTGTCTTGGAGGGCGGTATGGAAAGTCACACTTTGCAAACTTCTGATACTAAACAGTGACAGGCTGAGTCAGGAAGAGCAGGAAGCAGAGGAAAGATGTAGGTAATAATGAGAGGGGGAGAAACTGAAGGGAGGCCAAGAGCAGTCATCACAAACCCATTGCAGACATGCAGTTTTTTTCCATTAAACTGACACCATCGAAATGAGTAAACTTCATGTAAATGAGCACTCGGGTCACTTTTATGTAAAAGTCGCAATGGCAATCCTACAAGATCAGACCTCGTAAACTCTTAAGTATCAGTTTTGATACAGGACAAGTGGACACGTTAACTGAGATTACACACGTGACTTCCTGAATTCCTCAGTTCATTGTGTGCAAAACATTTGATCTCTTTAAGTCAAATTCTAGTTTCTAGAATTATAGTTAAATAATTCCTCTGTGATGCTCTTCTGCTTTTCCAATTTCAGAAGAAACATCTCTCTGCTGCAGCGCACACAGAGAAAATAATCTAAAGTCTGGAGTCAATGCTGATGACACTCAAGCTTTTTTTCTTGAGGTATGAAAAGATTTTGCATGAGTACCATAGTAGGTCTGATGCATGTCTGAATGAGACCATGGGCGCCAATAACGTAAATATGACCTATGCCTGAATGACAATCTGCTATCACCTTAATGGAATGCTTTGCATCCCATGTTTGAAAAGGGCTATAGTAGCAAGAGGGGGGGGAAGAAGAAAAACAAGAGGACTCCACTTTAGTGGATACTAAAAGTTGCGACTCAGCCTGAATGATTTACTCAATACTCTCTTAAACATCCTACCAAACTGTTTTAAAAACAACAAATCCTGTCTTACTTTTTACTGACGTAACAGGGATGCTTCTGCTGCTCATTTCTGAGGGGAGGAAATTAGGGTGGATCTGCTAGATCAACCTGCAATATGGCACTTGTTCCTGGGAGTTACGTGGTTGTGGTAAGGGTTGGGTTTATTAAAATAAGGACCAGATTTAAGAAGAGACAAAAAAATGTTCAGTTTTTATGGAATGACAAGACTTGGAGTAACATTAACTGGGCAGATTAGCAGAGCAACAAAACCCTGATGTAGCACTGTTGGAATGAATAGAACAATTCAGGACTCTCCTGAAAGTGTGGTTAATGTTAGGCTGAATAAATAGCCCAGAAGGGACAGACAAAAGTTCAAACTAAGAAGTCAAGGGTTTATATGCACTGGGGCACAGGGTAGCCCCCTCCATCAGCTGTGTGCTGCACTGTGTGGTCCTGCAAGGAGCCCAAGTCACTGAAACGCTCTCCGCACCAAACACACTTGAACTGACCCTCTCTGGAGTGCGTGCTCTGGTGTTTGGTCAAGTGCTCGCGTTGTTTGAAGCCCTTATTGCAATGACCGCACTTGTACGGTTTTTCGCCTGTATGCACGCGCCGGTGTCGGTTCAGGTCCGACGAGTACTTGAAACGTTTCTCACAGTCAGGGCACTTCAGTGGCTTTTCCCGCGATGGGTCGCAGCGATGCTGCACAAACTCTGAAGAGGACAGGAAGCGGCGGTCGCAGAGCGAGCACTTGAGGGGCTTCTCCTGGCAGTGCGAGTTTTGATGACGCTGTAACGTGGAACTCTTCTTGTAGCCTTTGCCGCAAACGTCACACTTGTATGGCTTGTCAGGCGAGTTGTTGGACGACTCCCCGCACTTGTGCCTGAGCAGCTCTCCTGACTGGCTGAACTCCTTCTGGCATGAGGCACACTTGAACAAGTTGTCCATGCCGTGGACGTGCTGGTGGTAGAGGAGGTGAGAGGGCTGCATGAAGCCCTTGTCGCACAGATTGCATTTGAATGGGCGGTCTGTGGGGTCTTTATGAGTGCGGCTGTGGCGCACCAGTGCATACTGCTGCTTGAAACTCATCTGACACTCGTCACAGTGGAACGGACGCTCCTCTGAGTGTGTGCGCTCGTGCTGGCGAAGGTCAGATGGCCGCTTGAAACCCTTACCGCAGGTAGCACAGCGAAACGGCCGAGAACCCTGCGGGTGGCAAGGGTGGTGAAGGAGCTCTGAAGACTCTTTGAAGTGCAGTTCACATAAGTTGCATTTGAACAAGTGCTCACCCGAGTGCACGTACATGTGGCGCACCAAGTGGGAGCGGTGCTTGAAGCTCTTTTCACAGACAGCACACTTGAATGGACGTTCATTGCTGTGTGTTCGCTGGTGGTGCTGCAGGTGTGACGACTGGCTGAAGGCTTTGTCGCACGTGTCACATTTGAAGGGCTTTTCCCCCGTGTGAACCCTCTCGTGCCGTGTCAGTTCTGAGAGGTGTTTGAAGCCTTTCTGGCACACGGAACATTTGTAGGGCCGGTCTCGGGCCGAGGGGAACGGCAGAATGGACGAGCTGCTGCTGGCTGACGCCCCATCACTGCTGGGCTGCTGGGAGCTGCTCGAGGAGTTGGGTGTAGCGCTGCCAGAAGAGCCAGGCCGGTAGGTCTTCTCGCATATTGAACATTTCATTGGGTTGGTGCTGTTGTGCGATGTGTGGTGCTGGGCGAGAGAAGTGAGCAGGGAGAAGCCCATCTTACACACCCCGCACACAAACGGCTTCTGCTCCACCTGAACACACTGGTGCTCCAGCAAGTCTGTTGCCTGGTGGAAAATCTTCATGCACTGAGTGCACTGGAATGACCTGTCCTGAGTCACCATGCACTGATGTTCATGTGGGTTTGCCAGGTGGGAGATATCATGTCCACAAGCCCCACACTTGTGTCCTCCCTCTGTCCCAACCTGAAGGGACGTCTGCTGGGCCTGGGCAGGGTGCTGCTGCTGCTGACTGTGCTGCCCACCTACATGCTGCTGACTCCCACTGTGTTGCTGTCCATGCTGGCTCTGCTGTCCATGCTGCTGTAGCGACGTAGTGTCTGGCTGTAGTACGATACCATACACAGCACAGCCCAATGCGTTCTCAGCACCCGGAGGGATGGTGTGGACAACCTGAGGTGGTGCAACTGCATGCTGCTGCCAGGCTTCTGTCATGCGGGCTCGAGTGTAAGGATTGAGCTTGGCAGCTGGTGTGGCCCAACTGCAGGAAGAGAGGGAGAGCAACAGGTATTTCAAAGTACAAGCTAAAAGCTTCTGTGTTTGTGAAGGAGAAATGAAACATAAACTCACTCCATGTCTGCAGCTGGCACCGGAATGCAAAGGCTGCTTGGTGGAGATGCAGGTGAGAAAACAGCCAGGTGCCAAGGGGAAAAGATGACCAGGTGTGTGAAGTAGTAAAGGTAAATCAACTACTTTCACTTTAGTCTTTGCCTTCAGGTGGTATCTGTATAAAAACAGAATTAAAGTGGGTTATAACAAACACTGCAACTGGCATTCAGTAATGATAATAATGTTTTTAAGCTAATGATTCCAGCCCTACACCCAGACTGAACAATCTGTTCAGTCTTTATATGTTTAACCAAAAATTTAAAGCCAGACCTACACCAGAAATGAGTACATCAGAGGGGCAGATAGGGTTGAGCAGTTTGGAGAGAGAAGTTAGAGGGGCAAGGCTGAGATGGTATGGACATGTGCAGAGGAGGGATAGAGGATATACCGGGCATTGATGATGGAGCTGCAGGCAGGAGAAAAGGAAGACCTTAAGGGAGCTTCATGGATTTAGTGAAGGAAAACATGCAGAGGGTTGTTGTGACAGAGGAGGGTGAGATCAAGGCAAATCAAAGGGAGGAGGAGGAGGAGAAGGGCTCAAATATGAGACTTTACAGGTCTGCTTGAATTGGTTTTCATATTTAACAAGCGAGACATTTTTTATACCACTGTCCCAAATTACAGTTCCTGATTCTCTTTTATGGTAAGAAAAGCTGGAAAAATATCAGGCTTTTATCTTCAATAGTTTTTAGCCATTTGTGTTCAAACATTGCCTCAGATTTCAAAGTGTGAAAATTTTAAATTATTTGCCATATGAAGCTAAAAATTTACAGCAATCATTAGATATGTCCATTAGGTTTAAAACAGGTGAATGACAGACTGTGCGGGTAACTACACATGTGGGCACTTTCTCTCATTGCAGTCATCATTAGACCTTCACTTACATTCATTCTTCAAAAAGCATATATTCATGGCAATGACAACGAGATCAATGATACTGGTCAAGGTGAGGCCAGCGCAATTAGGCTGTAAACAGTGAGGGTGTTTGAAGATATGCAACGTCTATGAAAGCAGCAGCAAGTGAACTCATTAACATACAGACTTAGATCGCAAAGATTAGAGCCGGCTTTTATTTAAATGGTATAATAGTGGCGGTGAAGTCCCCTCCCCTCTCTATGTACGAAACTAAATGCCCACCGACTCACGGTAAAAAGTGGAAAGCAGCGTCTGCGCATCATAATGTTTCTCGTCTCCAGGCGAAGATCACTGTAACCAGGTTAGCTTAGCTACCTAGCCTAGCCACTTGCTAACGCATCCACAGGAGCTTACGATGGAGATTAGCAGGCTAGTCACAGCAAAATAAGAGCCAGGTAGCAGCAACAGCAACACGCTAGTTATACGAGCCCTTCATGTAAACAACGATGGGAAAATGCCATATTTACATACCCGGAGTGTCCAGTCAAGGCTGCTGAGTATTCTCTGTGTGATCGTAGGCTAGCTGTTCCCCATAAAAGCGCTGGGTCCCTTCCTCACATCCGCAAAAAGGTGCTCGGATGCTCTCTTGTTCAAGCGCTGTGGCTTCGGGGGGGCGAAAAAAATGTGATTTGCGGCTCATTAAAACACGCGGAAATTCTCCCGCGATTTCACCATCAGCCCCGCAAACAGCATCATTTCACGTAAACGTGCGTCCGACTCCTAGGGCATCCTCGCGGCTCACGGAAAGATGTGCATTTTGTAAGAAGTTGCTAGCCTGGTATCGACTAGCTACTGAGCCTCTGCCCGCGCGCACGGGACACACACAAGTATAGAGCCCAGTGTGTGAAGGCTTTAATGTAAGATTTGGCAAAAAAAGAAAGTATCCCTGTTCCGTATCTATACTTTAAAGAATAGAGGAAAAAAAAAGAAAAAAAAACATTTTCTAAATGGCTCTATTAAACTTGGTATATTTTGTTCCGAATAGCTCACACTGCATTAATACACATAAGATACACAGCTGACACAGTATATACACATTTTCTTTATCCACAAACCATCGAAAGGGGAACTGATTTACAGCAGGCGTTATGTTACACCGGAACCTAATTTATGGTTACAACAGGTTGTTTATATCGGAAGTGAAGCGCAGAAGGCGCTGGAAGGCAGGCACCTTTCTTATGTGCATGGTTTAAAAAGTTATATGAGCTCCCGTGAGTTGATCTCTTATTTTAAATAATGTGGCGGAATATCAGGTAGTTTAAAATGTTGGTTGGCTACAGCAGCAGCAGCTCGGAGGAGGACGGTGAGGCTGGCGGTGAAGCTGAAGGAGCGAAAAATCAGAGTGAAACTACCTGCCGAAAGTGCCAAGAGGAAGATGATGGTTTGCCAACGAGGAAAAAACCCAAAACTGAGGAAGAGAGCCGCAAATCAAGGTGTGTCTCATGGCTGTGTAACCCTCTCTCGGGTGTTAGCGTTGGTGATATAGCTAAACTACGGAAGACCAAACCTGCCCAAACTATAAATAAATATATAACAGAATAAAACAGTATGGGCAACGGGCAATCTATAAAATGTGAAGTAAACTAAATAATAAATAAATAAATAAATAAATGTTATTTCAAACCTGTCCTATCCATCTGCCTCTTTGTTTGCCCCATGAGATCATAACCTGGTTTCCCTGCAACTTTCTCAAATTGAATAGTCATAAAAACGGAAGTTCTCGTCATTGGCACCAAACTGACCTAACTACATAAACTGTGAAGGTCAGTAATACCCATATAAATCATAAACAGTGAACAAAACCCAAAAAGATTTCATAATTGAATACTATGAACTTTTTAAAGTAATTACGTAACTGCTATTTTCCCACTTTTTACTTGTGAGGATTTGATGCATTTCTTTGTCAAGCAAGATTTTCAGGTGTCTATCTTTGGATTTTTCACGCAGACAAAACAAAAGGTGAGAAAACATAACTCCATCTTTACAAGGCTGATACAAAATTTTCAGATAGAATAACATAAATTGGAGCAAATAATTGTTCAATCAAGCAATAACAAAAGTGACCGTTGAGTGAGAAATCCTGCGTTTCCCAGGACGCCCAGAATTCTTTACGTCACAGCTGAGGAAAATATAAATTATATTAAAGCGTGCTGGGTAAAAAGAATTACTCCATCCTGGCTGTGCTTTCTGCAGACTGCCTCTCCCTGGCTGTGTCTTGACCATGTTTCCAGATGAGGTGGACTCACAGACTGAAGACAGCTCTCTTCATGGTGGACGCATCCGCTCCTTCAAGCATGAAAGAGGAAACTGGGCTAGCTACGTTTATTTCCCATGTAAGGCAGTCACTGTGTACAGCAAGCGACCGGTCAACGAAGCTCACGTCTTGATTTCTCACCTTGTGCCTGCTTTGCTCTCTGTCTCCTCAGATCATCCTGAAGAGGAGTTTGGGGAGCTGTTGAATGGGATTCTCTCGGCAGCATGTGCCCGGGGTGTGGTTTTGACTGTGCAGGATGAGTTCCACCTCAGCCTGTCCCAGACAGTGGTGCTCAGACACCACTGGATCCAGCCGTTCACACAGAGCCTCAAGTCAAGTCTTACAGGCTGCAAAAGGTTGTTTTTTTTAAATTTATTATAATGATATGGATTAATTATTTACTTCAGTGATGTCAAAAAGAGAGCTATATTTTTTTTAATGTAGAGTACAGCTCTGCTTTTTCTTAAAGCCTCCAGTTTAGTTTTCGGAAAACTCTTAACTTTTAAACCTTAACAAAACCCAGATGAATGACTTATTAAATAAGTTGAAAATATAATTTATAGAGTCAAAAACATTTTGTGTACCAGGCTGTAAACATCTAGATTTTATCTCTGAAGTTGGGTATTTTAACGCGGGACAACCCAGTGGGTGTTGGCTTGCTTTTGTAGCCACCCTCAAGTGGCCATTGGAGGGAGCTGCAGCTTTTGGCATCTCTGTGTTGGCTTCATCCCCAAGAAGCTTCTGTGTGAATTTGATCACAGGTGGTTAAAATAAATAAATAAATAAATAAACATGGCCACACTTCTGTGTAGGAGAAGTGAAGCCAGTGCAGAGTGCCTAAAATCCTGCATTCAATCTTTAGGCCACTAGATGGCGATAACTGTGGGGGGAAAAGACTCAGGTCCTATAGAAGTGTATGGAAAAACAGAATTCTGTAAACACTTCCCTGCTGAGTTTATGGACTCAGTCACTCATTTTGGTTCAGATTGAGTAAGAAATTGTTGATTTTATAAATCTAGGTCAATCTATGTGTCAAATATAGGATTATCAGCTGTATTAAATAAGCCCACTCATGGGTTAATGATTTGTGACTGACAAATTTTTAGTCTAATAGCAGTTTGTTATGTTGGTGCTAATATGATAAAATGAACCTTGTTGTCATGGCACAGCTATAATATACTTAATTTTAATAAAAATCAGAAGTTTTATTGCATTTTCCCAGCTTTAAATGTTAAGCTTTCAAAGTCAGAAACACTGGTATTGTGACAACACTAATGTACTGGTAAGTAAGGTGGCATTATTTTATAAGATGCAAAAGAGTTTTAACATTTAAAAATCTAAAATCACAAGACCAGATGGTAAAAAGAGGAAAAAATAAAGGAAACAGTGTGCAGAAAAATGCAGACATCTATAACTCTGGTGACACACTTATTCTGGTTGTATTGCTCATCGCCAGGTTCGTGTGCTCGGCAGAGAGACTGCGCGTGTACTCTAATGCAGAGAAAACGAGGTACAGTTGAGTTTTTAATTCGAACAGAAGTCAGACTGTAAGTATTTGGACCGTTACACAGCTTCAGCACATCCACACCAGCTCACTGACATGTGTACTGATAAAACATGCATGCTGAGCTTTGTTTGAGACAAAGCCACAAAATTGCACAGAAGCGCTTCCACGTGGTTCGGTGTTGATTGTGAGATCGTGTAGATTTTAGGATCAACGTTTAGATGTCTGTGAACATTAGAAGTAAAGAGCTGACTGTGCAACTAACAAAGATTAGATTGCGAAAGCAAATGTTTAAAGAAGCTTTCCTTCTAAACTTGAAGGTGGACAGACATCGATCCTGGACAGCTGAAAGTCAAAATATGTGACTTAGTTAGCGGCACTCTTGCTGCAGCTCACAGCTGCGTTCCTCAACAAGGAAATAAAACCCACCCCAGATCAGCCAGCTAGGGGAAAACATAACATTTAGTATATCATCAAACTGGATGCATAACTGTCCTCATACTTTACACATATTGTCATTGTTGCACAGACTGTTCAGATCTGCTGCCAAAAAGTATGCTGCTCCAGTTTCTGTGTGTGTGTGTGTTTTGCCTGCAGGACATTCCTGGGGATGGAAGTGTCAACTGGGCATGCTCAGATGTTGGATCTGATCCGAGCTGTTGACAGGACGATGACAGAGTTTCGCCTGGAGACTTTCTACAAGGTCAGTTAAACACACACACAAACAAATCTGCAGCTTTACCCACTATTGTGTGATGATTTTGTATGCAGTAGAGTAATGCCACATTAAATGCAGGGTTCTGATTAGTGAGCGCGATGTTCTTCTATGTTGCACCGGCCTCTTCATTCTGATCGAAGGGCAGGCGTGGTGTTAAACACAGATACCAAGCAGAGACTTTAATATGACACATCAGAGAACAAACAGCAAATTTACAAAAAGAAAAATAATTTTATCATCTCATCTTTAGAAAAAAAGCACTGAAAGAGCCTATAATGTTCCTTAATGTGTTTCATAGGATCCATCCTTCCACGTGAGTCTGGCCTGGTGTGTGGGAGACCAGACAGTGCAGATGGAGGAGTGCATGCAGGAGCTGCAGGTACTCGGACAACTTGTGATTTTTCCTAAATCCTAAATCCCAGCACTGACATCTGTTTGTATTATCTTTATATGATTTCTTTGTTCCTCCTAATTTGTTAGATTTTTTTTGTAGTTCTTTAGTTGATTTTAAGGGCCCAGTCTGCTTGTCATAGCAAGCCGAGTCCAGGTGTGATTAATAAACTCAGTATATCTCAGATAAGCAACAGTCTGACTGAAATGTTTTTGAATTATTCTTAAAACTATGATAATAGTGGGTCACACATCAGTGCTGATATACCGTTTTCATTTCCTGTCTGTGAGAAATGGCACTTTAAACCCAGACAGGGATATGAAAACCTGTAGTGGCCAAGCAGTAATTACATAAAATCAGCTTCTCTTCATTTTTGTTACTTTATTGTCAGCTCGTTGTCTTTCACTGTAAAGGATCTGCTAAACAAGGATTGGTCAGCAGTCTGGCTTTTCACAAGTTATCAGTGAAGCTCGGATAAAAGGAGGATTCACAGTTACTTATTGATAAGATAAAATTGGATATAGTGTAATCCTGTATTTTAAATATGCTTCATTTAAACAGGGAAAATTTCAGTTATGTATTGTAATTGTTTGAGCTGCCGTAATGCCACAGAGTTTTAGAGTTTTGGAAAATTAATCCAAACGTGTCCAAAGATCTGTGTGTCCTTGGTCATGCGTGAAATAAGTTGTTCTGGTATGTGCTTTAATATCAACATACAAATGAAAAGGTGTTACGCTTTAGTCAGCTGCTTCAGGCTTGATGAGAGGGGAGCTCAGAGAAACTCGGGTTGAAGGAAACCCGACAGCGAGCAGGTTTGGTTAACAGAATCCTGAGTTTAACTGACTGAATTTAAGTTAAAGTTAACCCTCTTTCTGGAGCAGAAGACCCAGAGTTTCCTTCATTTTGGAGTTATTAAACTCTGTTTTAACAAAATTAGAGCACAGGTTCTTTAGCCCAGCTGCAGTAGATGTAACTGAATTTGTTTTATTTTTTGAATATGTTGTAGAGTCTAGTAGACGACCACGAAGACGGACCATTTGTGTTGAGGCTGGACTGCTCGGAGCTTCGCTGCAGGACGGGAAACAAGACTTTCCGCTTTGCTCTGGAATCCTAAAACATGAAGTTACTAATGGAGTAAAGCTGATGTTGTCTTTGCACAGATATGAGGGAGACTCGTTACCTCAGCTCTGACTCCAGTGTTCACTGAATTGCTAACATTTTAAATGTCCTTTTAAAAACTCCTGAAACGCCCCAACGAACACAATCACAGCTAACTGCAAAAGTATTGAAATGTTTTATGTATTTAAATAAAGACGTTACTTCTTTTGTATTTTTCCATTACGTATGGGACAGTGGTGAGAGCGCTGAAGAATTATGGCATATGCATGACTGAATCGCTGAAAGGAAGTTGTGGATTTGGTCAGCATAGAAACCTCAAGTGTCACAGCTGTACGTTTTACCAGAACAGTGGAAGGAATTCAGCGACTGGTTTCACTCATATTCAAGAAGTTTAAATGTCAAAATCTAGATTTCACATATTGAATGAAGTCAAAGTGAAGTTCTCTTAAAGTTGAGCCTTTTTTTTTTTTTTATTTTAGTTCCCTGTTTTTGTTCAACATTTTTGATTAGCTCCCCCTGGCAAACAGAAATATTGGGGCTTCCTGTGGTTAGAGCAAATGTTGTGTGTGCCTGACTTGATCATATAATTCACATAGTCCTAATCTTCCTAAACAACATCCATACATGGAGAAAATAAAACAGAGCTTTAGAGTAAGGTATACAAGAGGGATTCACTGCAAATATTTGAAAGAATTTAATGAATAGAAGGCAGCACGTGAATAAGTAGATCATCTTGGTCTGGCCCGGTGAGGGGCAGCATGGCACAATACAGTCACGTCAGAACACACTGTCCAATTTTGAACTTTTCACATCCACAAAAGAAAAACCCATCTCATGGTCTTGAGTCATCCCCCGGTGGCTGTAATTAAGCTTCAGAGCATGAAATCTGGTGTCAAGAACTAATTTATTGAATCATTCGGTCCTGATATATACAAAAGTCTTAGGATTTATTAAAATCTTTGTCCTGAACAAACCATCTTAGCATTTCAAAAAAGCATCAGCTCTTTAAATGATGGCATTCCGTGTATTCAGTAGCAGACACAGAAGGGGTCCCTCTTCCCCTGACTAGCCAGCCCAGGTTGGGCTCACCCTCTGAGAGAAACCCAAAACAGACCCTTTGATAGGTCTGCACAGAGTAAAGTTTAAACCCACAAATGTAAACAATCAGTTATGAAGTCAGTGTCATGTGTGTGAGACACCTCTAGTGTTTGAGTAAATGAAGGTAAGACCCAAAAAAAAAAAAAAAAGTTTTATTCTAAGCCAAATCATGGCTTTTGCAAACCTAACCTGGAGCCTTCTTCCTGTTAAACAGGGATTTCTTCCTCTGTCATCCAATGCTTGCTCATCAAGGATTGTTTGATTATTGGACTTCTATTCTGCTGACTTTCCAGTGTGAAGTGCCTTGAGGTACCCACTGATCTGATACATATAAATTTAAAGTTTAAACCAGAAATACTTCTAGTATTCAGCAGAAATGCCACCTTTAAATGATAAGATAACCCCATACTAGCAGGATGGCAAGAGCAGCATGTGTCCTACGGGCCGGTGTCTAGACTGCACTGATTCTTCAGTTGACTTTCTGCCTTACATGCAGCCTCACAAAGAGTTTTTTGATTGGTAAATCTGAGCCTTAGGGTAGCTTTTATGTTGCTTTGGCCACTTTATGAGTTTTGTAAGCCAATTAAGTTGTCCTCATGAGACCCAATCGATAAGTTTCACTGATAAAACTCCTAGGTTTCACAAATTAAATCACTAATCAGTTAAAAACATAAAATTCCATTTGGTAGATATAAACTCCATCTTATGACCAATAGTGTGTCATCTTCCCTCAGGAACAGTTTGAAGGCTTAAATCAGGGAAAGGAGAAGTCTTTAGTCCAAGAAGATATCAAATTCAACCATCTTTGAAACCTAGAAATCAGATGTGTATGGGTCTAATCCTTCAGCACGCGCTTTTTGTAACATGAATCCTAACAACCAGCGATATACAGCTAAGATGAAATTTTGAAAAAAGGCAGGATTTATATTAAAAAAAAATAAAAAATCAGCTGGAATGAAAAGGCTGTAAATTCAGTATTTGCTTTAACTAGTTACAATTTTACCACAATACAGTCAGAGTTCAGAAATCTCATTGAAGATCAAAACATCAACCATTTTATTAAAGCACATGCAAGTCTACATGCAAAGAGTTTAACTCTTTGCATGTAGACTTTAGAGTAACAGCTATAAAAATCCAAAAAATATATATATATCAACCTACATTTCTCCTAAAGAACCGTAATACTTTCCTTGAGCATTGTGGCATAAATGGGGAATATTTGGCAATCATTGTTCAGACAGGTGAGACGTCAGTTCCCGTCTTGCTCCGCGTGTCAGTGTAAGGCAAACAGAGCAGTCTGCCTGCCAGCCAGCATCACGGAGAAAACACCACTTTCTTAATATAGTCCACAGTTGTCACATTGAGCAGCATGTCAACGTGCTCATTTTGTGGAAGTTCAACCAACGTCACAGGCTGCTTCTGCTTTCCTATCCAGCGTTTGCACTGGAGGGCACTGTACAGGTTCACCGTCCCGTCCCCCTCACCGGTCAACACTGTGGGCTCCACGTCTGGGAACTTTTCTGAGTACTGAAATGCTTCAGGAGTGGAAATGCCTACACCATACAGACAGTGGACAGGCACGCCGGGGGGTGTGAAGTCAGCCACCAGCGATTCTGTGTCCTGCTGCATCATCCAGCCGTCCTCAAAATTGATGTCAGAGTAGAGGCGATGGTAGTCCTGCACAGTGTAGTTGGCGGTAGGTGTCTGGACAAAGACCTGGAGGTGGAAACACTTGATTTGGTCACCTCTGATGATCATATTCTGTCTAAAACTACATCACCAACCATTGCTGTAAGGCTGCTCTAACGTGTCAGGAATAAGTTTATGTTGACATAGAAGGAAAAATTAATTCCCATTTAAACAAACACACACCTTATCTTTGGGCCAGGAGCGGACAAAGGGAAACAGCCAGTTGGTGGAGACAGCAGAACGTTGCTGGGAGCGAATCCTGAGCGGGCTGATCACTGGGATGCGGTTATTATCACCTAGAAAGTGGAACAGAAATAAAAGGATGGAGAATTGAAAGATAGCTAAAGCTTTCGTTGAGTGGTGACTTAGAAAAGGGAAGCATGTCCTGGCAAACACCTGATATATGCCGCAGTCCTCAGTCTCTTGGTCAGGATGCTCTTGCAGAAGATATTTTATTTCAAATATTTGTTGTCAGTTTCAGTTTTAGTTTGGTGAACATTTCTCGAGTAGGCTAGCAGAGAGCAAAAAGTGGAAGACTGCTGTCGCAGAGAATTTTAAATTCCTGTAAACTCCGGTGTGGATTATAGATTTGGTCTGACATTAATAAACCAATACACTGGCCTGTAAAATTCAGTTGCAGCCTAATATCCTTTGTAAAACCAGACATTTATTTGACAAAAAATGTTTTAGTGTATGAAGATTACACAAAGATGGACTTAACTAATATTTTTCTAGCTGATCATTGCATTTCCAAAAATGCAAAAAACTTCTAGATTAGCATGCAAAGATGTTTTTCATCTTCACGTTCCACACATTTTTAATGTGAAGACTGCATCTGCAATTAGAAAGAAACCAGTCAAACTACATTTTGCTGATGTAGTTTTGAGGGCCCTCAATTTGGTGCTCAGCTGGGATTCTCAGTCTGAATCTTTGGCCAATTAAAGCAGCAAATGTCTGATAATTGCGATTAAGATGCTACAGTTCAGCATTAATTATACATACGATATATTTTGCATAGAACTAACTATGAATGAGGAAGCTAATGTCAGGGCTAGTAGCTGTAGCTCAATTAGCAGGACAGTTGTTACAGTAACATATCTAAACATAGAGCCAAGTATATCTAATATGTCTGAATATTCCCATCAGTAAATGTTTCATCTTTAGTGGCAAACTGTGAGCTGGTTGAACAACCTCTCTACATTACATTAACTGTTTTAATTTTATGCACAAATAAGCCAATTATGAGACTTTTTTTTTTTTTTAAAAGCATGTCTGATCCAAAAATGTTCTGTTCACAGTATTCTGGTGCCGAGGCACAGAGTTTGTGACTATGCCGGGCAGTCAACAACATGTATATCAGTACTTTTTTTGTAATGCTGGTTCGTCTCTTACCAGAGATGACCACACGTAAGGTCTTCACTACGCCGGCCCACGGCGCTCCGAGAGAGACGAAAGCCTTGATGTACCGATCTTTCCAAGCCTGTGGCTGCTGGTTGAGGAAGTACAGAGTGTACAGGTTGCCCATGCTGTGCGCGATGAGCACCACGGGCTCTCCAGCCTTCTCCACCATCTCTTCAATCATCTTTTGCAGCGCCAAGAAATAATCTTTATTCTCATCTGACGAAGACATGAGAGCAGATGATGACACACACAAAACGTTATGACATTCACGACTGTCAAACAAATAAAACTAGATGGCAAATCTTTAGTATGAGAAGAACACTCAAGAAAACCCAGTCAGCCCTCACGGTTTAATCAATTTTCTCACATCCATTTCTACACAAGTCTACTTTTTCAAGAGACAAAGCCATCATGGAAGACTTAAACCTTCCTTTTTATGCTCAGGGCATGAAAGCAGAAATGCAGTGCATGACAAATGTGTCAGCTGCTTTATAGCACGAACATGTTCTTCAAAATACTGGCTACTGTGCTTTATATGTCCTTCTGTTCCAGTAAAGAGATGCATGTTAAGAGTTATGCAATCACCTCATAAGACTAGTTCATTAGAAAACTAAGGAAAGTCCCGGCCAACCAAATATTGAGGAGTCACTCATGTGCTGCTGCAAAACAGCTGGCTGCATATAGATCTTTAATGCTTGTGTAATAAGCTAGTTGAAATATCACATGTCCAAGATACCACAGGTCATCACGCCTGAACTGCGTTGTTTCTAACAGACTGTGGACTGAAATACAAATGAGCTGGTGGTGGCTTCACTCCATTCTGGTACAGTTAGACTGAGAATATAAGAAGGCAGACTGCAGTTTCCAATTTGGAAATTCGAGAGCGCCAGTCGAGCCGAGGTGAATGCTTGGCCTGTTCTTATATCACAATGGGCAACAACCACAAAGTGGTCTATGGAGGAAAGTTAGAAATGAGGGATCTTTTTTAAAGACACCTGCTCAAAAATAAACAGTGGACGTCGGTTTGCATGACACGCTCACTTCAAGCACTTTGGGCATGGATGTAAAAGGAAATTTGACCCCGTTTGAGGGCAGAAAATATACAACTAATAATTTTAATCCCCATCATTATCTTCACAACTGCTGGAAACCAAAACTCAAGAGGTTTCTGGTCTAGAAGAATCAACTTTTGAAAGGGGAACTGGAGCAAAGCAGTTCTGGTAAATATATGAAATACACCTGTTACCCTCGACAGTTTTGTGATTTTTTATTTTATTTAAATATGCACCACTTCTGGCCATGTTTCCGCCTGGTTTTTCAAGTGTGGTAGCTTACTGGGCGCTTTCCTCCAATCATAGGGTGCTCCTCTCACATCATCATCTCTGGTGTAACCCCAGTCTACCAGTGCCTGCACTATACTGAAGAAATACATTCCTGCAACACACACACACATGAGAAAACATTAAGCATTAAATATGGTATCAGGGTAAATTTGATCAGCAACAAAATCTGGTCACAGTGAGAGGACGTCAGTTAAAAATGTGGCCATTTAACCCACCCACACTGCGTTTGCTTGGATCCAGGTACTCCACTGAGAAGGTCTTCCCGAACCCAGGGACGCGGATGTCCACACCTGGTGGGGAAGA
This sequence comes from Aulonocara stuartgranti, assembly GCF_965226115.1. Classification (NCBI taxonomy): domain Eukaryota; kingdom Metazoa; phylum Chordata; class Actinopteri; order Cichliformes; family Cichlidae; genus Aulonocara; species Aulonocara stuartgranti. The sequence goes on along the minus strand of NC_138945.1, from coordinate 11,009,203 downwards.
GGTGGTGTGTGTGGTCTGGTTGTAGATCAGCCTGCACACACAAGTTTGCAATATTCAATTTATCTCAGTTCTGCATCTGTGGTCAACCAAAGACACACACGCGCGCCCTTTACAAGGCAACAGAAACACTTCTCGTTTTAGGTCTCCGTTATTCCACCTTCTTGTTATTTATGTGTGACAACAACTTCCACATGTGCGGTTTGTAGATATACAACGCAGATGAAAGTAAAGATGTTTGGTATGAAAAGCAGAAATGAGCATCTGAGAACATGCCAAGCTTTAAACGCATTTGGTCATGTTCCTTATTCGAGTGAAATCTGCCATTACATTGTACTATAGAGGCAACAAGTGGAGGTACCCTGCTGTAACCCAAACTAACATTTTACGTTGGGGTATTTCCAGTTAATAATTCTGTTATGTGTGTAGGACTGACTCCTTCAGCAGTTTCCATCCCTTTGTAGAAATGTGGGTAAATAAGGACTTTTCCAACAAAACTGAAATGACAGTAAGTGAAGATCACTAACAACATTGGCAAATATAAGCACTTCTTTTCCAGGGATCTCTACAGCAGAGATGCAAAGTGGTATTGGCATGATCTGAAGCCACAGAGCCACAATAATGGGATACAGTCACCCCTTGAAAACCTGGTAACCTGGTCAAGCTGCAGTACAAATGTGCTGCTTGCAGAAAAATCATTCAGTCACGTGAGAACCGATCTATTCCCATTGCTTTGATTTCAAAATAAAAGCTCATACTTTGTGAAAATAAATTGCAGCGCAAAGAAAGTCAGGTTAAAATTTCCATGATCGATTTAGTCAACCCAGATTAGTCAATCCGAGTCCAAAGTAGGACTAAAGTAAGAATTTGTCTTACACGTCTCTCTCCAGATGTTTTACTTTATCATTCTTATGACTGTACTAAAGTACAGGTTTACTCAATTCCTGATGTCTTTGAGCAGATTGCACTTTGTTATCCTCTAGACCTTGTTGATAAAGGGGAGGACTATCTTATCCAGGTATTGGCACCTCAGCATTTCTCCACCAAAAAACAGCACATTAAGATTTTATATTTTTTACAATCAATGAAGACAAACAACAATAAAAGCTAGTAATGTAAAAAGGGGCAACTTGGTTAATGGTAATTAATTCAGCGACTGACAAACAGCACTTTTCTCTTCTTCACGTGACAAATTCAGGCACCGACACCCACCTAATGTTGTCTATCCAGCAGTCTATGGCTACAGGCACCAGCAGCTCCAGGTTGAGCCACAGTGTGAAGTATGTGTCAGTCTTCTTGTAGCAGATGTAATGGACCACAGTGGGTTTGTCCAGCATCGCCTCCAGCTGGTTTCCCAGATCTCCTGGAACTGCAATGAGCAACATTAGCAATGATTCACTTATCAGGGACATTGATCAGCACTTAGCCTTTAGACTATTAACATGCACTTATGTAACCATATAGAAGCTGTGCAAATTACTCTAAATCCCAAGAAGCCAGCGGAGGAGTGGATGAACTGCAGAAATTTAATCTGCCATTATGTATCGGTTAAGAAGCCATGGATCCAGCAGAGTAGTCAGTCTCATCATGCATGCAGCACATCTGACTGTACAATCATTTTAAAAACATGCTTTAGACATTCAGCTGCAATTCAGCCTTTGGTCTGAAGCAGTTGAGGAGTTTGTATTACTGTTCCCATACTCCAAAAACCTTCCCAGAACTTCCCCAGTGACACTTTAATCAAAACTATAGGTGGACACCATGTGAACTGTACTTTTATTTTAGTCCATGAAGTAGAATACAAATAAATCCTTTAAAGACTTCTGTCAAAGGGACGCTCAGTTTCTGCACACAGGTTCCACACGGGTGGACGTTAAGGGGGAAAACTGCAGTTTGTGTGAAGCAAGCCACAACTGACCAAGGCGGATGACCCACTGGTTAAATAAATGAGGAAATATAAAATCTAAACACAGAGTTGCAAAAAAAAAACCCCAAAAAAACAAAAACAATTCATGGCTTCAGCCAGATGTGAGCAGCTGTCGTGTAGGACACATGATCTGTCAGGAGAAGTCCCTAAAAAACCAATATGGTGCTTGCATTAAGTGATTTTGTAAACCACACAGAAACTGGGACTACTTCAAATTAGCACAGAATCTGAATCAGAAACAGCAAAGCTGAGTGATTGTGTGAAACTGTAATATGTATCAAGAAGGAAGCAAAAATTCCCTTCTGACAAAAATCCGAACAAGAACTACTGGGGCGCCAGAGGCTGCAGATACAGATGTGTCTTGAAAATCACTCGTCCTTGGGATCGTCATCAGCTCATGACGGCATGGGCGGCCTCTGGAGGAGTCAACTCCCAGTTACCTCCGATAGTGTGGGGCTCTTGCCCCTTGGCATCAGGGCAAGGAGGGTGGGACAAATGGTCCGGGTCTCCTGGGCCTCTCTGCCTCTGGCATTGTGGTTTTTTTCTCTTCCTCATAAAATGTGTTTCGTGACACTCACACGATCATATCTATTTTTATTTTTCCCCTTCTCTCTTTCAAGTGCCGTTTGTGTTTTTAAATAAAAAAATGCAGCAGTTGGCGCTTTGTCCCTTATCCTCATCTTTCTCCTTTTTCCACTACGCTCTTTTTTTCTTTCTAATATACTCCTACCTGTCTGTCAGCTATGGCATTTTTAATGCCGGACATAGTACTTGTAATGTGTACAGGTGTAATTATAACTCTTAACAAGCTATGCTTACATTCAGAAGTCAGGGAAGGTTTCAGCTGAATAAAACAAGTCACTACACCTGTGCTTTTCATTCTGTAAGCTGTATAAAAAAAAAGAAAAGTCTACAGTACAGCCAAACAAGTATAAAACATGAAATGAAAAATGAGATTTTGAGGTAAAACCCATTTCATTTTTTATTCTTATTTATTTTAAAGTCACTCCTAAAGGTTACATGGCCCAGAAAGGTATGAGGGGAGACTCCCTCAGCGTCTGGAGGAGCTGATTGGCTGTTGAGCTGAAGAGTCGCGTTCTGTCATATGACCTGATGGCTGAGCTGTAAACGATTACCCTTTAACACAGGCACAGACACAGCTGGCAGGTTTAAATCTTTCCTCAAATAACGTTAATCAGTCAGTCTTGTCCACAGCAGTACAGCTATATGTCTTTTTTTGTTTTCAGATAGATGAAGATAGCCTATTTCTTATTTCTTATGTAAATCGAACCAACCCTCGTTCAAGAAGCCAACAATTTAAGGACGTCTCGCTTGAAAGCAAATTTTAACTCTGCATTTATTGTGGGAACGTGTTTTAGACTTTATTTTGATACAGCACAGCTAAAATAATGAAACGTCATATTATCTGATCATAAGAGAGTCTTGAACACCGAGATGCACACACGAGGATTTCTCTGTTTTGGCAGCTGATGACAAGCACAACAACAGGCCAAACATTTACAAAAGTTCAAAATGAATTGACTTATGTGTAATATGTTGAAGCCGAATTGAAGACTTGCCAAGTAGTAATATGATAAATACAGAATTATTTTTAAGTTAACATGATGGCTGATAAACATCAGGAGAACTTAAATTTGACCCCCTTTAAATGGAGTTTGGTCTCCTTTCGAAATCGCCAGCTGCCGATTAGCTAACTGACGGACGACAGCAAGTTGTGCAACTATTTGGCAACAGAAGACAAACTAAGGAATAAATTGATGAAGGAAACACTTACTGAGGACGACCGGGGGTTTTGGGGATGGACGAGGCTTTTCGCCGAGACATTTCCCCGCCGGTTTCTCGGAGCTGGGTGCCGACAACAGCATTAATAAAAGCCCGACACAGAAGGCAGTTACCCGGTGCCAACCCGCCATGACTCCTGATATATCATAGCCTGAAGAGCATAATACCTCCGCGATGTGTGGAGCCGGCTGCGGTTTGCCGTTAAAGCCCACTGCTGCGAGTAAACTACCACTGTGGACGATCACGAGTTCCGGATTTTAAGAGCACACGGTGTTTTGCGAAAAACAGTTACGCCTTTAAGAAAGTGCCCCTCCTGCCATCCACAGGAGGGGTAGGAGGAGTCACCTCTTTCAAAGTAAAAGCTTCCACTGTTCTGCAAGCTTCTTATTTCTGATAGGCCTACAAGTAGAGGAAATAATAATATTAATATCAATATATTAATTGTCTTGTCTTGGCAGCCGGGGGTCAGTCCGCCAGGGCCTCCGCTCCTGGCCGCCACCCGGCACACAATGCACCCGACCCCTATGGCGCCTCCTGCGGGTGGTGGGCCTGCGGGAGGATGGGCCCATGTCTCCTCTTCGGGCTGTGCCCGGCCGGGCCCCATGGACTAAGGCCCGGCCACCAGACGCTCGCCCTCGGGCACCCTCCCCGGGCCTGGCTCCAGGGCGGGGCCCCGGTAACCCTATCCCGGGCAGGGTAAACTGTTCCCTCGGTGTCCTTTTCATAAGGGTCTTATGAATCGCTCTTTGTCTGGTCCCTCACCCAGGGCCAATTTGCCATGGGAGACCCTACCAGGGGGCAAAAGCCCCCAGACAACATAGCCCCTGGGATCCCTGTGACACACAAACCCCTCCACCACGATAAGGTAGCGATTCAAGGAGGGGATTGTATTGTAATGCGGTTTTCGTCCTGGTCGCGGAACACTGGACCAGCTCTTTATCCTCTCCAGGATACTTGAGGGTGCATGGGAGTTTGCCCAACCAGTCTACATGTGTTTTGTGGACTTGGAGAAGGCATTCGACCGTGTCCCACGGGGTGTCCTGTGGGAGGTGTTGCGGGAATATGGGGTGTCTGGCCCATTGCTACGGGCCATTCGATCCCTATACAACCGTTGCAAGAGCTTGGTTCGCATTGCCGGCAATAAGTCGGACTCGTTCCCGGTGGGTGATGGGCTCCGCCAGGGCTGCCCTTTGTCTCCGGTTCTGTTCATAATTTTTATGGACAGGATTTCTAGGCGCAGCCAAGTGGCGGAGGGCTTTCACTTTGGTGGCCTCAGAATCTCATCTCTGATTTTTGCAGATGATGTGGTTCTGTTGGCTTCATCGGGTGAGGGCCTCCAGCTCGCACTGGAACGGTTCGCAGCCGAGTGTGAAGCAGCGGGAATGAGGATCAGCACCTCCAATCTGAGGCCATGGTTCTCAGCCGGAAAAGGGTGGAGTGCCCACTCCGGGTCGGGGATGAGTTCCTGCCCCAAGTGGAGGAGTTCAAGTATCTCGGGGTCTTGTTCGCGAGTGATGGGAGAAGGGAGCCGGAGATCGACAGACGGATTGGGGCTGCAGCTGCAGTAATGCGGACGCTGCACCGGTCCGTCGTGGTGAAGAGGGAGCTGAGTGTAAAAGCGAAGCTCTCAATTTACCAGTCGATCTACGTCCCTACCCTCACCTATGGCCACGAGCTGTGGGTAGTGACCGAAAGAATGAGATCGCGGATACAAGCGGCAGAAATGAGCTTCCTCCGAAGGGTGGCTGGCCTCTCCCTTAGAGATAGGGTGAGAAGTTCGGCCATCCGGGAGGGGCTCAGAGTAGAGCAGCTGCTGCTCCACATCGAAAGGAGCCAGCTGAGGTGGTTCGGGCATCTGACAAGGATGCCCCCTGGGCGCCTCCTGGGTGAGGTGTTCCAGGCATGTCCCAGCGGGAGGAGGCCCTGGGGCAGACCCAGGACACGCTGGAGAGATTATATCTCTCGGCTGGCCTGGGAACGCCTTGGTATTCCCCCGGATAAGCTGGAGGAGGTGGCTGGGGAGAGGGAGGTCTGGGCCTCTTTGCTTAGGCTGCTGCCCCCGCGACCCTGCCCCGGACAAAGCGGATGAAGATGGATGGATGGATGGATGGATGGATGGATGGATATATTAATTGTACCGTTTGGATGATTATTTACCTTAAACTATACGCTACCAAAAAGTGTCCCCTCTTTCTATCCATATAATCCATATAATCCATCCTCTCTTTTCTACCATAATGTGTTTTATTTAGCAAATACATAAAAAAAAACTTACTCATGAAAATAAAGATCTTTCTCCTTAACAAGTCAGTCCAACTCCAACCTCTTAGATCACGTGGTTGTACCTGTCAGTTATTCAAATTAGCTGAGGTTTTGAAAGCCTATGTTTTATGTTTTATGCCACAATAAGTGGCGCTGTTGTTTCTCTCGTCTTCCATGTGTAGAGCTTCCAACTATTGGCCCATTCAAACTTAATTGGCATACATCTATTAGCTGATCTGGGCGTAGTAAGCCAATTACAAAAGGGCAGCTCCCTGGCCAGCTGAGGCTGCTTCTGACTCTCTGTGACTTAGTAGATTTTGTGTGTGAATAGAATGGTTGTGTTAGGAGGTTGGACAGGTAAGCTTGGGGGTACCCTGTAGATATGTAACAGAGGAACAGTTATTAGAAACACTAGGGTGTGCGGTTGATACCTCTCTTGTGAAGATATGCGTAGCTTATTTGAGAGTTTAAAAATGTGTTAGGTAGGATGTAGAATTATTGTAGAGACACTGACACTGCCCTGGATGCAATAAAGGCCTGAGTGTGTAATGAATTTAGGAGTAGATTTCTAGGAGGCCCTTCCCCATTTTGAACTGTGAAAGTAAGACAAAGAGAAGTTAATGTTGAGTGGAAATTCCCCAGGGGAGACCTGGGTGGGGTCTACCAGTTACCAGTGTTTGTAATATGTTAACTCTGTTTTCTCTGTTGTGTAGAGGAATTTGGTGTAGCTTAGGTGAGGAGATTACTCTTACTCTTGCACGTCTTCCCTTCTAGGAGATGCATGCTTAAATGAAGATGAATAAAGATGAATAAAGGTTTTGTGAAAATGACTACTGAGTTCCGGTGCCGTCTCTGGATGCCCGAGGAATAAAAAGAACCGGGGTGAAACTGATTTCTTAACACTTGAATGGTTTTGACTGACCCCTTGTGTAGATGGGCCTTTTTGTTTGAGCATTGGTTGACTTGACCTTTAGAGAAGCTGTAGGCACTATTAATTTCTTTGATTTGCCTCAACCACCTGGTCCTCCTCCCCCACATTTTTCTTTTGTTAACTCTATTATTTTTAACACATAATAAATGGCAAATAAACACTGCATGACTTTTACACCTGCCCATATGTCAAGCTGGAGTTTGTGACACAAACATTCCACACAAGTGGAGTCTTTGTCACAAGTGTCCTCGCCCTGATACATTCTACTTTTAATTATTGTAGGAACCACAAGTAAAGTAAACCAGCAGTCTGAGAGTAAACTACTCTGAAGTAATATGATAATGTGGGGTCTTGAGTAAAGTAATAAGTGCAGTATACAGTATAAACTGTTTTTTTTTAAACAAACAAACAAACAAACAAACAAAAAGAACATGTGAAACATGTGACAAGACAAATCAATGTCCCTCTGCAGGGAAAAACAGTGTGATGCTGGCATCAAGTTATTTAGAGTTCCTTTGAAATCTTTTTTTAACTCTAAACTATTATTTTACAGATTCAGTGTGACATCAGTGTAAAATATCCGCCAGCATAGGAAGCTTTTATTTGTCCTGCATGTACATAATTGTTGCACAATGACTCCTGAAAAAAAAGAATAATAATATATATGTCTATGAATCTTAGCTTTGTCTAAAGATTAGCATTATGTGTTCCTTACAGTTTAAAATTCTGCAGTTAACATAAAGGAAATTAAATTATATTGACCACAATTATCCAGATTATTTCTTAAAACACTTGATTGCAGGACAGACTTTATTTTGAAAGAGGAGTCGCGAACTCTTCTTTCAGTCATGAACGCGCCGTGGCTCCTGCTCCTCTGCGCTCTCTTGAGGATGGGAAGGCACTTTCTGACGGGGGCAACTATTTTGACACTACACCTGGCTGTAACGCAACTTCAGCGAGTCAAGAGTCCACAGCAGCAGATGCTGTCGAACAACAGATGAGATAAAGGCTTGACTTTTGTACTGGAACCAAACAAGTGACCCACACAGGTGGACTTTTGTGACCTTAAATGCTGTAATTTTAAGGTGAACCATTCAGACGGCTGTTTACACAACAGCACTTCAAAAAATATTCATGATCATTGCTCATAACTTATCAAAAACAAAGTTTCTGAGGGAATAATCCAATAATCTCACACAACAAAATGTCTCATATTTATTGGGTCTTTATGCATGAAAATAATAAAATGATAATGATGATGTAACAGGAGGACACAGATGAAAACAAGAAAACTAAAACCATCATAAAAATTTCTTACTACATTTTTAATTACTGTGATTATTATATTTCCATAATTGCCACCAAGTTTCAGACGTAAGGTAACTAAACACATGACCTCAGTTTAGTAATAATCAGGTCAGGGTTAAAACCCACATTGTTGAGTCAGCAGCGTTTAGTTAAGATAAAGTGGTCAGGACTATTTGCTGGGGGGGGGGGGGGGGGGGGGGGGGGGGTCAGTGATAGATTCTCCCCAAGTCCAGATTGGTTTTGAGCTGTTGTACCTGCTTGAGATAAGAGACGGTACTGGTATTTGTTTTAAGCTTGATGTTTGATCTGGCTCAAAAGTCACCTATGTGAGACTCTAGCACTGTAAATGGCTTCAAACTCCTGAACGCCTGTATTCAGTGTCAGTTCTGACATCAACCTCTGTGGGTGTGTCCGATTTGCCCTCCAGGATGTCCTGGATTTGGTTGAGCACCTTTTCGTGAAACACCATATCCAGATGGAACAGCCCTCTGAACTCTGTGATATGGACGGGCTTCTCCTGCTTCCCCACCCAGCGTTTGCATAAACTCATGCTGAACGTGTCCACCGTGCCGTCTCCATCGGCATAAACAAAGTCCACTGGGTCCCCGTTGGGAAAGACCTCGTCGTAGATGTTTGTTACGGCAGTTGGAAGGCCCATGCCATACATACACCATACCTCGACGCCAGGAGTGTGGAGATCACTAGTGAGGTTCTTGGTGTCCTCCAACATATACCTGGAGCCAACAAGAGGGCATGATCATTGTTTGCTATTAGAAAAAATACACCAAAAAGAGAAGTATTTGATCTATATGCTAAAAAGGTATAGTTCAAGAAAAAGCAAGATGCTACCATTTAGATAGAAATAGAAGTAGAAGACAAAGAGCCCAGAAATTTCACACTTTCTGCTCTCAAAGGAGAGGTAAAGCAGTAAATACAGATGACCACTGGTACTATACAATTTCTGGTCTGCTTTTTTAACTTTTGGCAATCAAGACTTTCTAAAACCAACCAAACCAACCAAACTGTTTCTTACCAGCCTTCCTCATTATCAATGTCTTTGAAAAACCGTTGGTAGTCCTTTGTAGTGTAGTTAAAGTTCGGCGTGGAGATGAATACGTGGTCACTTGGCCAAATGCCCTCTACAGGAAGCATCCACGCATTGGTGGTTACCATCCTCTGCTCCTCCCGAATCTTTAGGTTCGAAATCATCGAGAGGCCATCATTTACTCCTGTAAAGAGTTTCAGGTTCACACCGCTTTCTAGCCCCTCCATCTGTATTCTGTTCTGTGCGTTCTTATCATTACCTGAAGCCAGGACCCTGAGTACTTTTACTGCACCCCCCCATGGCGCTCCTAGAGAAATGAAGCCTCTGATGTATTTGTCCTTCCAGGCTTGAGGCTGCTGGTTGAGGAAGTAGAGGACATAGTGGCATCCCATGCTGTGTCCCACCAGGTAGACAGGCTCCTGATACTGGTTGTACATCTCCTCAACCAGGTTTTGCAGCTTTGCTAAGTACTCTGCATTCTCATCTGTGGGGGGACGAAGGGAAATAAAAACGTTACAGGCTCACAGCAAGAACCTTAAGAGGTGCACATCAAACGTCATTATGTAGTGTAATTAAAATTTGGTTGCATCTGGTCAAAATAACTTGAGAACCTGCTGCCACAATCAGGACATGCAACACCAAATGTACTCACAGTCAGTGTGTGAATAAAAACTAGTGAGTTTGTTTTAGAGTTTTGGTGTCCTAAAAGAAAATCCACTCCTCTCTCTAGGGTTAGCTCTAAGAACCAGCTGGTAAATAAAAATCACGTGGTCCTTAGCAGGTATTAAAATGAGGTAACTGCAACCTCAGATGAAAAGCAACCTGTGATATGCTACACTGTGTCAATATATATTTTTAAAAAGCTAAACCAACATGCAGAAGCAGTGTGTGAAAAACAAAATACACTCCTTTTACTTCCAGTGGAATTAATAGGATAAATAGCAGCCAGGCGCTGCTAATCAGAGCATTTGATTATTGAGATTTTGGCAGTTTGATGGTCTGCAGCATTCAGATATGTGTTAACACAATGACAAATGGCCTGTATTTATATAGCGCTTTACTAGTCCCCAAGGACCCCAAAGCGCTTTACATATCCAGTCATCCACCCATTCACACACTGGTGATGGCAAGCTACATTGTAGCCACAGCCACCCTGGGGCGCACTGACAGAGGCGAGGCTGCCGGACACTGGCGCCACCGGGCCCTCTGACCACCACCAGTAGGCAACGTGTGAAGTGTCTTGCCCAAGGACGCAACGACTGAGACTGCCCAAGCTGGGGCTCGAACCGGCAACCTTCCGATTACAAGGCGAACTGCCAACTCTTAAGCCACGATCGCCCATAAGGAGGAAATATATCAGCAATAATCAATAAGGCCATTCCCATACAGTCTGAAGTCCATCATTGTACAGTGAGAAGACGAAAACATTCATGATATCTACATACCAGCAAATTTACCCCAGGAGCTACATCTCAGACTCTACAGGTCTCAGTCAGCATGTTAAAAAAAGGCTGTTCAAGTTTGGCTTGATTGCCAACAGAAAGCCTCTTCTTAGGTTTGCAAAGTTGCATCTGAGCAAAGACCTCAGGAACAATGTCCTTTAGAAAAATAAGACAAAAGTGGACATATGGACCATAATGCACAGCATCACATGTAGCATAAACCAAATACAACATATCAGCACAAATCCCTCATATTAAATGTTTTCAACTGAATCCAGTGGTAGTGGAGAGGTGATGATTTGGACTTGTTTTGCAGCCATAGCACCTGGGTACCTTTCAGTAGTTGGGTCAACCATGAACTCTATATATAGAAGTATTCTAGAGTCAAATGTGAAACCATTTGTCTGACTTCAACCTGATTAAAATGTGGCAGGACATCAAAAACAATTGCCCAAAAACTTCAAGAAGAGTTGTTATAATGTGAAGAATGCGCCAAACTTCCTCTACAGCAATGTAAGAATCTAACAAAGTCACACAGAAAACAAATACTTGAAGTTATATTTGCTACACGCTACCAAATTATGGGGTGTACAATACTGTAGCATCAGCATATATTAGTATTCTCGACCGACAACTTTATCGCTTGGTTCAATCCTGCTTCTCCCACCGACATAACAAACTCACCTTTCCAGCACTAAAGTCAGCAACTTGCAGAAGAACATAGTGAAGTATATAGTTGTTAAAGTGGCTAGTGAAGACTTTTCTTCTCAGAAGTTGGGAGACATTAAAAGTCAAAGTAATTACCACAATTATCTGTACTATACTAGGAAGCACATCTGAAAATTGCTCCTATTGTATTAAAAAAAGTAACATGACTTTAATACATGATTAAATAAAAGCATAAGTTAATGTTCTTTAGTAATGTAGATTTTTATCATTGACCCCCCCTGCGTGGCATAATTAGTAAAAAAAAAGAAAAAACAGCAGAAGCTGAGCTGCTCAGGAAACTTCTTTTGTATACTCGTAAGCAAACACATGCAAAGCACCGTGCTTTCTCTCTTAACATAAAAATAATACAGACTTACTAGGAGCTACTCTCCAATCATACGGTGCTCCGCGGACGGTCTCGTTTCGGATGTAGCCCACGTTGACCAGATGTTCCACCATGGTGTAAAAGTAACCTTCAGAGAACAGTAGCAGACTCGGTCAGTTTAAGAGTCCAAATCTAGTATGGAAATAAAGCACTGGGCTACATGTTCCTTTATATTTTTGCCTTCATGACCATTAAACATTTCTCTGTTACTCAGTGTAGAAATACATTAAAAGATGTCAGAAACTAGTCCCCCAAATTTACCAGTTTACCAACACAGATGTATTTTTCTCACCAGCCAGTCTGTTATAGTCAAGATATTCAATGGAATAGGTCTGCCCAAATCCAGGCACTCGCACCTGCACCCCGGGTGAGTTGGATGACCGCCGAGTTGTCCTGTTGTAAGCGAGTCTGCAGGACGCACAAATGTGGAAACACATGGCTAAGTTTTCAAATTCTGCAAAACATGTATTCAGTGATGAAAAACCTGACTAAAGATAAACAAAACTGACAAGCGTAAGCATAACATAAAAGTCTGTTCCTCAGCTGTCACCTACAGTAAGGCAAAGTTGTAGATCAAAGGTGTTGTTAAACTGCTTAAACGTGGATGTGAGAGCAGACAGCAGGTCTCACCTGATGTTATCGATCCAGCAGTCCACACCTATGGGTATGAACATGTTGAGGTCGATCCACAGTGGGAACCATTTCTCAGTTTTCTTGTAGCACAGCCAGTGGACCAGCGACGGCTTGTCTATTTTGGCTTCCAGACGGTTCCCCAGGTTCCCCGGTACTGAGCAGGAGGGCACATGCAAACACAACAGTGTGTCAAATGTTAATTGTACTGCAGGAAAAAGTGGGACCAATACACAGCACTGCAAACTGCTGCCGAAGTTCAGCAAACTTCCAATTCAATTCAATTCAATTCAATTTTATTTATATAGTGCCAAATCACAACAACAGCCGTCTCAAGGCACTTTGTGAGATAAGGTAGACCCTACAATAATACATACAGAGAAAAATCCAACAATCAAATGGCCCCCTATGAGCAAGCACTTTGGCGACAGTGGGAAGGAAAAACTCCCTTTTAACAGGAAGAAACCTCTGGCAGAACCAGGCTCAGGGAGGGGCGGAGCCATCTGCTGTGACCGGTTGGGGTGAGGGAAGGAAAACAGGATTAAGACATGCTGTGGAAGAGAGACAGAGATTAATAACAGGTATGATTCAATGCAGAGAGGTCTATTAACAACCATGCAACAAAGAACTGATGAACTGATGGACTTCCCAGACAGCTGTCATAAATCAATGATCCTAATCATATTTTTTTTTACAGATTGCGTGTCATCAGAAGGAATCAGAAGCTCTCTGACTTCTTCAGTTTCATATTGTATGAAATATGAAACATGAAACTGAGGAATCATTTAATTGAACTGAAAGAAATCAAAGAGATTATTCATTAATTAAAGCTGTGATAAGAGTTTGCAGAGTGACTTTTTGCATGATGAAGAGTCACCAGCTCAGAGAGCTGGGAACCACTGCTATAGATCACTGGTCATAGGAAATAAAAATAAAAACTATACTTTTCGGAAAAGATCATCAGAATTTTTTGACATTTGGAAGATGCTTCTGGAGCTATTAAAGACTGGGGAGGTTGAGATTAAAGACTGGGGAGGTTGAGATTAAAGACTGGGGGGGTTGAGATTAAAGACTGGGAACGTTGAGATTAAAGACTGGGAACATTGAGGAACTGGAGAGAGACTGAATTAAAATCTGCAACTAAATTTGGGAATGTAAACAGTATACACTATCCTGTACTTTTTTTTGTATTTTATTTTTCAATTTTGTTAAATTTCATATATATAGAATTCAGTCAGAATTCAAAACAACAGGTCAAAATAAAATTAAAATTAAAACTAATTAGAAAATACAAAGCTATAATAACCCCTACCTACACTCTGTCTTATTGTGTTTTTCTGTTTCTCCTTGATATCCTGTCAATATTCTGTCTCCTGTTTTGCAATTAAAAAATGTGCACAGCTGCTTTGCTCTGGAGGATCCTGAGACCAGATGTTGATAAGCTAATTTCCTGCCACATTAAAGAGTTATATAATTTAAGTTGGAAATAAAAACCACACTACAATTTAGAAAACAAAACAAAAACAAACAGTGGAATCCAATTTATCTAATGTTGTTATATTAATGATCTCATTTTCACTTTAAGAAGGAAACGTCTGCGGTTGGGAAGGTCTGAGATTTATTCTTTGGTTGCTCTCAGACCTTTAAACATCACCAGGGCTGCAGCTGAAAATGATAAAAACTAAAACTATCTTTTGCTTATCTAAATATGAGTAATAACAATTATAATACATCTGTTCTTTTATGACTTAATGAAAGAGCACTTATAGCACAAACACACACTTTAGGTGTTTTCAGTGCTGTAATTTACTGTCTGATTCCTTTCATGTTGCAGTCGCTCACATCACTGCTTTTATGTGGTTAACCTCTTATAATAACATAGTTTTACCTGAATCAGTTGCTCTGCTCCCAGATATCGCCCCTTTCATGCGAACACACTCGTGCTTCGATAGATAAATCCTGGGTTAACTTATCAAGCTCATAATCACCTTTGATCGACGGCTTAGCCTGATTGCTAATGCTGAAACCAGAGAAAGAAAGGTGACCTGGTAATGTTGAACTTGCTTCAAAGTACAGGGCCCATGCCAGGATGCTCCCTCCACCATGCCTTAGAGTTGTGATGATGTGTTGCCTTTATTCCTTCAGACTTAGCATCTTTGCACACAAGACGACTGCTAAATAGGTGATGTGAAACATCGAGGTGGCATTTTGCAAACTTTAAAATTTCAGCAACGCTTTTTTTTGTTTGTTTGTTTTTGTTTTTCATTTTGAGTGGTTGCTTCCTTTCTTTGTCCTTCCATAACCACCATTCTTTTTCAGTGTTAAAGATATATTTCAGGAAGTTGCAGAGATTTCTGCAGGTGTTTCATGTTGACTCTTTGGTACTTCTACTCTCGCTGAACACTTTTAAGGTCTTGTCAAAGCTGTCGGTTGACACCTACCAGTCTTTCTTGAAACGAGCCGACAGTAATCTGCCTTTTTTTATAGGTAAGGACATTTCTACACCCATCTCTTCCACTTATTTCACTTACTTTTTTCACAAAATCATATTGAAGTCATGGGTAAAACTGTTAGTGCTGTTTAGTCACATTGTTTTTTGAGTTTAAATAAATGTCAGTCGATTGGTTCACTTAAAGCAATCAATGTAGAACTCAAAGCATTTTCTTTATCTCCTTTTAGTCAAAATCTCCTCATTTTGTTTGCCTGTCCTTTACTTGGAGCTCCTGTGCAGTAGACTGCACAAATCCCTGACTGGACGATGACTTTTTGACTGCTAACTGTGAATCACAAGCAGCAGAAAGAGGGAAATGGTACAGTGTAAGCCTAAAAGGGATAACATCATCTAATTTCTAATAGCACAAAACCTACCAAAACACTTTATCCCGGGGTGGGTGATTTACGATGATTACCTTGATGTGGTCACATGTTTTCTTTTAGCCTTAATTTACCCAGAATTCAGCAAATAAGGTGTATTTGACATAGCAGACAGTTTTGTGAAATGCAAATATCTGGATCTGTTTCTGAATTTGCGAAACTGACCCCTGACCCACAGGAGAAGCTGCATGATTTACCGTTACCCAGCTACACTATTTGCACCGCGTACACAGCAGTTCTTCTGCGATCTGGTCAGTCCAGTGTTTAAACATCATCATATCAAAGACAATAAAAATACCACTTCTTCAAATTCTGAGGCGAAAATGTCTCTCTCTGGATGTTTGAGATTTCATAAAAAGGCAAGCTGAACTTTAAAAGAAATTTCTTGAGATAGAGAGGACGATTTATTTTAAATTATATGTAGGAAAAGAACAGGTTTAATAGTCTTTCAGTTTGAGCGTGGAGGTTTATCCAAAGCACAGTCACTAAATTGTGTCCCTAAAGCTTTCCTGATGAGAAAACACTGATATTGCCTGCAGGGTCAAATGTACAGAGTGCTGTGTGTGACCTAAAAACACCCCCACCCCCCGACTGTACTGGACCTTCGTGCTACATGTTTCCGCATAGATGTCCAGCTAAATCAACAATAAATCTCGGGTATATATCACAGCAGTATATTTTAATCTTCCATACATATTAACAAACAGACAGACCCTGTACTTACCGATAATAAGTGGAGGAGTGCTGTTGCTGGGTACTTTAGGTTTGGCTGGGGGAGGAAAGACAACGTTGACGATCCAGAAACCTGAGGAGTGATGAAGCCCCAGCAGAAATGCAAGCAGCAGCACTAAGCTCAAGTGTCCTGCGGATCCCATCTTTTCCTTCGGGCAGCTGTGGCGCTCTGGACGGAGCTCAGTCTGTGCGCTGCAGCTGGAGGCGGAGGCAGAGGCGGGCCAGCCGGGAAGAAAACACGCGAGGTCACACCAGAGGAAACCCTGTGTTTACCATCTCTGAAGTAAAAGTGCATCCACACGTCCTGGGCTGCTGAGTGCTGCGGGAACCACGTTTAATTCTCTCAAGGTCTGCGCCAAGAGTGTCTGGTCAGAGTGGCATGCAGGAGCAAATAAAACGTGTACGGTACGGGTACACCGCCCTATCGATCCCTCCTACGTGTGTTTATTTACGCCTCAGAAGGCAAATGATTGACAAAGAATATTTTTTAATGAAAATGTTCTGATTTTTTTTTTTCAAGCAAGCAAAGCCAAATGTGATGTGTGCAACGTGAAGCTGAAGTGAACGTATCCCACTTCTCTTCACAGACCAGCTTTGAATGTATGCACAGAGAGATTTCCAAAAAGACTTTAATATAAAAATGATCATCTGCCCCCAAAAGGTTATTCCTGATGTTTTACATTTTTTAAATGTTCAATATCCTTATTTATTTTGGGTAATTATCTTATAGTCTACAGGATTTAAGAAGGAGTTATTTTTAAAATAATGAAATGACTTATTCTCAATTTCTGCTACCCTCTTGGCCAGATTTCTCTTTAAAAAAACAACAACACACTTTTACTGTCAACGAGCCGTTTAACCTGGATAAATACATCATAAGTCGTTCTGAGCCAGAAAGAACGTTTTAGTCTTAAGGTAGATCCCCAATCAGTTTTTTTTTTTGGCAAAGTGACTTTTATATAACCCCAATGTATCTAGGTGTAAAGTCCCAATGACGCGAAAAATGTCATTTTTGACAGAATTTGTAACAAATATGACATCACAGTCCACAGGACTGTCATTTCAGTCATTTCAGAGTGTTTTATATTGTAAAGTAAAGACCCTACAATACTAGAAAAACCCCTCTAACAATCAAACAACCCCCTATGAATAAGTATTTGGCAACAGTAGAGAGGAAAAAACTCCCTTTGAATAGGAAAAAATCACTGGCACAACTAGTCTCAGCAAGGGGCAGCCACCTGCAGTGAGTGGTTGGGGGGTGAGGGGAAAGAGAAGAGAATTGCTGTTAAGTATAAATACTAATGAAATGACAAGAAATTAGATTTAGACAATGCTATTCAAGGAGCTTTATCTTATATATATCTTATACAATAGGGGTGGGCAACTCCAAGGCCTCAAGGGCCGGTGTCCTGCAGGTTTTAGATATCACCCTGGGTCAACACACCTGAATTAATGAGTAGTTCATTACCAGGCCTCTGGAGAACTTCAAGACATGTTGAGGGGGTAATTTAGCCATTTGAATCAACTGTGTTGGATCAAGGACACATCTAAAACCTGCAGGACACCAGCCGTTGAAGCCTGGAATTGCGAATCCCTATTATAAAAGCCTTATCTTTTATATCGTAAATACTAGTGGCATTTGGAAGAGGGCGCTAAAATGACAAACTACTACTTTTTCTCACAAAAGAAAAAGTGTGTGACCCGGAAGTGGGTGGGTCTTGGGTTGTGTAGAAGAAGAAGCTAACAGCTAGCCTCCGGGAGCTGCAGGTTCTGTCTTTAGCCATCAACATGGTCCAACTTGTGGGTTCCCTCCGAAAAGAGCTGGCTGATTCCATCTCCACCTGCAAGGTCCTGGTAGTGGGAGCAGGAGGGATCGGCTGCGAGCTGCTGAAGAACCTTGTACTCACCGGCTTCAAAAACATCGAAGTGGTCCGTCCCGTTCACGCTGTTTGTTTGTGTGGCTGTGTCTTTGGTAGCTAGCCGGCTAGCATGCTAACTGGTTCTTTGTGCTGCAATGAGTGTGTCAAGAGGAGACGTGTGGGCTCAGGCTAATTGCTGAGACGTGGCATTCAAAGATGAGCTGTATTACTATCTCGCTGGTGGTTTGTTAACACCGCGTGAACAGCGTCAAATGGACCGGCAAGGATATCTATCTGTGAGGGTGGAAAAAAGTCGAACAAGATCGTAGCGATGTAGCCGGGATATTTGGCGCCATTATCACTGCTAAGTTAGCCAGTCAACTTCTTTGTAAGGACACCGCGGGCTGTGTGCCACCATGGAGGTGCTTAGACATCTCCGTGCTTAGCCATGGACGGTGTATTATAGGGAAAAAACATCCTCACTGTATCTATCAACGCAAAACGCTCAGTTTCTTTATTCATAGAATGTATGTGCGTGCTGGTTGGGGGCTGAGCGTGAGGAGTTCACGGGTGCTCAGAAAGTGCTGTTAAATTGTGTATTAAATTCTCCCTTACGTACTGTGTGGTTTAGAGCCAAGGACCCCCCCCCCCCCTTTGTGTCTGTACCATTTCATTTTTTTAACTGCAGAATGCATAAATGGCCAATCTGACATTAATAAATAGAGGCTTTAAATTTCACAACACTGGTAGGAGGAAAAAACACCAAGCACACTGTATTGTCATCACACTGTTGTACCTAAGATATAACACAACCACCACATTGATTTAAGAAATGTGTTACTGAAAATGGAAATGGCAAGAGCACTTTGGAACTGTTGAGATTTATTATGTATAACAATTAGAGCTTACTTCTATATCAACTACCAGTTATTATATTATTAAGTTGTTATTAATTAACACTTCGGGCACTTAACCATACGTTCTTTGGGCATCATAATCTATACACTTAAAACTCTTTACCAACCTCAAATCAATGGTCAGTTTAGAATAATAAATTAACATAATGTGCATATCTTTTCACTGTGAAGCCAGAGTGAACAGCAAGAGCATGCAAACTTAACACACAGTCACCTCAGCCAGAAGCCTGCATGCTGTGAGGGGACATTTCTAACTACTGCATTACTGTGCCTATTACAGATCTTATATGTGTCAGGGCACCCTCTGACCTCTGTTTCTTTTGTCACTGTCCATAGAGTAGTGGTTTACACATTTGCCTGACAAGCAATAGATCTGATCAAATGATGTGCATTGACCCACTGTGGCAACCCTTTGTGAATAAGAGAGTACCCAAAAGTAGGTTTTGGTGTTTTGAGGGTCCTACATGACCTCGGCAAGTGCCATTCTCTTCAGGAAGCTGGGTAAATGTAGTGGGAACGCAGACATTTCCTTTTCACAGTGACAAGGTCTGCGTTGAACTTTGTCACCATTGAGGGTCTGTGAGGCTTCTGGTTTTCAAACTAGAGAGTGATGTCTCAAGTTTGCTCCTATTCCTTATTCTGTTCTTGTTAGAAGCAGTTTGCACTGGTTACGCTATTGTATTTCTTTATTTAATTATTATATTTTTGGTAACATTATAATTGATACAACCAAATAAGAACCTGCAGATTGATTTCAGATTTGCTTACCCCTCTCTTGAGTGTAGTGTCCTGTATTTGGGGGACATTTGAGAATGACATTGACATGATAAGCTAGAAAAGTCAGGAGTGTCTAGTTTGTCTCAGTAAACTCTTGATGACATTGTTTGAGCCTGTGCTCGCCTTCTCTCTTATCCTGCTGGTATCAGTCTCCCAGAGTCAAACATGAGACTGCGTGCATTTAATGTCTGCAGCCAAAATAACCGGCGCTGCAGTATTTTATTTATGAAAGTAGAATCCATCCTGTCTGTCCTCGCTCTTTACATAAACAGTTTCATTTTTTTTGTCATCTGGCATCCACCACAGACTTCATTAGTTAAGGCTACTACAGCCTCTCCCTCTTAAAAAGGGTCAACGACAGGTCGTAAAGTCTTCTGGTTATCTTTTACTTTACTGTCATCATCTCAGTGGTACCTGCAAACACCCTGTGTGAGGTTTTTTTGCTGCTTGTGCCTGTAATCCTGTAGCAGTTAACCAGCTACTGTTTAAATAATTTAATTAACCTCTTGGCTAGAATTGAGATAACATTGTGAAACTTTTATTTGTCACCGACTGAATTAGCAGCAGTGCTATACACACAGAACACTCTGTCTCACCCTCTCCCTATCATCCCCTTCTCTCACACCAACCTTGTGCAAAACCTTCTCTGCAGTCTTCCTCTCACCTGCCTGGCAGCTCAATATTCAGCATCCTTTGTCCAATATATCCATATCTATCTATTCCTGCATATGTCCAAACTATCTCAGTCTTGCCTCTCTAACTTTGTATCCAAACGCAGCACATAGAAAACACATTAATGCAAATCTAGAACAATTAAAATGCAGTAAAATAGTTATATGAAAAGAAAGACGTTCAGCAGAGAATTACTTGTTTCTCTTGGTGTTTAAAATGCTCGTGCAGTCCTCTGATTGTCGCACTGACTTACCCCTGTTTGTTGTGACCTAGCAGGCGTTTCTGTTCAAACAAATAGAAAAGTGTTTGATTGTTGGATTGGACTCGACTGACTTTACAACCCTGTTGATTTTGGCAGATTGACTTGGACACAATTGATGTCAGCAACCTGAACCGTCAGTTCCTCTTTCAGAAGAAGCATGTAGGCAAGTCTAAAGCACAGGTATGTAACTCACCTCTGGTCCTGCAGGCTGCAGAGTTCTGTCTGAGCTGCTATTTTAAACGTCCTCTGTGCACTTTATACATCCGTCCCTTACTCTTGTTGTCTTGTAGGTGGCCAAAGAGAGCGCCTTGCAGTTCTGCCCCAGTGCCAACATCACTGCATACCACGACAGCATCATGAAGCACGTTTCTTTCTCTTTTTTTTTCACAGTTTGGTCAGTCTGAGGTTAGCTCCTTCAAGAATGTACTGATGTGGGACTGACCGTGGTTTGTTTTTTCCTTAACAGCCCTGAATACAACGTGGAGTTCTTCAGAAAATTCATGCTTGTGATGAACGCCCTGGATAACAGAGGTACCCTCGTCTTACAGCATTACCGAAATATCTTCTTTTACTGCTAACGCTTTCAAATGAGGTAAATAAAACCACGTGTTGCCTCCCCAGCTGCCCGTAACCATGTCAACAGGATGTGTTTGGCAGCTGATATCCCTCTGATAGAGAGTGGCACTGCTGGATACCTGGGACAGGTCACGGTCATCAAGAAGGTAGCACTGATATTTTTTCACACAGAGAACCAACAATTTGGCTGCATGTCTTTAAGCTCTTTTTACATTGTGTGTAAGGTAGCCAAGAACCCAAAGGGAAATGGGGGTCAGACTAAAATTCATCAAGGGCCTTGATTTTGATCTGTGCTGCAGATTTTTGAGCAAGGGCGGTGAACATGTCTCTTCTCTGCTGCTTCTTACCCAGGGAATGACAGAGTGCTACGAGTGCCAGCCGAAACCAGCACAGAAGACCTTCCCAGGATGCACCATAAGAAACACACCATCTGAGCCCATTCACTGCATCGTCTGGGCCAAATATCTCTTCAAGTAAGCCGTGTTCTTTTTACGCATGCATTCTTGGGCTTCAAGTTACATTTGATTGCAGTCTGCGTATTAGTTTAGCAAATATTAGTGGCTTTTGCCAGGCTTGATCTTGCAGGAAGAGGACAGGTTAGGTGAAAAACACATCATGAAATGTGATCCCACTGTGCCTCACTACCTCTAAATCCGGTTGTTCAGTGATGACACGACGAATCCTACTTCCGGGTCTAAAGTAGTCTGCGTTTAATATGGCTTTTGTGTTGTTAACATGTTTAATGTTATGTATTTTCTTCTATTTTATCTCAAAAAGCTCCTAAAACAGTCAGTGATCCCTGTTGACCTCCCTCGGCTTTTATTTACCGCTAATCATTTATTTAAGCTCAGTTTTTAAAACCTTAGGATGGAACTACAGCCCAGCCCATGCAGCAGCATGAATGACTAACCTCGTATTGTGGATGGATTATCTCAGTTGTTCTCCTGGCTGAAGTTTGGTCCTTTTACAGCATCCTGCCATGCAATTACATTTGTTCCTGACCACCGAGAACACTCACGTTAACTTTTATCGAGTGGAAAAAAAGTTAGCTTGTTTATATTATGCTAACATAGCTGTGTCGCTAGCGGTCACGTAGCACATCATTATATACCAGCTAGCCAAACTTCAGTAACCCTACAAACGTCACTGCTGTTTAGTTTTCTGTCTTCATTTATGCTGGAAGTGATAACAGAGCTGTACGTTTTAATTTGTTTCCAAAACCCCGCAGTCAGGACATACTATATTGTATTTAGATAGAAGCTAGCGAGCTAACTCCCTGCTAACTTCTAACTCCGTTAAATGTCATAAATTCCGTTTTCATGGATGCCTGGATGTTAAAGATGAAAGACTTTAGACAGTTTTTCAACTCTCAGTAATGCCACAGTGATCGTTTGATATATGGAGCTGCAGCGGAGTTTAGACCCAGACACGGCTAGTGACGTCAGACTGAACAATCGGATATTTTCTGCATGATCTGATCACTTTCTTCATGCAGTTTTTGACACACGCGGTTTTATCTTCTTTTTTCCAGTTAAGACTGGACGTAGAGTAGAGTGTGATCTTGATTAAACTGTTCCTGCACGTGTATGAAAATTACTACATTCAGTTTCATTTATATAGCACCAAATCACAACAACAGTTGCCCATAAAGTGCTTTATACTGTAAGATAAAGAGCCTACAATAATACAGAGAAAACCCAATAATCAGACGACCCACTATAAGCAAGCAGCTGGCAACAGTGTGAAGGAAAAACTAAATTTTAACAGGAAGTATCCTCCAGTGGAATCAGGCTCAAGGAGGGGCAGCCTTCTGCTGTGACCATCTGGGAGTAAGGGGATGGAGACAGAAAGCTGGAGGCTCTGCCTCCCACACAAATATCTGAGGGACCAAAAGTAAATCAGCAGTCTGAGAACAAAGTGCACTGTTGGAGTGACTCAGTGCTATGAGGTCTTACGATTAGATGGGACCTCGTCAGTTGTTAATCACTAATCTAGATATGACCATTTCTAAACCATCAGATGATCTTTCAGAATCATCAGCGGATAATAGGCTGTGTGATGATGTCATCTTCTGTTGTTTGTATGTTGCCACTACAGTCAACTGTTTGGAGAAGAAGATGCAGATCAAGAGGTGTCGCCGGACACAGCGGACCCAGAGGCTGCATGTAAGTGAGAGAGAGAGTGGCATTAATGTGGATTCACAATTTTGAATTCCCTGTTTTGGTTTTTGCGGGGATCCTTTTTGATTGTTTGGTCACACAGCAGGATGAATATTAACGTAGGTTAAAATTAATTGCTGTGTAAAAGCTGTGAATTCGGTTAAAAGGGAATCCCGAAGAGACGGCGGCTCGTGCCACCGCTTCAGATAAGGATGGGGACATCAAGCGTGTTTCCACCAAGGAATGGGCTCGATCCACCGGATATGATTCTGTCAAACTCTTCAATAAGGTAATAAATAAGCAAGCGAGTATAAATGGGATGGGCACGAGATGTTGAGTAGACTGGTGGTTGCCCTTGCTATTCGACGTATTTGAACGTTAGATTAATGAGGAAAGGAATTAATGGTTTCATATTACACCCGAAGTACACAGTTTGCTTGGCAAATATTTGTTTGTTTTCTTTTAGACTAGTTAAATTTCAAGTTTTTTTCCCCTCTCCTTTAAAAACTAGCAGATTATTCGTCAAGAACACAACCGTTGAAGAAGCGATCATTCTGTCCTTATGTGGGCTGCAGAAAATGTTGAGAATCCTAGAGTTTAGTCATTTAGCATAGCATCACCACGGACGTAGAGTAGTTGTTTATGATTGCTCCTTTTTTTTCCAGCTGTTCAAAGATGACATCATGTACCTTCTGACCATGGACAAGTTATGGAAGAAGAGGAAAGCTCCTACACCTTTAGACTGGCACCAGCTAGAGAACAGTGGTATGTCCTTTATGCACGCGGAGCTTAAGCCCATCCAGGCTTTCAGCATCACCTGGCGTTACCTGTGCTCGCGCATGTGTGTTTAGGGGCCATATTTCAACTTGTTTGAGTCAGGAAGACTGAGAAAAGAACTCGAAATATTTTAAATTGTGAGTTTATTACTTGTGTATAAGTTTTACTTCTGAACATGTCCAGCTTCTTTTTGTTGGGAAGATACTGAGCTGCACATTAGCTGTAAGTTTAAACGAAGCAAATATTTTTTGTGTCCTCACAAACATAACAAAAGCACATGACACATGTAATAAAGAACAGCTGTTTGCACAGCGTGCAGCCTGTGGAGGAATTTACTTATGTTTACAGTTCGCTTACACAAGGAACATAACTGCGAGATGTCAGATTTATATTAATTATAAAAAGGGTCACTGCTTTAAAGGCTTCATTAACCACAATATTGTGTGCCTTTCTCTTGGCTTTAGAGTGTCCTAAGGAGGGGACTCCAGCTTCAGGTCTGAAGGACCAGCAGGTTCTGGATGTTTGGGGTTACTGCCAGCTGTTCCAGCACAGCGTGGAGACGCTCCGCTCACAGCTGCAGGAAAAGGGCGAGGGTGCTGAGCTGGTCTGGGATAAGGTAAAGACAAGACGTTCTTGTGAATTAGTTTTTCACTTGATTTTTCCATATAAAAATGGTGGATGCTTGTATGAAACATGCCCACAGCTTTGAAAATGAGGTCAGACTGCTCTGGATACTCAGTCTTTGTTTTTTCTACTCTGTATCATGTCAATGAGAGTGGCTATCCGTAATCCCAGGAAAATAGTTCTGGCAGTACACACAAAAGCCCAACAAACCTACTGTTCAAATCTATTTTTGTGTAGTGTGAGCCAGTCAGAAGTAAGTTGGCTTGAAGGAAGAGGAGCTAAAATTGTTTTAGTCAATGAAGTAGATGATTATTCATGCAAAGCTACTCTACAGTCCAAAAATATGGTGTTGGAAATGAGCTTAACGGGACCTATGAGCATAATTGAGTGTAATATTTTTTAAAATGCTCAAACATACAATGTAGCCAGTGCTTTAAATAAATGACACAGTATGACTGTATTGCAGAAACAATAAAGATGTATTAAGACAATGAATGAAAATTGGTGGACATAAAACAGCCCATGCACTCAGTGGAGTATGCGTTGTGAGTGTAGTGCTGCACTCTGCTGGCTGCCAGAATAAGTACACATTATAATAGTCAACCCTGGTCGCTGAGCTTCACTTGTTGGGCAGGTTTCATTTGGTATGTTAGTATAGTAATTGTACTTTGTACATTCATCTGAATGGCTTTGCAAACTGACAGCCAGCAGATACAATGTTACTCCAGTAGAAAGTTGCTCCAGATGTAATGAAATGCTGCACACAGATGATGAATACCTGCCTCCAATGCTGGGTCATATCATACCGTTCACGGTAATACCGGTATAATGTTGTTTGTTTTCATACGCACATGCCAGAAAAAGCACAGCGGCGAAGGAGAATGAGAAGGGTGAAAGTGGATCGTTGAATGAAACGGATGAACCAGAATTGTTTTGTAAAAATGCTGCAACTTCAGTGGTGTGGAACTGGTTTAGCTTTCATCCGTCAGATACACAACAAAGCACTATTTTTGGTAGCACATGCTAGCGGACCTTCGTTATTACCGTGGTTTATGGAAAATACGGCACACTTAAAATCAATCCTTTGATTTTTCTGAAAATCGACAGTGCCCCTTATAATCCCGTGTGCCTTATGTATGAATTCTGGTTGTGTTTACTGACCTCGAAATGAGTTTATGTGGTACACGGCGCTCGAAAATCTGTCAAATGTTTTAGTACGACTTTGCTGAGCTACGAACCCGCACCGCTTGATGGATTGTCGGAGCACTATGACTATCGTAGGTAGGAGCCTCGCGGAGTGATACGTAATGAGCTTCAACATAATATTACCGTATTGTGTGTATATAACCTTTTTTGTTATTTGTTATCTGCTTTGTGGCAGTTTTGTGATATTATACATGGTTATGCTGAGGATATGTTGGCCAATTTCCACTGGAAATGCCTTTTTGGTTAAACTGTCTGCAAGAAATTTGGATTTGCACTGTTAAATTTTTATATAACTTTAATGCACATAAAAAACAGCTGCTTGTTTAAGTGAAAATACATTGATTTTTTTTTTTTTTGCACTAATAACGTTGTGGAGTTGTAAAGTATTTTGTGTAGTGTCAATTATATCGTCAGTTATATCGTTATCGCAAATTTTCAAATGTATATCGTGATAAATATTTTTGGTCCTATCACCCTGCTCTACCTGTCTCCCTCTCCTCTTCCTGTCAGGATGACCCTCCAGCCATGGACTTCGTTACTGCAGCAGCCAACCTGCGTATGCACATCTTCAGTATGAACATGAAAAGTCGCTTTGATGTCAAGTGTAAGTCACGCACAAAGGCTACAAAACAGTCATGTCAGAGTTTTTATTCACAAATCAGTACCAAAAATCTAAATGCGTTTTGCACCTGTGCATGTGCAATGACAATAAAGTTGAATTCTATTCAATTCTATTCTATTCTATTCTAAATGTGTTTGTTAATTTCTCTTCAGCAATGGCAGGTAACATCATCCCAGCTATTGCCACAACCAATGCTGTCATCGCTGGACTCATCGTGCTGGAGGGGCTCAAGATTTTATCTGGGGAACTGGAATCCTGTCGCACGGTCAGTTTGCTGTTATCTGTTTTAGCAGTGGATCATATATGACTCTTGACACTTGTGTACCTACTGCCTTTGGCTTCAGATGCCAAATTTAATGCACACTGTTAGATGAAAATGCCTTAGCATTTTGTCCAACCCACAGGTGGTAATAGACCAGTATGTTCACCCTCCTAAAAGGTGTGATTTGCTAAAGCAACCTAGAATGGGGGAGTATATTTAAGTGTAATGTTGAAAAATATTGTCAAATATTTGTTCTGACTTTATGCCTGCATATTTTTGTTATTGTCCTGTGCAACTTTCATACACAAGCAACAAAGAGCAGCCTAGTTTTTTATGTTAAGAGCCACTACACCAGAGTTTGTCATAACTAGAATACGGCTCCTATAATAAGCCTCTTTTTATGTCCATCTTATTTTTTCTTGCATCAGATCTTCCTGAACAAGTGCCCCAATCTCAGGAAGAAGCTGCTGGTCCCCTGCGTGCTAGACCCGCCCAGCGCTAACTGCTACGTCTGCGCCAGCAAACCTGAAGTCACGGTCAAACTCAACGTGCACAAAACCATGGTGCTCACTCTGCAAGACAAGGTAATGTTACAGCACGTCCAGTATCGAAGACGATGTCATTAATTGGTAAAATTCCTGAGCATCGCTTATCCTGTCAGACACCTTTCCTTTGCCTTGTTCAGACTGCACCAGTTTCCAGTATCGACTGTGTCAGTTTATGCTTTTGTAGAATCGTAAAATCTTGCCGTGACAGATTACACCTTGTCCCACTGATGAATCTTTCCCGGTGCTTAAAGTTTTTGGTCCCAGAAATCTGGTTAGAGTCAGTTCAATTACATCTAGCAGGTTAAGTGCATTTGTAGGTAATGGGGAAAAGCCTCTAACTAAAGAGCTCCAGTACCTTAATTCACTGCCTCCATTGTAATTCACTGGCCCATAGAAATATGACATATGGAATGTGACATGTCTTTGTGATATCTTAAAACGATCAACTGTTGAGCAAGACTCACATTTTTCTTCCTGAACTGAAGCTCATAAATGTGCTAGTGAGAGTGTATTACTGCTCAGTAAACACTGCTTTTAATAATCAGTTAATCAAGTGCATATGATTATCAGCGCCTGGCTGCTACTATACTGTAATTCCTATGAAAGCAGTAAGGATGTATTTAGTTTTACATGGGATTGTAAAGCGTCACAAAAATGTCATTTTTTTTCATGACAGGATGTTGTTTTACTTACTTTTTACTTTGTGTTCCTTGTCTTTCTGTGCAGATTGTGAAGGAGAGGTTTGGTATGGTGGCTCCAGACGTTCAGATAGAAGATGGAAAGGGAACCATCCTCATTTCCTCAGAGGAAGGAGAGACGGAGGGTAAGGAAGAAGGGGGCGGGGGGGATGTAAGACTTTAAGCTTTGACCGGGGGCTTTTAGAGGATAGAGGAAAAGGCAAGGCAGAGAAGAAAAGATGAAAATGATGGTTGTAATCACATCTCAAAGGAGATCTAGAGAGAGATGGTAAAAAGGAAAGACTGGATGGACAGACCAAAAGAAGAGGGACAGGCAAGAGTAAGATCATTTACCCACAAGACAGGAGTGCAAAATAAAACGTACCAGACAATGATGCTAAAGATAATATCTGCCTATAGAGATATAGATGGGAGTTGTTTTTCATTTAGTGCAAGTGGAAAGTGTCCATATGGACAGAAGAGGGTGCTCTAATAGCATTTGTCAGGATGTCTGTAGGTAAAAGTCATTCCAGGGCAAAAACAGAAACGCCTCAGTTAGTCGGCTGGATCTCCGTTTTAATTTGTAACAGCTTTAATGATAAAACTGATACAGTGTTTGAAAGGAGTATAATAACTTTTTTATAGTAGGAATTAATTTAACTACTAACAGTTAGTTAGTAGTTGGTAGTTAAATTATGAAATTGTGTTATTTACGGTCTTTATAGGTTCAAGAATGCATTCTCCTTACATTTATACTTATTCTTTCTCTTCACAGGCAACAACAACAAATTTCTTTCTGATTTTGGGATCCGTAACGGCAGCCGGCTCCAAGCTGACGACTTCCTCCAAGACTACACACTCCTCATTAATGTCCTGCACGTGTATGTACCTGTGTGCATGAACGCATGAATGAAATTCACAGTTTACAGTCAGCCTCTCTAAGGGACCAAAGCTGAAAAGTGTGTGCATCTCTCCTTATTGGCAGTGAGGACCTAGAGCGGGATGTGGAATTCGAGGTAGTAGGTGAGGCCCCAGATAAGGCTCCACCCCCTCAGACTAACCAAGAGGAGGTTAACAGCATCACCAACGGCAACAAGGACTCCGCCCAGCCGTCAACATCCTCTAAAGGTCAGCATCGTAGTGGTCACGATGCTAATGCCATGACTGGAGGCGTTAACATACAGTCTTGTAAAAATGATAATAAAGTGACGCCCTCTGGAACTGCTGTGGACATTTTCAGTACGTTTATCCTCCTACAGAAAAGCCTACAGATACAGATTTCAGAAATATGTTAGTCCAAATCAAGACAAATATTAATAGTGTGACATTTGGAGAAGCCAAAAGTTCTTTGAAGGAAAATCGGAATCTGACGGTGGGAAATTTGACCAGTTTATTCAAAATTGCCTCAGTTTGGGGATCCTTCGGGGTTTTCCATTGCGCTGTCATTATCTGTATGCTTTTCAACATTTTGATGAGATTCTCAGCTTCAACTTATTCATTGCATAAGCTTTGGTTTCCTCTTTTTGAGTTGGTCCTTGGTGGTCCACTGACTTCTGGGTGTTTGTCTCGCAGCAAGGCTGCTAAGCAACCCCAAACAGTAACATTTCCACCACCATGACTCACAGTTGGCATGAGGGTGTTTTCCTGAAAACACACATTCAGCATGCCCATCACTGTGATGGCCAAACAACTCTTGAGTTTCTTCGTCTAGAGCACATCTTTGCCTACATGTACACTATTTTTGTGCTCTAAAAGCTCACCTCACATTCATGTTACATTTCTGCTGTCCTTTTGTAATTATATATACACTTTGACACAAGCAGTTAGAAGAGACTTAGTTCTGTGTCAGAAGTTGAGCTCTCAAGCCGATAGGTGTGCTCAACAGATCAGTCCTGAATAAGCTGGCAGTTGTGGAGGTTTGGCAAAAAGACCAACCAAGGGTCAGTGTCACTACTGTACTGTAAATCTGTGATGGATTAGTTTTACTTTAAAATAATCACGCACACAAACACACATTCTAAAAATGACTATATAAGCTTATTTTAACAAGAAAGAAAGAAATGATAGTATAAATAAAAATGAGCACTTAAGTGTCCCTCTTATCAGCTCCATCGAATGGAAAGTTTTTTTTGTTTGTTTGTTTCAATAGTTTTTTGGGGCGTTCCAGGCTTTGTTGAGACAGGCCAGTGGAGAGAGCGCTGGGGCAATCCCAGCCTCTGCATTAGTCTTATTGAAAATGGGTTTTCTCCTTAACACAGCGAGCTAAGCCAGTGCAGCAAAAACTAGGCCCTATTGGAGCACTATCCACTTGCAGCACTGCATAATGTGAGAGCTGTGTCCTGCTCCAGACTTTAGGGTAACCGCTGCAGTAATTAGTGAATATAAGTGGACATATTTTAGCTGAACAACCAAAATAAATGGCTTGGTTTTCTTTTTTACTTTTTTCTACTATTTATCTTGTTTTTGAGCACTACGGTCTAAAAGGGCAATCGTTGTTTGTTCTCTGTTGTGCAAATAAACCTGTATCGTTTCTTCTTCTTCGATCTCAGCTCCGTCAGAGGATGACGACATCATGATAGTCGACTCTGATGAGGAGGATGGGGCGGCTTCCAGCTCAGCAGCAGCAGCAGCGACGGGTGGCACAAAGAGGAAGCACTCAGACGCCGAAACTGGCGAGACCTCCACCAAGCGCCCACGGACAGACCAATCGGCAGGCGACAACAATGACGACGATGACATAATCGCTCTGGACTAACTCCCCTCCCTTTCTCCTGAGGGACTGCAAACTCTTTGACTGCTCGTAATTTTGACTCGAGACAGACAGTAGGTTTAAATAAAACACCTCCTTCATGAAGAACCGTTTACAACCCGGGCTTCTCTTTCAACAGTTTCCCCCCCAAATGTGTTTGTGCTTTGGTACTCCCTCCACTCTCTGACATGATGCTGTAAATAGATCCTACAATATATCCTACGGGGGGGGGGGGAGAAAAAGTTTTGACGAAAAAAAATACATAGACTTCCTGTTATGTCACTTCTACTTCTCTTGTTGGTTAAATAAACAAAAAGTGCATTTTTTTTGTATTTTTTTATAAATGTACTGTATTTCTCATGCTACACAAGTCAGGGTGTTTTTGTGCTTTGATGTCAAGTTTCAAAGGAATAAGATTTAAAAAACCAAAACATTTTCTTGGGTTGTAATATTGATCTCAGTTTTTGTGAAGATGGGGACAGAGGGGTTAGGGGGGCAGGTTGTGCTGAATCAGTCTGGGTGGGTGTGGACAGGGGCTGGCCTGTAGGTGCTGTTGACGTCTGTCAGCAGGTCAGTAAAGCACAGAGGCACTGATGGCAAGTTTGTGCCAAGGGGTGTTTGTTAGCTACCTCTTTTCTAGAACTGACATGTTTAGGCTCCAAGAAGGTAAACATGCCCTCCATCACTTCATCGCAGTGAGGTGTCCAGCTCTTAGAGAACAAGTTACACGAACAGCCACGGAGACGAGACAACACACCTCCCTGGGGAAATGGCAATGACTGAACTGTACACTTTTTAAAGGCAGTAGTAATTCAATGTTAAACATGTTACAGTTTTATTTTTCTTGGCTCTGTTTGAGTCTAGAAACGGTTAAAAAACAGAGCAGCAGTTTGTCCTGTTTGATGCTGCAGAGGTTAAACTAGGTTGTCTGGCAGCAGTGTCCTGCACTTAAATAACGTGAGAGCCACGGGCACTTCATGACCTGCTGTCTTCTCCCGTCTAACCCTTGTGTTGATGTCCATAATTTCATGTTTTATTGTGATCTGACTTATTGAAAAGCTATGAGAGCCCTTTGGACCAATTTGATGAAGATAATAAACTCAAAAATTGCAGATGCTTCCTGTTTTGTCAGGTCTTTGTGTCCATGTGAATCTGTTGCCTTCTGGTAATGGAAACCCTGATTGGGGAAAGTATATCTGAAATAGACCAGGAGGTTTTCTGTGGTTGAACACTTCATATGTGTAGGGTTTAGAAAGATCATTAAACCAACACAACAGCACAGAAGATGTCGGGAGGGATTTCAGGAAATGAGAGGCCAGTTTTTTGAGACTCTGGCATCGACCAGGAGTGGACTCCCTGAACTGGACAAGTGTATGAAAACAGATGGGAGTTTGTATGACAAGCAGGATTTAGACAACTTTTTAAAGCAGCTGACTCTCTATGTGTCAATAAACACATCCATGAAAGTCTCTGACAAGTTTGATACGAAATTACCAAACTAAACAAATGCTAAAACTGAGGAAATTTCTTCTTTATTAAGGATATTTTGTATTTTTCTTTAGTTTACTGAGTTCATAACATAATTTATTTAGGGTTTTGGGTTTTTTTGGGTTTTTTTTCAAAAGTCCAGGTTTTACTTTGCATTTTTCGCATCTAGTTGTACTTCTTTACATCTAGTTTTTAGTTTTAGGGCAATAAAATTCAGTTCAGTTTGATTTGTATAACACCTTGAGGCAGCTTGTGATTTGGTGCTATATAAATAAAATTGAATTGAACTGAATCTTAGTTAACTATGATAACCATGTTGCCTGAGTTGGTTGTATTAGCGATATAACCTCTCAATGGCTTCATACAGACCCAAGTGAAGGAAACACTTGCAGGGATGTCCGGCACATATTCTGACATCATCAACTGAAACTTTGGCTGTGATAATATGAGATCCATAATTCTAATATGGATCTCATATTCTATTCTAATGGTGGTCAGAGGGCCCGGTGGCGCCAGGGTCCGGCAGCCTCGCCTC
Source organism: Aulonocara stuartgranti (assembly GCF_965226115.1). Taxonomy (NCBI): domain Eukaryota; kingdom Metazoa; phylum Chordata; class Actinopteri; order Cichliformes; family Cichlidae; genus Aulonocara; species Aulonocara stuartgranti. Next base: position 10,976,449 of record NC_138945.1, on the reverse strand, counting down.
TGTCAATGCGCCCCAGGGTGGCTGTGACTACAATGTAGCTTGCCATCACCAGTGTGTGAATGTGTGTGTGAAGTAAAGCGCTATACAGATACAGGCCATTTATAGAAAAAAATGCAAACTGCCATTTGGAATAAAAGAAATTAAATAAACAGATTGTAGCTTTTTACCCTTCCCTCATTCCAGGATATGCGCTAAATACTCACAGTGTCTTTAAAGAATGAGATATGCATGAGCCAAATTCCTGTGATGCAAAACAGAGACTAGACTTTACTATAAACAGTTTTAAGAAAATGTAGCGTGATTAGGTTAAATGTCACTGTTTCCAGTAGAAAATTAAGATAAGAATATGAAAATGTAGGATAAAAAAGAAATACTAAATAATAATATGTGTTGCTTATATAGTATGATTTGTTGATAGGGATAAATTATTTTAAACTAGACTTTAAAGAGAACTATGGCTAACAAATAGAGAGATTGGACATTTATATGTGTACAGGAAGCCTAAAGGTTCACTGCTCCATGATTCAAGAGACAGAAAATAAAGTCAATAAAATGTACAAGTATTCTATATGAGCTGAAAGCTCAGACCTTACACTGCTCTAAATGCTCAGTTTCAAACATCTTTTTCCACTCTTGGCTCTGTATGATGTCAGTGAGAGGACATCTCTAATCCCCAATCACAGAGTTGTTGCAAGGAAAGCTCAAAACAACACCATTCAGGCACACTGATGTTCGTGCTGTGTGGTTTGGTGCATTTTAAGTGGGGTTTGTGTGCAGGAACCATGAATACAGTCGCAATCGCTGAGGTGGTGGCACGGAAGGTCCTTGTAAGCCTCATGGATGTGTAAACATAGCAGCTTCCCCTGTTAGTATTAACATTCACATGCGGAAACCTGTCTGCCCGCACTTGATCTTTGACCTTTTAGAAGTAAAACTTCATCACTTAATTTTATTCAATTAATCATGCATTAAATGGTTTTTTTGGGGGGGGGGTTTAATAACTGGTGCATTAATCCTTAAGTAATGACCTAAATCATGCTTGGTCAGTGACCTTTGACTTGACTCCCACCTCATGAATGTTTGTGCCAGGTTTGAACATATTCCCCCAAAGGTTATTATCTTAAAATGTTGAAATAATCACTCACAATTTAGGATAAAAACTCAAAATCTTAGATTTTAAATCCAAATGTTAAAATAATAACTCAAAATTTTTTTCTTATGGATGGAAAAAAGAAACATTTATCTATTTACAATTGGTGTCAGAAACAAGCCACCATACAAAACAGCGCAACTTAAAAATTCAAAGAGCTTCTTTGTTGATTGTTCTTGTTAATATAGACTTGATGTGTAGTTTAGTATAGTTTTACATTTATATAAATATAAATATTATAATATAAAACTTCATCAAACAACTACCCGATGAAGGTTTTTCGTACTGAAACGATAATAGCAGTAAGAAAGAAAGTGAATTATATTGAATTGTTTTGTGGATATAAAACTCGGAGGCTGAAAAAAATTACACTTTTCCAGAATCTTAAGAAACCAAAACAATAAATTTTCAAAGGGAAGCTCAAAGATATAAGTAATTTTATCCCAGAAAAATTTCCTCACGTAATGTTATTTACTCAAAGGGGGCTGTACTTCCTCTCGACGTCATCGTGCACGTTAACGCCCATCGAAGGACGTCGCTGATTGGTCCGCTCTACACCCCCTCCCCAGCCGACCTCTCTAGCGCAAACGACAACCCTGTTATCGGTTATCGAAGGTGTGCGCCGAGAACAAGTGTGTTTAACCGTGTTGTTCTGGTGCTATTGCTTCACTGTAAAGCCTAGTAGAGTCTTGTTTGCTTTCTGCGGTCACAATTTGAATGTGTGTTGTTTCCCCCGACTTCAGAAAAACGGTAGGAGGGCACGGGAGGAGGAGGGAAGCCAGCCGATATATTGTTTTCGGCAGGCTAGCTAACTTTAGGAGAGTGTAAAAGCTAACGACTCGACTCGTTTGCAGGGAAGCAGGTAACTCGGTTAAAATGATGACTTTCTCGGCTCTGGTTAGACCTCTGGCTTCACAGATTCACCGACAGCTCGCCAGACAAGCCAGGAGTCACCGGATAACGCCTGTCAGAGGATGTAACCTGACTGCGTGCTCAAGCAAATATGTGCTGTCTCAGAGTGAGTACTTTTATTTATAAGGCATGTGTGGTAACGTTGGTCATTGTCACACAGATTATCTCTGCAGCCCTCACTGTGTGTGTGTGTGTGTGTGTGTGTGTGTCAGCTCGGCAGTGGTCGGCTTGTTTCATTCATTGCGGCTGACACACAGCATCGTTTGTTGGTCACTTTTGTTTTCATGCCACAGCAGCGCGGGGAGCTGTGCAAACCTGGAGCTGGACTTTGATCATCCCTGGATTTCGATCAGTCGCCTCTCTGGTGACTCGGCAGTGTTCAGACTCCAGGTTTTCCAAACACCTATTGATAACCGCTGATCGGTGTGCCCCACACCGGGGCCCTTTGACGCCCTTTGACCTATATACCTTCTACTTGTATGCACTTTATGTCATACTAAAGAAATTTCGCCTTAATCGCCGTTTCCACTGTGCATATCCTTATTGAGAGCACATAAAAATTAAAAAAATTGTCACGTGTTACATTACAGTATGTACTTGTGCTCCTGGCAGATGTGTGACATGAAACATTCGCATGTTTCACAACTAATGAGTCACCACCTTTTATTTTCATGAGACCACAGACTTTCTGAACCACTCAAGCTTGTCTGAGCAGTTTTAATAATTTCACTAACACGCCCTGGTAATGTCAGTATTGCCTTGTTTGCTGTCTCCAGCCAAGTACAAGAGTCAACATTGAAAAATGCAGTATATTGGCGAAAGTAATTGCTCGATTGCCTTAACATGCATATAAACTTGAATGACATCTCATTATTAATTCATAAGGTTTAATATGATGTCAGCCCACCTTTGGAAGCTATAGCAGCTTAAACTCTTCTGGGTAGGCTTTCTACAATATTTAGAATTATTTATTGTAATTTCTGATGTTGGCCTGACTCGCAGTCTCCACTCTATTTTCTGTTTTGTATATATTTCTCCTGTTTGTTATTTATTTCAGCTGTCTTACTTTTTATAGTTAGTAGGTGACCTGTGCTATAGTCACAAATAAAAGGTTTTCTGGGCATTTACTAAGAGAGGCTATGAATCAGTATGGACATGAACATGCTTTATTTTTAAATTTGTCAAAATACTTAAAAGTATTAAATCTATCAAATTCACGTGACTGTACTTCTCATCAGAGGTGTGGACTCGAGTCACATGACTTGGACTCGAGTCAGACTCGAGTCATTAATTTTATGACTTTAGACTTGACTTGAAAAAATGTTCTAAGACTTGTGACTTGACTTGGACTTTTACACCAATGACTTGGGACTTGAATTGGACTTGAACCGGTTTACTTGAAAAGACTTGATATTTTACCCCAAATATAAAATTTAACACGCATATTATATGGAGATTGAAAATGTGACGTCATTCACGGGTAGAACCGCAAAGGATTCTGGGAACTCGTGGCAAGCGGTACTAGCGCACGCAGGCTTTCAATTAAAATCAGTCACACAGCGATAAAAAGAAACACAAAAATGTCAAGAAGCTGTTGTATTATTAACTGCAATAGCCGGTCGCATGACAGCCACGGAAAGCCGACGGGTAAAGAGATCGGTTGTTATCGGATTACGTCGTGGAAGAGAAATTGTTCGAGCCATGTTTCCGAAGTAACAAAGAGGCGACTGGATTGCAGCCATTCAAAGATCAAATATAACGTCCTAGAACACTCCAGCTCACAGGTTAGTCTGCTCCAAGCATTTACACAAAGGTCAGTCTGCTGTTGTAGTTAATGCGTCATTTTTCTTAACATAATTGGTGATATAGGTTACAAGCAAGTCTGGCGCTGAACAGAAATTGTCGCGCTATGCTCCTTTATTTATTGTGCATAAATAGTAAATTGTCCTGACACAATATTGCGTTTCGCTTCTGTTATTATGGTACACTGACAAAAACACATACTTTTATTCACAGGATAAAACAGGTTTTTTGTATCACTAATTGCCCAGTACGATTACAGCATACAATATTATTGTCACTGCTACATTTCTGTGATGGGTACCAGAAATTATTTCTACTACTAATTAATTACCGTTGAGCTCAAAGGTCCTATTAATAAACGGTTAACGAATGTGTATTTATGAAGACGATTTGTGAGACTGGTAAACTTATGATACGTACGATGGTCTTTCGTTCTACACGGTGCATTTCAAGGTCCTGCACCCATCCGTCGGTAAACTGTACCTGGGCTTGTTGCAGTGACCGGAAGTTACTAAACTTCATGAGTGTATGCACTCACTCCAAGAACCGTATAATTATAAATATGCATATAAATATGCTAGGATGAGATAGCTGACTTCATCTAACTAGCAAATGTTTTCCAGGCTACGTTGGTGATACAGTTTTTTTTAATGTGTATGATATTTTTGTCATGCGATTTTAAAGCTGGTCCTACAACCGCATCCAAGAATAACATGCAGCGTATCTCAGAACTGTCGGTGAAAATTATTCTTGGAGCTAAGTTTAATTGAGCTGCATTTTAAAGAGGTGCAATTTCACAATTTGTGTATATTTTCTAAGTTCACTATTTTGTATGTGTTGAGAAAAACACAGATTTTAAAATTACATGGTCTAATATTTACATTTAGCATATAACTGCAACATTATTTTTTCGTTTGTTTTTTTTAAAGACTCGAAAGGACTTGAAATTCAAAGTTTCAGACTTGTGACTTGACTCGGACTTTTACACCAGTGACTTGAGACTCGACTCTGACTTGCCTGACATTACTTGAGACTTACTTGAGACTTGCAAAACAATGACTTGGTCCCACCTCTGCTTCTCATAGCTGTATGCCACCTTTTCTTATTTGACTGTGCAAAATTAAATTTGACATCTCAAAAATTTCTTTAAAAACATCGATCAAAATCTGACAGGAATATGAATAATTTCGGATTAATAGACATACCTACTTTAAAGCTGGGCCATCCTGAGGCCCTCCAAGGTATGGAGGCCTATCTCCCCTCACCACACTCCCTGCCAGTGGCTGATGCCCTCAGATGTCGGTGCATTGGTGGTTCTTGGTATCCAGGGCTGGGCACTCGGGTTACCCAGTGGCTGCTTGTCAAGTCAAAACAACTTTATTTATCCCCAAGGGGCAATTAAGATAGATGACAGGGGTTGGTGCCCGTGGCTTGGTTGGGCCAGTTCAGGGGGGTGGGGGGCCCTCAGGCCTCTGGCCCCTGGACCTGGGTTTCTGTCCACTCTGGCGCAGTTGGCTGCTGTTATTTACTGTTAGCTAGATTATTGCGATGGTGTTGTGTTTATTATGTTGCTCTCCCCTTTGCTTGTTTTCTCTTCTGTTTTTTCTTCTCTCAACAGGTTTTTTTAAGTGCCCTTTCTCACTGTCCCTCTTCCCCTCTGTCTTTTTTCCCTCCTTCCTTCCTTCCTTCCTTCCTTCCTTCCTTCCTTCCTTCCTTCCTTCCTTCCTTCATTCTCCCAGTCATGTCTGTCCCATCTGTAACAACTGAAAATAAAATAAATGCATAATAATAATAATAATAATAATAATAATAATAATAATAATAATAATAATAATAATAAAGGTCAATCAAATGGACCAACATGGCAAGGCCATTATGTTCCACTTAGTAAAAAGGCAAAATAAAAAAAACTGGTGAAGTAATAAAAAGTGATAACAAGTTCTACTAGTAGCTTTAAAAATAGTCAAAGGGAAAAACCTATTAAAAGGTAAAGTTTTTACTATAATTTTGACTGACGTCCAGCTGAAGCTCAAGGATGTATATTAAAAAATGTGCCAGGTGTGCTACACTCTTACTTATTGTTTGTTTTACACAATTTTCTGTGTGGATTTTTTTTGTGGAAAACTGTGGTTATTTGCCGAATCTCTTGAAGTGGAGTCTTTTGTTCCTAAAATAAAAATAAATCAGTTTCAGCTCCTCTCAGCTTTCTTATTGGAAGAAAAATAATGTTGTTGGTCAGACTTAAATGAGTAGTTGGCTGTTTGGGAGTAGAAAAACTGTCCATTCCAGCAAAGCTTTTATGTTCAACCATTGTAATAAACTAGAGTTTATATTTAACTTTTACCAGCTTGTTGTGTCCGTCTGTGTCTGTACAAAGCATTACCAAAAGACTGGGTTGTTTTGAACTGGTCAGTGGGATTTTTTTTCTTCTTTTTTGCTAGTTGCTTGGTCTTCAGTTTGATATCTGTGTAAAGACACATTCGCTCTTCGTACACTCTTAACAAAAGTAGCAGGGAGGCATACTGATATCTTGCCAGCTTCAGAACAATGGTGCACTCTGTTCCCTCAGTAGTGCCTGTTGGGTAAAATTTTCACCTCAGTGGGTTCAGATGGTTTACTCAGTCCAGACCTCAAGCCTGAACATAAAGAGATTCTACCTGCAAGCCTCAGCTCAGGGCACAAAGTTTTTCTCTGCAGAGGTTTGGAGTTACTGAGGTCTTTGGAGTATACAGAGAAAACAGTATTTTGTTACTGTTTTTGCTGAAACCATTCCTTCTTTCAGAACCATTATACATAGTAATCATTTAGTCGGCGAGGAGTCCATTTTATTTGACATTTATGTAATATATTACTCAGATCATTCGTTTCTAATTCTTTTTTAATTCCTTATTTGTAAGTTTAATTTGCCAGAACCTGTTAAAAACTTTCAGATTATTATTTTTACGAGCTCGCTTATATCAGAGATTGTTTGCTAATTAAGAAGAATGACTCCAAGCACACTCTTCTGTTTGGTAGCAGGAGTGACTGGAGCTCAGCTGTGATGGTCCCCCAGTGAGGTGCAATACACTAATTGGCTCAGAACATGTTATTAGGCTGGTTACTCAAGACTGTTGTGAAAGTCTTTGAAAAGATTCAGGTCCCTGTGTCCAGGATGTGTAGCGACACTATCATATCACAGTTACCAGTCTTGCACATTGGATGGTATGACTTTTTTTCCCCTGCATTTGTGAAGCTTTTATTATGATGCGTCTATGGGAAATGAAATGCGAGCTTGGCAGATTCGCTGATGTCTGCAAGGCAAGATATAAACATCTTGTCCTGTGCCAGGAAAACTCGAGCAATTGCTCGGTACCTCCACCCTGATTTAAATTAGGATAAGTGATTTGTGATATGCTCCTGAAGTGAGTCCCTTTTATGGATTCAAGGCCATATAAACTCCACAGTTGATAATTGCAGTGCAAGAGCATGCATGGCTTTGGAAGCAGTTATTGTTCATGCAATAACTGAGACAGGCAGCCGACTCTCCTAGGAGGAGCCACTGAAATCCCATGAAGATGAAGGTCATGTCCCAGTCGGACCTGTTGAGCTTGGCTCTCAGTGGAAACCTTATGCTCCGGAGAGAATGAATGATAAGGAAAATAAAAGACTGAACTGCCTTTGTGCCCTATGAACTGCGCATGTTCTTTTTCTTGTTGATCTAGGTTCAGATAAATGAGTGAAATAGTCTTTTAAACTGTGTGTGTCCTTTTCTTTTTCTAAGGAAAAGACTTTTTAAAATAGTTTTGGATGTATTTCAATAGCAGAGGCACAACACCTAAATAGGGAGGCAGAGAGAATAAGCAGAGCTTTGAGTAATTAGAAGTCAGGTCTGTTGACAGATGTTGGACTGAGCGTGCAGTTTGACTGGCCAGAGGTCCTGGTCAGGTTCTCCTGCTGTGGAGGCGAGCTGAGGGCGTGCCAAGACATTCCGCGTGTCACTTTCTGTACAGCCGGCCCACTTCTCTCTTATTTAGTAATTTCCTTTAGGGAAAAAAAAGTAAGCGGACTAAAAGGAAGTGAGATTGCTTACTTGCTGACTTTTCAGTCAGTTCCTTTTAAGAGCTCGGGGAAGAAGGATTGTACCTGTCTTTCTAATACTGTCACCATTTGAATCTTCTTTTTATGAAGCATTTTTAATTATTATTATTTTTTAAATAATGGATTTTACAAAAATGCAGGAAGCAGCGGAGTGCAACATGAAAAGTAGGTTTAAGGGTTTTTTTGGGTAATCTTTTCTGCTGTTCCCTTTGTCAAGAATTTTTAACTCTGACTGGAAAACGATAATCTTCAATATCACTAACTTGTGTTTTGTTTTTTTTACATTTTCCTCTTCCTCCTTCTCATCTCCTTCAGTGCATCCCATGTGGCAGGGACCCCTCGTGGTACCAGGAGGGGATCGTCAGTCGCCAATTGATATTGTCGTACGCAAGAGCATCTTTGATTCAAAGCTGAAGCCTCTGGTTACCAAATACGACCCGCATACTTGCCAACAAATCTGGAACAACGGTTACTCGTTTCTGGTCGAGTACGATGACACTACAGACAAGTCCAGTAAGTACTCTTTTGTAATCTGCATGTATATATTTAGTTAAAATACTCCAAACAGTACACATTAAGTTATTCAGGTAATTACTCCCTAGAAACCTAGAAAGTAAGATTACAGTTTGTACCATGTAAGTTCCTCTTTGTTGCCTGCTCAGATGGCAGCAGGTCTGTAGCTTCCATTTAAATCGGGAAGAATTTAAGGGAAATCTCAGCTGTAGGAATGTATGTTTTGGTCTACACAAGGGGATTATCTTTTCCTGCACTCCCCCTTAAAGAGCACTCAATATGTAGGAAAATCCAGTAAGCAATACTGCTCTTAAAGGTGCCATGTGGGCTGTCATGTGACTTGTATGTTTGTGCTGACCCTTAAAAGTGCAACGTACCCTGTCCTTAAAGTGTCATTTTGGTATAATTACTGGGGTGTGCCAAAACACTAACTTTACTACCCATTAAGATTCTAAATATAAATCATGTTTTGGTGAGATTACAACAATACACTTTATAGGGTGTCACATGCTGCCAGTCTTTGTATTAAAAGCTTTAAAGCTTAGTCTGCGAGAACAATAACAGGTTTATAAACTTCACTTTGTGAAGAACTTTAGCCTTTATTTTTTTGACAACAGAAACCTTTATGCTGCTGTATTTGGAGAACGAGAGGCCTTGTCAGTGTACAGATACTGTGAGGACAATAAAACATTATTCTTTCATAGCCTCGTTCTCACCTTAATGTTTCCTGGATGTTTGATAAGATAAGATAAGATAACCTTTATTAGTCCCACACGTGGGAAATTTGTCAGTATTACTCCCTGAACAACCTGTTTCTGAACAGTCAGTCTTTGTCTGATAATTTCCACCCTTTGAAGGAGGAAACAAGTAATTAAAAATTCCTCGAAACATAAGCTATTTCCTCTGGACGAATCCATGTTTGATGCACTGATTTTTCATGTCCTTGAACTTTATGGTTGCAGCGCTACAAGGGGGCCCCATGGAAGACAAATTTAGGCTTTGCCAGTTCCACTTCCACTGGGGTGAGACCAACGCCTGGGGCTCAGAGCACACCGTGGACAAGAAGCTGTTCCCCGCTGAGGTACAGCAGTGCTGCCACCTCCATACACCAACACAAACACATGGAAAACATGGGGTCACGTAAATGTTCACAGCCATCATTTTTACCATGAATTTATCCAAGTCCCCTTCTGATGTGCACTAATTTTCACTAATGTTGTTTGATTATGTCGCTGGTCAATCTAAGAGCTCGTAACATTTATATATTACTTGGAAAGTATGCACAAGATTATGTGTTGTGGGATTTGTAATTTATGCTGACCATATACAAGTTGCAGTTACACAACTAAGACAGGCTCACCTGGAAACTCTTAAGGTTTTAATTTAAGAAGTTGAACATTAATATTTATATGCAATAATAATAATATGTCAAAATGCAGCTATTTTATGCACAGTTCCTTATTTTCTGGGTTTTAATTTTAATAGGATAAACTCGCACAACAATAACAGAAGTGCTTATTTTTCATGGACGTCACCAAAGACTGGCTTTCCTCCTTAGTGGTGTTTTGCTAACCTTCACTGTGGCTGCTTTTAGTGGTTGTTTGTGGGTCTTTCTGCTTTTAGTGATGTTCAGCTCCGTCTGGTTGACATCGGGGAAGAGACTGAGCCAGTGGAGATTATTCCACTTCTTTACCATTAAAACTTCAGCCTGAAAGGCATTGTTTTAGTTCTCTCTTATTAAAAGTCTGTTGCACATCTATTAGTGACTGACTGAATGGACTTCAGCATCAGTGCAGTAAATTCAGATGTTAGATGCTTTTTAATAAGATTGTTTTTTGTTTGTTTTGTTGTTGTTGTTGTTGTTGTTGTTTTTACAGATTTTGGATTTACAAGATTTTATTTTTTTAACAAAAGCCACAATATTAGCATCACCTGAGATCAAAACACCACCAAGTACATGAGCGTGTTCATACCTGTAACAGCAGTGTTCCCCTATGCACACACTCTGTTGATGCTTAAAAAGCCCTGACCTTGCAGCAGCTGGATTAATGTAGCATGCTAAGTGCAGAAGCACTGCACACTGTATGCTATTGTTTAACGAGCCGCTGAATGGAAACTCACATAGGTATTACTTAAGAAGCAGGTAATTGAGAGAGAGGGGAGGGGGAGGGGGGGGTAATTCGCTGTCAGTCATTTGCAATTACTTTCTGCATCACTGGATCTTTACATAACCCCTCACTGAACCCACTATTGTATTGATGCTTGCCTGAACTCAACTCAAGTAATATTACAACCCCAACTCCAAAAAGGTTGGAACGCTGTTTAAAATGTAACTAAAAACAGAATAGAGGGATTTTAAAATCTTATAAACCCCTACTTTATTCAATATAGAACATAGAGATGGACCGATCCGATATTACGTATCGGTATCGGTCCGATACTGACCTAAATTACTGGATCGGATATCGGAGAAAAATAAAAAATGTAATCCGATCCATTAAATATCACGAAAGCACCTCACAAAACTTGCAACACGCCGTAACTCGCCTCAGAACGTTAGCACGTCGGAGCAGTATGCATCACGTGATAGAGCGGCTGTGGCATGCGGGACCTGTCGGTGGTCTGGATAGCATGTGGAGCTTCGCTAGCAACCCGGCATTTCATCTCCGACAAAGTTATCCCCGAGAGAAGTAAAGCAAGTGTGTAAGTCCATCTCTGAATGTTTGTAAAGCATTCCTGCGTTAAGCTTAACAAGCGACTGCCTCTTCTTGCTGCTACTTCAATCATGAAACTGCTTAATGATCAGCTGATCGGCTTTTCTGTCGGGACTCCATCTCTCTTCTTTGTTTTTGGCCCACTTTGCACCAGAAAGAGGAAACCAGCGGCTGAACAACAGCAGCACGTTTAAGCTTGATAAGCTGTTGTTAGAATGTATTTAATATTACTTTCTACTCGAGGATCCTTTTCTACGTAGCTGACAGCTGGTAACTGTGCAGGGGCGGATCAAAGTTTAGCCAGGGGGGGCGATAGGGCATTAACAGGGAAAAGGGGGACACAAAGTCATACTTTTCTTTCTTATTCTCATTTAAAATGTCTAGCTTTTAATAAATAATTATCTGACACCCAAAGTTTTAATTTGATGTAAAATGAATAGAAGTCAATTACTGTATATAGTGACTATTAAGTCTAATATATATATACCCTAGTAAGCTATAGTACTTTTTCCTTTGGGAAGGTACCATCTGTGCAGTCTGCAATTTTGTTGAAGAAAGATGTTGAATCTATTTAATATTTCTTGAAAAATAATTGATTTCTGTGCATTTTTTTTCACACTGCATCAAATTAAGGTTGATTACGTCGATTAAGCATCATGAGGTGGAGGGTGGGGGGTGGTTCCCTATTTTTTATTTATTTATTTTTGTTGTTGCTGGGAGTTGGAACCCTATTAGTTAGGTTGCTTAATATTTACGCTAAGTACTCTTTAAAATACCAGAATAGGGAGGATGGTGTAGGTTTAAGTTTATTAGATTGATCAGTATTTCGGAACTATGAAATATTTTTTTTTGCATATAGGTATAACAGAATAGCTTTAGTGTAGTTGTTGTTTTAAACTTGAGTATGAACTTATAGAAAATGCAGCAAGATATTTAAAAAAAAAAACAGTTTTGTTGATTAAAAAAGACTACCGTATTTTCACGACCATAAGACGCACTGTACTAAAAGGCGCAGTCTCAGTTATGTGTGCCATTACTGTATTTAACACACACATAAGGCGCACTGGATTATAGGGCGCATACAAGTACCGTATGCGTATTTAAAAATAAAGCGGGAGCAAACCTGAGTTCGGTACCTTACTCACATTTCTATTACCAGTAATCGTCATCATCAACAACACACAAGCATACAAGTGTGCATATTTAAAAATAAAGCAGGAGCAAAACAAAGTTTGGTACTCACATTTTTATCATCAATCAAACCCATCGAAGTCCTCATCCTCTGTGTCTGAATTGAACAGCTGCGCTAAATCTCCATCAAACATGCCAGGTTCACTTTCTTCACTGTCAGAGTCACTTTCCGTGCCGTGCGGCTCCTTGGAAATGATGCCAGCTTTTGCGAAAGCTCGAACAACAGTGCCAGCAGACATGTTAGCCCAAGCATCTACAATCCATTGGCAAATTGTGTCGTAACTCGCCCGGCGCTGCCTTCCACTCTTGGTGAAACTGTGGTCTCCATCGGTCATCCATCGCTCCCAGGCCGCTCGCAGCCTTACTTTGAACGGGCGGTTCACACCGATGTCCAGCGGTTGGAGCTCCTTTGTCAGGCCTCCCGGAATGACAGCAAGCTCACAGTTCATTTGTTTCACTAGTTTTTTCACATCGGCTGTGAGATGGGCACGCATAGAGTCACAGATTAAGAGCGATGGTGATGCGTGGAAAAAAACCACCTGGTCTCCTTACATACACCTCCCTCAGCCAGTCTTTCATCATTTCCTCATCCATCCAGCCCTTTTCATTTGCCTTAATGATGATTCCTGCTGGAAACTTCTCTTTAGGCAAAGTCTTTCGCTTAAAAATCACCATAGGCGGCAGTTTCTGTCCATTAGCATGGCAGCCAAGCACAACAGCAAAAGAAGACTTTTCATACCCCGTTGTGCGTATCGCTACCGTGCTGGTCCCCTTCTTCTCCACAGTGTGACTCACCGGGATGTCAAAAGTGAGCGGGACCTCGTCCATGTTAGTGATGTGGCTGGGCTGGATGTTTTTGTCGGCGATGCATTTGCTGCAGTAGGAGCGGAAGATGGCCAGCTTTTCCTTATAATCCGCTGGAAGTTGCTGCGCTACCGTAGTCCTGGTCCGGATGGAAAAATGGCACCGTTTCATAAAACGAAAGCACCAAGACGGACCTCCTTGGAAATGTTCAATGTTTAGGTATTAATGTTTCTCCCAAGCTTGCAGATCTAACTAAATTAAACCATATCCCACTTTTAAAGAAGGTAGAAGATGATCTGGCTAGATGGAAATGTCTACCCATATCATTCATGGGAAGGGTTGCTGCTATAAAAATGATGGTCTTACCAAAAATAAATTATTTATTCTCAATGATCCCAACTAAACCGCCACAAGATTGGTTCAGATCTCTAGATTCATGTATGTCCAAATTCCTTTGGAAAAATAAACCCCCACGTATAAGCTTAAAAACACTACAAAAGACCAAGGATAAAGGAGGACTAGAACTGCCTAACTTTCAGCACTACTTCTTAGCCAACAGGCTTCAGTTTATCTCAGGATGGCTAAAACACACCCTCTTAGATGAACCTTGGCTAGATGTAGAACAAGCACTCTGCAATAATCTAGAGATCTCAGACCTACCATTTATCAGCTCAAACATCCAACGACATGAATGCTTTAAAAGCATCAACATCAGCTCTTCTCTGACAGCATGGTGGGAGTTTCTAAAATTGACGGCGTCTTCATTAATCCCATGCAAACGTACACCTATCTGGAACAACCCTGACATATTACAAAACAATAATATGATAAACTTTTCAGATTGGAGTGATAAAGGAATCAAATATTTAGAACATATACTAGAAGGAACAGAATTTATTTCATTTGACGGACTAGTTACACAATATGGGATCAACAAGAAAAGATTTTTAGAATATCAACAAATTAAATCCATAGTAAAAAAGAAATTTAAACCGGGTCAAGTTGAACTACAAACACCACCAAGTGTGGTTCAATTTCTTACTCTTAAACCCCCCAAATTACTATCCAAAATATACAGAATGCTTTCTAAAACAGATGAATCAATATCACTTCCTATTGCAAAATGGGAAGCGGATTTATCAGTTAACTTAGACCTAAACTTCTGGTCTCAGATTTGCTTAAAAACCTTTCATCTAATTAGAAATCCCAGTCTTCAATTAATTCAATACAAAATATTACATAGAGTGCACTATACAGGTCATCGGATGTTCAAGATGGGCTTTACGTCTACCAACAACTGCTCACACTGCCAAACCAATTCACCGGACAATTATATCCACGCTCTTTGGTTCTGTCCACCAGTTCAGAAGTTTTGGCGCGAGATATGTGAAGACTTATCGAAGTGTCTGAAATGTAACATTCCAACTTCCCCCTTAGTGTGTTTGTTGGGCAGCTTAGATAATGTCACTTCAGAAAAGAATATCGCCCATATGGTTTTCACTGCCCTATGCATAGCCAAGAAAACAGTCCTCATGAACTGGAAAAATAAAAATAATCTTAATTCTAACCAATATAGAAATTATCTATTAGATTACATTAGTCTTGATACAGCCTCTGCCACCACATCAGATCAATTGCTCTGGGCTCCTTTGATCAGCTCCATCACCTAGTGGGGGTGGGGGGTCCTAGTTTGGTCCCGCCTTCACTGTTGTGATTGGTGTGGGGGTAGGGACAGGCTTAGGGCGTCGGGGGGTTCCCCGGAGGCATCTTCCTTGGGGGGCTCAACCCGGGGTAGCAGTCATGTCCGGTTAGGGGCTCTGTTGGCTCTCCGGTGACTGTTTCCTCGCGGCTGCGTGCAGCGGGGCTAGGGGAGGGTCTGTGCTGACGGACGTGGGTTACTGACCTGGTAGCCTGGCTGGCCCTGGGTGGGTCCGGGATGGGCGTGAGGTTCTCGGGATGCTCCGTCTCTGGGCTGGGACCCGGACCGGGCCTCGGGGGCTTGGGTCCTGGTTGGTGTGTTGCCGGGGTTGTGGGCGGGTGGGTGCATGGGGGCCCAGCCCTGGAGCAGGGTGCCGCCGGTGCGTCGAGCCACCTGGGGGGCTCTTCAACTGGTGGGGGAGATTGTCACATCTTGCAGGAGCTTTCCTCTCCTCAGGAGCTCCCTCTGCAGGAGGGGGAGATACAGGAGAGGTGGAGGAAGATCTCAGCCTGGGTGTTTATTGTCTTATGTAGTCTGGAAGATGAGTGGATGGTGGGTTGGGTGCAGTTTTCTCTGTGGTGGGGTTGGGTGGACTGTCCCGGGCTCTGTGGGGCCGGGCGGCGCTGCTGCACTGGGCCCGGTCTGGATGGGCCTGGGCCCCCTTTCCCTGGCGGGTCGCGGAGTATGGGGGTGCCTACTGGGGTCAGCGGGGGAGCTGGCCCCAGGGAGGGGTCACTTGCCCCTCCCTTCCTTCCCTCCCCATCTCCAGCTGCCTCCCTCTTCCCGCTCCACCACAACCACCCACACATGCAGGGCCTTGGAGTAGGGGTATGTCACCAGGGTGCAGAGGAGGCTACCCCCCCCCTCTGTCCCCTTCTGGCTGCCTCTGCCTCAATTTTATCCCACAACTTAGACATTCACATTACTCACACTCTCATTACACATACATATAGGATCTTGGGGGTGGGCACGATACACGGAGTCCAAAGTACCATCAGGGTGTACACCCCACCCCTGGCATCGTTGCCCACCTCTCAATTTTAAATACACGTAGACATTGAGGGCTAGCAGGAGGGACCATGTGCTTACCTGCTGCTCTCTGGCAGGTAGCTCCATGCCCTCCTGGGTTTTAAATGCACCTTAGAACACACATGCATCAACATTACAATGAGCGGGTGGAGGGAGGTTTGGAGTCTTCTCTCACCCCCGTTCTCTGCGACCTGCTGGAGCAGGGGGGCTAGGACTAGGAGGAGGAGTTGGCCGTCCGACTGCGGTCTGGAGTGTGGAGCCTTCCTGCTGCTGCGGAGTCGGGGCGGTCTGCCTCCCCCCACCGCAGGGAAAAGGGAAACACCACCTGGGTCTGGGTGCAGTTCCCCCCTCCAGGGGCGGGGGCACCTAGACCCGGTTTGTAGAGTACGCTTGGGGAGTGTGATCGTGTGTACAACGTCTCTTTATGTCTGTCTCCACGTTGGTTGAGTGTGGAGTAAGTGCATATGAGAGCATGAGGGTGGGAATGGATGTTTGTATCTATGTGTGCCTGTATGTCTGTGTCTATATGTCAGGTTGGGTGTCAGGCGCCACCTCTCTGGGGACATCTCAGGCCCTCCAAGGTTTGGAGGCCTATCTCCCCCTACCACCACTTCCCCTGCCAGTGGCGGACCCCTTCAGACATCGGTGCGTTGGTGGTTCTTTGTGTCCGGGGATGGGCGTCCAGGTACACACCGGCTCACTCCTTGGCGGCCGCTTATCGGGGCCTGGAGCCTGGGGCTCGCTCGGGCCACTTCGGAGGTGGGGTGCCCCCGGCCTCTCGGCCTGGGGCTCGGTCACTCAGGCGCAGCTGGCTGCCGGCGGAGCTCACGGGCGCGTCACTGCAACTCCCCCTGGCTTCTGCTCCGCGGCTGCTGAGTGAGCCCTCATCTGGGACTCTCCTCAGCTCTTACTGGGACAGTGGCGCGGCTGCCCCTCTGTTGGTCTTCCTTGGTCTCTTGTGTTCTGGGGGCCTCTGGATGTCTGGAGTTTTGATCTCCTCCACACCTGCTTCACGCCCTGGAGGACGGGGCTGTGGCCCCCCCACACCCTCTAGCAGATTATTACATGAAGGAACCTTTTAAAAAAACAAAAAACAAGCGCGTCCATGCTCACAGGTGTACACACGGGTGATCACACCCACAAACTACACCCTTTTTGGCTCCTACCTCAAAGCACACTGTGTTCTGTTGATCTTATGTGCTGCACAATAATGTTTAACATTTAGTATTTACTGTCATATTCCCATATATCATTGTGATGTTGTTTATTCTATTACTCTTGTTCTCTTCTGCTTGCTTTCTTTTTTCTTTCTCAGCAGGTGATCCAGGTGATTGATATATGCATTTGTTTTTTCTCTGCCCGTTCTGTTGGTTTTTGTCTTTTGCCCTTCTCCCCCGTCCCTCTTCTCAGCTGTTTCTCTTTCCCTCTTTCTTTCTCCCCTTCTTTCCCCCAGTCAAGTCTGTCCCGTATTCAGTAAGTGAAAATAAAATAAACAATAAAAGGTAAATCAAATGGAAAAAAAAAAAAGAAATTAAAAAAAAAAAAAAAAAAGGAAATGTTCAATGTTCATCTCTTCAGCTAGTGAAACTGCTTTTAGCCGAATGGTGACCGTCGAAACGCTTCTCCCGCTCGTTCTTTGCTCGATGATCCACCGCTCGAGTCTTTCCTCCAACTCGGGCCACCTCGCCTTATGTCCGCGGAAACTCAGCTGCGTTTTCTTGACCTGCCGGAGCTTGTTTTCTAGCTTCCTCCATTTGTGAACCATCCATTCGTTAATCTTAAATTCTCTCGCCCCTGCTCGATTTCCATGTTCCTCCGCATAGCTGATGGCCTTCAGTTTAAACTGTGCTTCATAAGCATGTCTCTTTGCCATTTTCAGGGTTGTTAAAACAACGATGTTCCACATAATGCACATATCTGTCCTTTTATGCAGGTATGTGCGATTGTCCGGTATATACGATCAACGCCCACACTTCACCCTTTAGCGTTCTCATGGTGTTCTCTACTACGTCCTCCTTACAACACACAGGGCGCGCTGCGCTATAGGGCGCGCCGTACTTTTTGAAGAAAATCTAAGACTTTTAAGTGCGCCTTATGGTCGTGAAAATACGGTATATCGGATTCATATCGGTATCGGCAGATATCCAAATTTATGATATCGGTATCGGTATCGGACATAAAAAAGTGGTATCGTGCCATCTCTAATAGAACAATATATCATGTGTTTGAACTGAGGAAATGTACAATTTTCAGATTCCTTGTTATCCACAGGTTAAAGCTCTATCATGCAAAGAAGAATCCATATATGAGCATGATCTGGAAATGCTTGTCTTGTTTGGGACAAATCTAATTTAAAATGGACTGAGGCAAAGAGGAAAACTGTTGTTTGATCAGACAAATCAAACTATGAAATGCTTTTTGGAAAATTTGTTTCTTTTTTTTCTTTTTATAAATTTTATTTTCAGTCACAGCAGCATGTTAACAAAAAAACATTGAGCATACAGTATTATGCTGTTCAGTATTTACAATACCCCAAAAGATAACAGAAATAGAAAAGGAAAAAACAAACAAACCAAAGAAACCCCTACAAAACAACAAAAAACAAATAAACAACAACAAACAAATATAAAAATAAAATGTATAAGGGACATTCAGTGTACAGTTAACTATGATAGTGATATAGAGATATGGCATCCGGTCATGATAAGGTGGTCATTTTAAATGTTTCCATGTACATCAGGAATGGCTGCCATGCCTTAAGAAATTTGGTGGTTGAACCTGCCAGTGTATATCTCATCTTTTCTAAATGTAAAAACCTCATAAGCTCTGCAAGCCACTGTTCATGTGTGGGAGGAGCTTCCTGCTTCCATCTTAAAAGTATAAGGCGCCTTGCGATAAGTGAAGCAAAGGCAATAGAATTCGAATAGCATTTTGGCAAAGTGATGTCTTGAGGTATCACCCCAAAGATAGCCGTTAGAGCAGAAGGATCATATTTAATGTTATACATCTCTGACAGAGTGCTAAATATAGACACCCAATAGTTATGAAGATTGGGGCATGTCCAAAAGGTATGAAGGAGCGAACCTGTTTCTGCTTTACATCTGTTACACAGAGGGTCAGCTCCTGGATAGAACTTGGCTAACTTTTCCTTGAAGATATGTAATCGGTGTAGGACCTTAAATTGAAGGAGCCCATGCCTGGCACATATCGAAGAAGACTGTACCCTCCGGAGAAAAGATTGCCAGAGCTCATCTGTTATAGTCATCCCAAGGTCTTTCTCCCACTGTGCTTTAAGGATGAAGAGAGAAGGAGATTGAAGATCTAATAGTATAGCATAGATTTCTTTAATCGCCCCTCTCTTATGAACGTTTATATTAATAATTTTATCCAAAGAAGTTTCCTCAGGTAGTTCCGGAAATGAAGGAAATCGACTCTTTACAAAGTGACGAACTTGTAAATAGCGGAAAAAATGTTGCCGAGGAACATTAAACTGCTTCAGGAGCTGCGTGAATGAGGCAAAAATCCCATCTACAAAAAGGTCTTTGATATTTCTAAGGCCATTACTTTCCCATGTTTTAAAGGCAGAATCCATCATGGAGGGTGGGAACATATGATTTGAGCAGATAGGTGCTTTAATTGACATTAAGTGTAACCCCAACCTTTTCCTACATTGCACCCAGATTCTGAGCGAGTCATACAACAAAGGGTTACGTTTATAGGTGTATAGTTCTAATGGGAGAGCTGAACTCAACAAAGCTGATAGGCAAACTTTGCCACAATTGATTGACTCAATTTGGAGCCAAGCTGGAGTCTCTGTAGTAACATTACTCATCCAGTACAGCATATTACGAATATTTGCTGCCCAATAATAAGACTGAAAGTTTGGCAAGGCTAATCCACCCAGTGGCCTAGTCCTCTGCATGAAATCTTTACGAATTCGTGGACTTTTGCCATTCCAAATAAATGCAGAGATATGCTTATTCAGTGTTATAAAATACTTATTGGGTAAGTAGCATGGGATACATTGAAATAAATAAAGGAACTTGGGTAGTATGTTCATTTTGATAGAATTGATGCGGCCAGTTAATGACAGTGGTAAATTGTTCCATCTCTGAAGATCTGTCTCAGTATTTTTAAGCAGCGGGACAAAGTTTCTTTCATAAAGATCTTTGTGGGTAACCTTAACCCCCAGATAGGTCACATACCCTGATTTAACGTTAAATTGAAAATCTGAAAATGAAATCTTTCTGGCTATAGAGTTGACACAGAGAAGTTCACTTTTATGCAGGTTCAACTTGTAACCTGAAATATTACCAAAACATTCAAAAATGGCAAGAGCACGGGGAAGAGAGCATAAAGGCTCTGACATATACAGCAGGAGGTCGTCAGCATATAAGGATATTTTGTGCTCCTGGTCACCTTTGAAGATGCCCTTAATGCAACTGTCAGCTCGCAGTTTAATTGCCAGTGGTTCAATTGATAATGCAAAAAGAAGAGGGGATAAGGGACAACCTTGTCTCGTACCACGGAGAAGTGGGAAATAAGAGAATAACGAATTTGTTCTAACACGTGCCATAGGTGAGGAGTAAGGTAACTGAATCCATGAAATGAAATTAGGGCCAAATCCAAATTTATGTAGAGTATAAAACAGATAATCCCACTCCACCCGGTCAAATGGCTTCTCAGCATCGAGTAATAAGGCAATTTCAGGGGTTGTAGTTGACTTGGTGTGTAATATGTTTAAAAACCTGCGCAGGTTGAAAAAACCATGCCTACCCTTCACAAAACCTGTCTCATCTGGAGAAATTAACAATGGTAGATATTTCTCTAGCCTGAGAGCAAGTGTTTTTGACAGTATTTTAAAATCTACATTTAAGAGTGATATAGGACGATATGATGTACACTCTAATGGATCCTTATTTGGCTTCAATAGGAGTGAGATGGTCGCTTGTCGAAGCGTTAGGGGAAGACATTTTGAAACCAATGACTCAATGAACATGTCTCGTAATAAAGGTGATAAACTGTCTTTAAAGGTCTGGAAAATTTGTTCCTAAAGAGGAGAAGGACTATCCTGCCTGTTATCAGTCCTTGGTTCCAAAGCCTCCATCTCTGACGGCATGGGGGAGTCGTAAGTTATGATGTAGATTTCTCACAGAATCTGAAAAAAAAGCTGACCAGGTTTATTTGTAAGCGGCAAAATACTTTTTATAACTACAATGGATGCTCCTAAGGCTCTTACATTGACACCAACCTGTAAAATTCATGTTCCTTTAAACAAAATGCAATCACTCAGTTTAAATGTAAATGTATCCTTTCAGAGACAAGTGGAGTTGCTCATTAGAGGTACAGTTTATTTTCAGGTTGTTAGGCTGCTCATTCAGTGCATTCCTCTCAGTGTAGTACACAAGAATGTTATAACTAAAGCTCAACCCACATGACTCTGCGGTGGTTGGATGCATCAGCAGGGATGATGAGACAGAGTACCGGGCTGTGGTCGACTCCTTTGTCACGTGGTGTGAGCAGAATCATCTGCAGCTCAACGTGGCAAAGACCAAGGAACTGATCGTGGACTTCAGGAAGACCAGGAAACACTTGACCCCTGTTTCAATCCAGGGGGTCAGTGTTGACATTGTGGAGGACTATAAATACCTTGGAGTACACATTGACAATAAACTGGACTGGGCTAAAAACACCACAGCACTTTACAGGAAGGGCCAGAGTCGTCTCTATTTTTTGAGGCGACTGAGGTCCTTCAACATCTGCCAGAAAATGCTGAGGATTTTCTATGAGTCTGTGGTGGCCAGTGCGATCCTCTATGCTGTTGCATGCTGGGGGAGCAGGCTGAGGGTCGCAGATGCCAACAGACTTAATAAACTGATCCGTAAGGCCAGCAATGTTGTGGGGATGGAGCTGGACTCCCTCAAGGTGGTGTCGGAGAGGCGGATGCTGTCCAAGATAAAGACAATGTTGGATAACACCTCCCACCCACTCCATGACATGTTGGTCAGTCACAGGAGCACGTTCAGTGAGAGACTGAGATTACCGAAAAGCACCACTGAACGACACAGGAAATCATTCCTGCCTGTGGCCATCTCCCTGTACAACGCATCCACTTAACACACTGTTTGCTGCTACAGCTACACATGTTTCTTTTCCAAATATTTATTTATAAGTGACTTATGTATGTATGTATGTATATATATGTATATATTGTACTATTCTTAGTTAGCGTATTGTCTGTCTTGTCTTAATGTTGGTTTAAAATGGAGCACTGTAACAAAAAATAATTTCCCCCAGGGATCAATAAAGTATTCTGATTCTGATTCTGATTAATAGCTAATACAACACACACAAACAGAGAAACAAGCCTCCTCGCAGTGGCATGTGGCCAATAAGAAAAGATGCGACTAAGATGAAGTCTCTGACATTTTTTCCTGAGTAAAATAACGATTTTCAACTAAACCCTTGCAGGTTTTTCTTGGGTCTAAATTTAATTTTTTTTTCCTGTTGTCATGCTCTGAGTTAGCAGTTGTCTGCACACCTGAGCGTCACGGTGGTCCTCTTAGTCTGAGCGTCTGTGGGTCTGTACCTCTGACACTTGTTAAAAGGTGGACAGTGGAACAGCTCATTTAAACTTCTGCAATAAAACTTTGGAAGATTCATGCCTACGACGTAATCTACTTTTACATGTTGTCAGTTATCTTGTGCTCATGTTTCTTTGTTATGTGGTGCTTCCCATGGGGGAAACAAATTTAAACCTGGGACTTTGTTCCCCTCCTGGGTCCTCATTCTTTGTTTGCTCAGTTTACTTTATTTTTTAACTTTTGGTGATGAACATATTTGTCCCACAGGTTTTTCCGTTTCATATGTTTCCTGACATTAATAGTTCCCACAACTACCTGACATTTGTTTGTCCTTACATTGAGGTGATAAATATTATGATTTTTTTTTCTTTTTTGATTGAAAAACTGTGAAAAACGTATCTGCAAAT
This sequence comes from Aulonocara stuartgranti, assembly GCF_965226115.1. Classification (NCBI taxonomy): domain Eukaryota; kingdom Metazoa; phylum Chordata; class Actinopteri; order Cichliformes; family Cichlidae; genus Aulonocara; species Aulonocara stuartgranti. The sequence continues at coordinate 10,953,566 of NC_138945.1, read as the reverse complement.
GCATCAGAGACATTGGCAGTACTGCACAGGCCCGTCACGATAGCTGCAGGATGTGTCGTTGTATTTCCAGGGGAAGTGCGTGTTGGGTTAGGGTAGGCCACATTGCAGGTTTTCAGAGGGTTTTGTGCTTACGATGTAACTAGAACGTAGATTTAACGGAAAAGTATTTAAAAAAAACATATTTGTAACAATTCCAACTGCCCATAGCTAAAACTGAGATTAGTCATGCAGGTATTTTATGCTTACTATTTGTAATCTTACATGTAATATCCTTCAGTATAAGTCAGTTTTTAGTTCTTAAGGTTAACAGAGAGGAGTAATGGAAAAAACAACAGTGTGCTGTTGAAACAGCGCAAATATTGCCTTAGTTTGTGGTCCTTTTATATGTACTCATGTACCCTGTTCGAATTGTTTGTTCTTCAAATGTTTAAGCGTTGTGCAAAACTGGTTACATTGTTTAAGCCATACAACTGTGGTTCTTTCATCCAGCTGTGTTTCTCTAATTCTTTTTATATCGCCAAATTCGGACTCAAACCTCAAAGTGTGTGTTTGTCTGTCAGCATCTGAGTTTACAGACTCGTACATTTGTCCTGTATATAGAACATCTATTTTCATGTTGTTCCGTTACATTCACGCACACTTATGTAAGAAGCTCCACTCCAGTGACTGTGTGCGTGTGCGCGCGCAGAGCATCAAGTTGCAGTTATGAGTCACAGCTTCATGGGATCTTTGTGTCATATTTTAATACAATTAATAAAGCTGTAATTTTTACACTAGGTCAAATAAAAATATAAGAAGACAGGAAGGATTTAACAGGAAAACAAAGATTATAGCTGTTACAGTTTGGGTCACATACAGACAAACTCATGTCTTTGCTTTGTGTGCCGCTTTAGCTCCACTTGGTCCACTGGAACTCTGACAAGTACAGTCTGTTTGAGGAGGCAGTGATGGAGGATAACGGGCTGGCGGTTATTGGAGTTTTTCTGAAGGTACATCACACACTGTCTTTCAAGTCCTTAAACAATGACCAAAATCATATGTTTTGGGTTACTTTTGATTTGCGTTCAGCAGTGTGTTTATGTGAGAGAATGGTAACAGCCGTCCAGCTGATTTGTGAGTGACGATAATCCAGAGTATGGTCTAATCTTTGCATAGGTGGGAAAGAGACACGAGGGGCTGCAGAAACTGGTGGACGCTCTGCCTGCAATCAGACACAAGGTTAGTCACACACACATATGTGTGTATACCTGTTGTGTTTTTTCTCTGCTTTAATGAGAAAGTGTATTTACCTTTGACAAAGAGCATCACAGACCAACAATTCTGTACCTGTCAGTTTATAGGGAGGTGGTGCCCTCTAGTGGTTCAGGCTTTCTTTCACACAGAGAATTTCATTTTTTTTTTTCACCAAGTAGTCAAAAGAACTGAAGTCAAACTGAATCAGTAGCTGTGTATTCACTGCATCCAAGGACCTGAAGATGAGGTAAATGACACTAGCTCTGTGCATTAATAAATGTAGCATATGTAGGCAGCTCGCTATATGAAAAGAATGCAGGCAAGAAACAACAGGGAGGAAGCAAAAGAGCTTAGTGCTTTTAACCTTGGATTGATTATTGGTGCAGAAATTATTGATTATTGGTGATATGCTTTTTCTGGTCTGCTTTTTTTCCACGAACAACAGTCTAGTTCAGAGAGTGTAGCAGAAAATTACAAACACTCAATAAACTACAGTTCTGTGGTTGGAAAGCTGTAGAGGGTGGCGTGCAAAAGCGGGCGGTTGCATCAGCACTCTGTACTCTATTAACTTAGAACAGGAAACCAAGACTATATTGGGCACACATTTACCACACCTAGACAGTTTTCATCTTGAAACGACGACAGACTGTCCTGACAGATCATGATTTCTGCTCCCACATCAGATTGTCAAGTCAGAATTTGGTGATAATGAGACGAATCCGTGGTCCACAATGCGTGGTGTTAACAGTTCAAGCTGCTAATGGTGGTGGTGGTGTGATATAGTTTTTCCCTTGATTTTAACATGTTGATCTGTCATTATAGACCTGTCCTGAGATATGATTATATTTCCTTTACACTGTTGCTTGTAGTTTTTGAAGGTGACTCACTGCAGATTGTATTTTCCCCTTGTTTTTTATCACTACTAATTCACAGCTTATCACTAATAAGGTCTGATATGAATGTTGGTTCAACAATATAATAAGAAGTGTGTGCTAAATAACAGATGTTGTGTAACACATACCAAACAAATTTTAAATATATTTATATTATAGTCAACATTTAATGATTTTAAATATTTTACAATTTTCCACAGAGTGCATCCAGTCTGCTGTTGTGTATTTTCTGTAATATACTTGTACTGTTACACTTGCGGATGCTAATATCAACACGGCTGTGAGTGGAAGCTGTGAACTTGAGACGTACGCAGAAAAATGTTGACTCACAGGGAGAGGAGCTAAAACGGCTTGTTTCAGGCAGAACTAAGGATCAGTTTGAAGTGTGAATCATGCAAAGTCCACAAGCTTTAACTGAATATTTGTTTCTTTGGTCTTCTGCAGAACAGTGTAGTAGCGTTTAACCGGTTCGACCCCGGCTGTCTGTTGCCCACCAACACAGATGACTACTGGACGTACCACGGCTCTCTGACCACGCCTCCTCTGACAGAGTCTGTTACCTGGATGATTATGAAACAGCACATAGAAGTCAGCCATGAGCAGGTAAGAACGATGTTTTTAAGAATCACAACACAAAAAAGTAAAGAATGTTAACAATGGGTCGACGTTTCATGTGCAGTGTGATTGGTGGTGTCTGTTTTCTTTTTTTCAATCCTTCTTCCTCTGTTAAACCTTCCTCTGTTAAAATCCTAAGATGTTAAAAGGTTTAACATCTTAGGATGTGGTCCATCCTAAGACCAAATACAGACAAATAAGGGCAGAGATGTAAATGAACACTGTATTAACACATGTTTGAGTGGGTGGGGATCAAAATTGAGGATAAGCACTGTTCCAAATGTGTAGAACTGGTTGCTAACGTGCTATCCATGACTACTATTAACCCTTTTCCACTAGTACCTACTCAGCCAACTCAACATGGCTCAGTTTGGGATGTTTGGCATTACAATAGAGTCTGAGGTTGTTATAACAACATTGTGGCCAAACGTCCTGTCATTTGTATGCAACACTAACACCACAACAGTGGAGGACGTTGAGGCAATGGCATACCTGCTGCCAAAGTAGTGCTTCTTTGTGTAGCTGTTTCCCTCGTTGCCAGGTTTTTGATTTTTGTGAGTGAGATGCTCTAATGATTCATGATGCCACTGACTAGCCAATCGGTGGCATGCAGTCTCTTGATGTCACATTTTCAGATCATCTCAGATCGATTGGAATTCCAGCCGAGCAGGTACTAAAAAAGTACATACCACCTAATGGGAAACCCTAAAAACTAAGATAAGTCAAGCTGACCCGAGCAGGTACTAGTGGAAAATGGCTGTATGAGAGTTATTGCTGCCCCATGGTGGGCACGAATCACTGGTGCAACTTTAAGTTGAGTTGCACACCAACCTTTGGATATGTGCTGTTGTGTTTTGGGAACAACTGTTCTTTCAAGGTAACTTTCAGTAGTGGTTTCCGATGACAGTTGAGGTTTATGTGAAGGTGTGTTTATTTTCACCCACACCCATAAAAACCAGCACAGCAACATTTCAGCTTCAGGATTCCCAGTTCATTGAAATTACCCAGAAACTAAAGATATTATCTTTTGAAGAAGTTTGATATAAATCTCTGCTGTCTACCGCTGACTCTCTTGCCCTATAGTTGGCTGTCTTCCGGAGCCTTCTTTTCACCTCAGCCGAGGAGGATATGCAGAAGAGCATGGTGAACAACTTCCGTGTGCAGCAGCCTCTCCGGGGCCGTGCCGTCCGCTCCTCCTTCAATCCCTTCCTGAAGGAGGCGCCATCCACTGAAGGCGACAAGCACAACCACTGATGCTGCTAGACCCTTTTGTCTTCTCTTAGAGTAACTCACACAGTGACCACTGTCCACACTTCTGTTGTTTTCCTTTCTTCATGCTGTCAGAACATGTTGTTGCTCATCAACATCTGATGCTGGAAGCAGGTTTTTAGAGTGTAGCACAATGTAGGGGGGATGTAAGCAAACTGTTTCTGATTGGTTGCGGTTTTTATTTTCTTTTACAATTTGGTTTGACTGTTGCAGACCAAAAGCCAATAAGGGATGCTTGCTGTGGGGAAAAAGAATATTGATAAGAATGGTATTTATTCTATATTTACAGTCTTTTCAGTTACTGTATGTAAAGTTTGTAGCTACAGCTGTGTGTAGGGAGTCACACCGAGCTGCAGGTACAAACTTCATGGTCACAGCTACAGCAGAGAGTGCTCTGATCTCCTCGCTGTGATGTTTTTATCCTTATAAGGAGGCAGGAGCTACTGTAAGTTTACAACACAATGCCCTGGAGATTTTACCAAACCGTCAGGGGGAACGTGCCTCCCCAGTAAAATACTCAACATATCTAAAATCATCAGTGTTTTACCACTTGTACCACAATGTCACTTTTTTCATTCTTAAAGTTGTAAGATTTACTGTTTTGTTTTTTTCCATCTACACACTTTAAACCTTTAGTGTCGTAGCCTATAAAGAGTCATTTATATATTATACTTTATACATCTTTGTTTTATTCGGACATCCTATAATTTAAAGAGTCTGAAAGCTGACTCTAAGCTTTGGTTCTTCTACATAGAACCTGTGTAATACGCACAATCATGCCTGGTTACTATAGCACATACACGCATCCTGATTGACCCAGAGTGCATGTACCTGTGTCACACTGGTGCACCCAGTTACTCTGGCTCACAGTGATCTCCATTAGACACTATAACCGCCGTGCCTTTAAATGTTCTCTGTGTGGCTCACTGCTTTTGGCAGCTTCACCCTCACCCCTCTCAGGATGGAAAGTATCTGTTCCCCCAAGATATAGCTCGGGTACAGTGGTTGGTGGTCACTCTCAGAAATGGTGGAGGCTCAGCTGCTATTTACTGCGATGCTCACCTCTTACTTCCCAGACAGGTGTACTAAGAAGTGAAGAGTTAGTTTTCAGTGTTACAAAGGAAGCTCTGTTTGCGCTCTATACCTACTTATGGTGAACTCGTAACCTGGTCTGCAGCAGAGTCAGTTATCAGTTCAGCTCATTTTGGCTTGGCCAAAAACTAAACTGATTCCACTGATCTCTCTTCATTACAGTATGGGACGGCATCAGACCTGCATGCACAGGTGTAAAGCTTTAAAGTTGCAGCTGTCATGGTAACCTAAAGATGTATTTGCATATAAAATCCCAGAATTAACAGTTTTCTTCAGCATTGAGCTTATGACTTATTGGTAACATCACTGTTGGTTTTATTGACCTCTGAATAAAGCAGGCCAGCAGTCTGGATTAACCACAGTTTGAGGCTTTGTTGAACCAGCCAACACAAAGAAAGCCTGACTATGTTGAACTTGCTTCATAGTACACCTGTCTGGTAATTTGAATGAATCGAGTTGTAATTGGGAGGAAGCTGCTGTCTTTATTAGTCTCTGTGGTGCAGTTGTTGTGTTTTAACAGAAGATTAATCGCACTAATGTGATAGAACAAATCAGTCTGCTGTTTTTGGATTGGAAGGGGTTTAAAGTTACAGTTATATTTAGCATAAAATGTAATGTAGAATCCACATCATCATTATTATTATTATTATTACGATTGATGTTTTAAAGCTAAAGACCTTTTGCAGGATGTACTTGGATAGGTCACAGGAGGATAAATTACCTCTAATGTTGCAGCATGTTTTTATTTTTATATACAAGGATTCCACTATTTGAGTTTCACCTGTAACCTATCCAGAGGGGACCTATTATGCTTGTTTCCATCGACATATTTTTATTCTTGGTCTCTACTTGAGTAGCTTTGGTTAATTCATGGTTCAGGATGAATTTCTTTCTTCTGATTGGCTGCTGTTCATAAACAACAGGTGGGTGGGGATTCTGCACTCACAGAGAGCTGTGTGCCAGAGTGCTTTGTCACCTGTGACATTGTACAGGCAAAAATATCTGCCATTTAGAGCAGCGATAAGCCTGTTTTTTGTCTCACAGTGCACCATCATTTTAGCATAATTATATGACAGAATATGAAGAAAAAAAGCATAGTAGTTTCCCTTTAAAGATGTAAACTAGAATAAATTAAAATGATATGCAGATCCAGTGCAGGGACACAAAGGTTTTGAAATCGGGAACGATTTTAATGCAATGTTACATCATCTAGAAAGGTTTAGCAGTTGTCATGCTTTGGCTCATGTCCAGCAGCTGCAGTGCTCGAAATTGGACTGTGCAGCAACGTCAGAAAGCTAAAAGGAAGTTTGAGGTAAAGTTGAGAGAGGAGGAGGGTACTGATGGAACGATAGAAGGAGACATGCATGCAGAGACCTGTCTGGCTCTGAGATTGGTCTTATTTCAGGACTGCAAACTGGAACATCGCACCATATCTGGCCACTTCTAACGTCATCTGTGTGCAAAGGTTTTCTCCAATGGCATACAGTTGCACTGAAGTGGGGTGAGAGGTCATGGCTGTCTTAATGATCCCTCTGTAACAATGCAACTATCCAAACTTGCCCTCCTCCTGTCACCGAGGCTCACGTGATTCTTTAACGCCCTGCTCCATCTCCCCCGCGGGTCATCCGTTGGCCCCCCAGTCGAAGCAGAGCACGAAGCTGCACAGCGACTGGACTTCAGTGGACATGTATTGAAAAGATGCGATGTGCACTGGGTGATGTTAATTGTTGTGACGGCTGCAGACTGGCTAGATAAACAGTGAGGGGCCCGCAGAAGGCAGAAAAGATTTTAGCGTGAAGTTGAAGTGGAATTTGATATGGTGGTGTGCTTGGGGTTTTTTTCTTCTTCTTTGTTCAGTGTATTGTACTAACACGGGAGACAAGGGACCCAGTGCTGCCTTCATTGTGTACAGCTGTATTTTATTCATGTATTTGAATTGTGCACCATCATCTGCTGTGGTTTTTCATGGCTTTTTACTCATGTTGTTACTTTCTTATGCCTTTTTAAAAAAAAATGCAGTGCTGTTAATATTAACATATTACAATGCTCACAGTCAGTGCAGACTGATTATTTAAATGGATTGATCTATCAAAGTATGAGGCGCTAGAAATCTGTTTTTGGTGCTTTTCTTGATTGACTGCTAAATATTATATATATTTTTGCATCAATGAAATCTAATAGAATATAAAGTCTTCCATTTTTTTGTGTTTTAATCCATATCATTGCCTGCTTTTCTAATCATGGAGATACTACAGGTCCTACTGTACTTTATTAAAAAATATTTTGCATCTTTACTTCATCTTTCCTAGTCTTCTGTGGCTCACTGTGATGTTTTAGCAGGTGTATGATGTGTACACTGTATGCAGTGCATATTTTAGCTGTTTATTTGTTGAGTGTGTAGCCCACATTCCTGCCCTGCAGGGCCCTGCTAGGCCATCCAGCAGTGCATGTTGGAAGACCCTCCTGATCCTCAGGTGGCGATATTGAAAACCACCCAACATCGATGGAAACATGATTGTAGTTAGACTGATGTTAATAAATGATGTAAAATAATAAAGTATCATGTGATGTAAAAATGCTTATTATTATTATTATTATTATTATCTTATTTTATGATTTTATTTGTTTTTCTTAAGTCAGCTGCATACTAAACAGCCCGTCAAAGTCACAGGAGGTTCACAAGCAGCAATCTCTCAGTATAAACGAAATTCAGCTGAATTGTTCAAAAAGTGCAATCCCTCAAATGCCCATTTGAGACTGACTCCATAAATGAGTCGCTTCCTACAAAATGTCTAACTTCAGCACTGAAATGGGCTTGTTTACAGCATGATCCAAAAAACTGAAAAGTTTTTTTTTTTTTTAAATAAACCACTTTAATTTTTTGAGGCTTAGAATTAGGAGCCCGGTTACTTTAGTTGACAAGTAGCAGTAGCAGGAAACTGTCTGCTAGACCCCATCTCTGATGCAGCTCATCCACACAATCTTTGTAGTGCTGGTTCTAATTTTTAATTGCTTTAATAAAAAAGTGATTTCATTCAGTGCATTAGGAAGAAACGTCTCTGGAAACTGGAGACTCTTTGTATTTACAGCTCCAGTCTTTTCAGCAAATTTAAACAACCCCCATTGTTCCTTAAAAACACACCTCTTTCCTAAAACACTGAGGAACCAGGGCAGAAACATGTTTGAGATATGAAAACCACTTCTAACTGCCTCAAGCTGCCTTTGAAACCCTCATGACACAGAGAGGGGATGTTTGCTGGCCCCCACCCAGTCGCCTGGGGTCCTGGGGATGGATTGTTTATCCTCTTTTCTACACGGCTACCGTGGGAGGGTGTGCTCAGCTTCTCCACCTGAGTCGAGCCTAAGGAGAGGCGATTGAAGGCGACCTCTGGGGGTGTTTATTGTGTTTACTGGTCTGCAGGCTTCCCACGATTGTATGAATGTGGACAGACTGACTGGACACCCCTCTGCTTTGAACTGTACAATATGTTTGCGTGTGTGTACTATAAGCGTGCACGTGTCTTTGAAGTGGATGAATGACCAAAAGATTTCAAACCTGCTCAATGAATGTGACTAATTTTAGACTTCAAAGCATATACAACAACGATTATATACAGGATATATATATATATATATGTGTGTGTGTGTGTAGAGGATAACAGGGCATGCTGAACTGACAATATCAGAAAACTTGGACAGAACCAGCTTCCACAATCTTGCATTTGTAGTCCAGTTTGACACGATGTGACGACAAGGTAGTTTTGAATTTCTCATAGTGGGTTGTACATTCAACGTTGTGGTTAGTTCTGTGTTTTTTGGGATGCTCTAATGAAAGAAATGCCCCAAATCAAGAAACAGGAAGAAGCATTAAACAGGTGAGATGCTGTCTTAAAATATTCATCAACTTTTAAAAATGCCTCTTTTGCCGTCCACTCTGAGATAGTTTTAAATGAAACTTGTAACAAAGGCAGGTTTGGTTTGCACCATAGTGACTTGTTTAATGGCCGTCAGTGAAGATGGGAGATGAAACAAAGACGAGACCTCATCTTCATCTTTGCTCGAGGGGAATTGTTTTAGGTCAACAAGTCACAATCCCCTCTACTTTAAGGCACAGATATAAACAGGAACCTGCATCCAGAGCCCCTTTCTTCCTCTGAACTCCAGGCCAGCTGCTCTTCCTCCTCATCGACTCTCATGTGTCCTCTTCAGCCTCTCTGATGTGCCTGTTTAGTTTTTCAGATATTTGAGACAAAGGGCTTCAGTCAGTGGGATTCCTGTTTGGTTCTGAATGCAGTCTAAACTGGTTTGTTGGGTTTTGGTACTTTATAAAATACCAACTTGTCTTAAATGCAAATATCAACTAAATTCTCTAATATTTAATACTCTTTCCTCTCCTTTTTATTGTTGTTATTATTATTATTATTATTATATTACTACCACTGCTGTTTTCTGTTATTTTCTTCTCAATATACAGTGGGGCAAACAAGTATTTAGTCAGCCACCGATTGTGCAAGTTCCCCCACTTAAAATGATGACAGAGGTCAGTAATTTGCACCAGAGGTACACTTCAACTGTGAGAGACAGAATGTGAAAAAAAAAAAAATCCATGAATCCACATGGTAGGATTTGTAAAGAATTTATTCGTAAATCAGGGCGGAAAATAAGTATTTGGTCAATAACAAAAATACAACTCAATACTTTGTAACATAACCTTTGTTGGCAATAACAGAGGTCAAACGTTTACTATAGGTCTTTACCAGGTTTGCACACACAGTAGCTGGTATTTTGGCCCATTCCTCCATGCAGATCTTCTCGAGAGCAGTGATGTTTTGGGGCTGTCGCCGAGCAACACGGACTTTCAACTCCCGCCACAGATTTTCTATGGGGTTGAGGTCTGGAGACTGGCTAGGCCACTCCAGGACTTTCAAATGCTTCTTACGGAGCCACTCCTTTGTTGCCCGGGCGGTGTGTTTTGGATCATCGTCATGTTGGAAGACCCAGCCTCGTTTCATCTTCAAAGTTCTCACTGATGGAAGGAGGTTTTGGCTCAAAATCTCACGATACATGGCCCCATTCATTCTGTCCTTAACACGGATCAGTCGTCCTGTCCCCTTGGCAGAAAAACAGCCCCATAGCATGATGTTTCCACCCCCATGCTTCACAGTAGGTATGGTGTTCTTGGGATGCAACTCAGTATTCTTCTTCCTCCAAACACGACGAGTTGAGTTTATACCAAAAAGTTCTACTTTGGTTTCATCTGACCACATGACATTCTCCCAATCCTCTGCTGTATCATCCATGTGCTCTCTGGCAAACTTCAGACGGGCCTGGACATGCACTGGCTTCAGCAGCGGAACACGTCTGGCACTGCGGGATTTGATTCCCTGCCGTTGTAGTGTGTTACTGATGGTGACCTTTGTTACTTTGGTCCCAGCTCTCTGCAGGTCATTCACCAGGTCCCCCCGTGTGGTTCTGGGATCTTTGCTCACCTTTTTCATGATCATTTTGACCCCACGGGATGAGATCTTGCGTGGAGCCCCAGATCGAGGGAGATTATCAGTGGTCTTGTATGTCTTCCATTTTCTGATGATTGCTCCCACAGTTGATTTTTTCACACCAAGCTGCTTGCCTATTGTAGATTCACTCTTCCCAGTCTGGTGCAGGTCTACAATACTTTTCCTGGTGTCCTTCGAAAGCTCTTTGGTCTTGGCCATGGCGGAGTTTGGAGTCTGACTGTTTGAGGCTGTGGACAGGTGTCTTTTATACAGATGATGAGTTCAAACAGGTGCCATTCATACAGGTAACGAGTGGGGGACAGAAAAGCTTCTCACAGAAGACGTTACAGGTCTGTGAGAGCCAGAGATTTTCCTTGTTTGAGGTGACCAAATACTTATTTTCCACCCTAATTTACGAATAAATTCTTTACAAATCCTACCATGTGAATTCATGGATTTTTTTTTCACATTCTGTCTCTCACAGTTGAAGTGTACCTCTGGTGCAAATTACTGACCTCTGTCATCATTTTAGGTGGGGGAACTTGCACAATCGGTGGCTGACTAAATACTTGTTTGCCCCACTGTAAATGCACACTCTCTATATGCTCATGTAAAGCTGAGGAGCACAAGCCAAAGAATTTCATTATGGATAAATGTGGCTACACTGTTATCTGTACATGACAATGAAACTTGAAACTTCTTTTATGTCACATAGAAACTGCACTGAATGTGCAATTCCGGACAAAATGATAAAATTTTTAAAATTTCCGTTTTATTCATATAGTGCCAAATCACAACAACAGTCGATTAAGGTGCTTTATATTTAAGGGAAACACCCTATAATAATACAGAAAAAAACCCAACAATCAAACATGCCCCTTTGAATTTCAGGGTGTTGACCACGAAAATTAAAAACGCCCTTTTAACAGGAAGGAGCCTTCAGAAGAACCAGGCTCAGGGAGAGTCAGTCATCTGCTACGACAGGTTGTTTTGTTTTTTTGTTTTTTTAAAGTAGAATAATTTACTATATGTAACTAAATAAGTAACATTTTCACCTCAAAGTATGCATTGGTGGTTTTTGGTCCCTTATATCCAGATGTCACATGTATCCAAAATGTTGTTTTTTCAGCATATTTTTCGAATCTGTTTGTGATAATACGGCAATAAATTGAAATAAATCTGGAAAATTGCAAATATTTTGTTGTCCACATACACAGAAATTCAAACTTCTTAAGTGAAGCCAAAACTCACAGATTTGAAAATAAATTCTTCTACATATAGCAACGTAGTTGCTGCATGATGGCAATTTAACAACATGACATATGTGCTCAATATTCAGGCAATTTTGCTTTTATGTAGGAATACAACTACAATATACCGAGGTGGCAACCAGCTGAGTCAAATCCCCCATTGCACAAAGCAGATGAGTTGGACTCATTAGCGCAGACTGACTCGGGTTGATTGCACCATGTTGGCAATTATTTGCAAACCATTGGCAGTTTGTCTGAGTCAGTCAAGGATTATCTCGAGACAGGTTACCACCCATCAGGTAACCTGTGCAGTCAACTTGAGCTTAAAGTGGTTGACTAGAGGTTGAGGGTGTTGCAAGGTGAATCTCTGGACAACAGTTGGTTGCTGCAACTACTTGCAAATGGACACAAAAATATTAATTAATCAAATCATCAGGCAACCACAGATTTTTCTTAGCTTCAAGGACGTTGATGTCTGTTTTTTTACTTTAGTGGGATTGAGCCATACAGTGATGAATGATTTAGTTTGTCTTTATTAGTAGATATACTGATATCAGCTAAACAGGTAAAACAACTCAATTTCGTTATATTTCTTTCATTCTTTAATACTTTGTGTTTATTCTTTATATATATATATTTTACTTTTTTTTTTATTTGTGAAAATAGCTAACTTTAACAATAGGCTAACGAGTGCCATTAGATAATTTAATAGTTTTTTCTATAAAAAACTGCAGCTCTCTGGTGGACAGGATAGGATTAGCTTTCGAATAGATGGGTATCACTGTCCTGACTTTTTGAAGACAGAATGACCACATTTAAACAGGATAACTTCAGCTTAAGTTTTCTTGTTTAACATTTAATGCTAATGCTTGCTAACATTAACTAAAAATATTAGCTAGCATGGTTACCAAGGCACTAGCAGAATTTCTCTATGAACTTAAGTAATGGTGTTTGTCAAATAATTTTATTTAAAAATGTTCTAAAGGGCACACTAGAGAAAATATGTTCAAGAAGTCTAGTTTGGTTACCTGAGTTACCAGAGGGGAAGTGTCTTTTCTTTTTTTTTTTACTATAGGTTTCTGTTTGCTGCACATGTTTAAGAACAAGCTAAATTTTGACCTAACACCTCGCAGACTCAGAGAAGTTTATAGTCTCAAAGTATACATGTTCACAACTTAAACTCTAACCTTTCTGTTTAGCATGGATTTGCTTTTCCACAACATTTTTCGAACTAAAACCATCCACCTCCTTCTGCTGAGAACAATTTGGCTCCCACTGTTGAGTTGGTTAATTATTCTCTTAGGCCTCATGATTACTGTTGACTAATTTCATATCTCACAGGATCAGTTGTAAAAGTCAAGTGTTGATTAATGCATGTTTAAAGTGCCCAGTTCAAAGAAAAAGCATTATGTAAAAGTCATTTAAATCTTAATACAGCAAAACTGTGACCTACCATTTCAACAGCAAGGAAGGTGTATTAAATGCCACTTCTACTGCTATATCTCACAGGTTTGCAAGAAAGTATCACTGAGAATGATGGGAAGCACTGAACAGTCCTGACTTTGACTGTATATTTTATTGTGTATTTGATTATTTCATTGGTCAGCCTACCCTCAGATTCCTTTGAAAAGGAACAGGAAACAGCTGCCGAACAGGCACTCGCCCACAGCGCTCTGTCACGTCTTCGCTTCCCAAACCTTTTCCCATCAGTGCTGTACTCCCTCTTGAAGGGCAAACAAAAAAATCCTTTCGCTCCTTTGAAGTGGGCGGTGAAATTTATGTCTGGGACAGTTGTGGGAATGTGTTTTCATAATTGTAATGCAGAGTCAGCACTGTAAACCAACTCTGTGCTATGTGAAGAATTTCAACATGAATAACCTCTAAATTCATTCTGACATTATTAGTCGGTAGGATGTAAATGGAAACCTGTGGGAAATACACGTCTGAAAGGGAAATGGCAATCTTCGGTCTCTAGACTGAAGAAGTCACTTGGATGAGTGACAAATTGTTTCTCCCACTGAAAACGCTATGTCCAGATGAACAGAATCAAGTCTGTTTTAAAAGCATAATTTTATACTCAGTTAAATGTGAAACTAATGATTGAGACTGTAAACTGTTTCCTGAAGGTGTTAGAAAGAATGGACGTTTAAGTCATTTTTTTATCAATTTGTCCATCTTTAATATACTGTTTATTTTATTTTTTAAAGCACCCACCACCTCAGAGGTCTGTCAGCTGAACATCAGCCTCCTACAATGACCATAAAATTCTGCTACACTTGTTCCCAGGTCTCTTGGGGGTCTTGGTAACTGTTCTGCAGGGTAACTGAGACAGACAGACGTAGCTACATGAGTCAGACACAGCAGACACGGATTAAGGTGCATCTATGATATGGCATTCTGCAGGCTTTGAGCAGATCGACCGAGACAAATATACAAGTGCACCTTTAGGGTGGATGTGATCATTCAATTTTGAGCGTGTTTACCTGCTCTAAACACAGGAAATTGTCTGTCTGTGTTTGTGTGTCTGTGTGTATCACAAAAACACAGTTGTGTATTTTGTTTAACCTCAGTATATATGACAGTCATCTGCTGTCAGAGTCAGATTTCAGTGGCGGTGTTGCCCATCCTGGATCTACTCCCAGCACTTATAAAGTTATCCCGTAGACTGACTTCAGTTTCCTTGATCCTGCTATGCAACCAACCTTGAAACAAGACTCCAACTCATCATGTCCCTACTGGCACTCAGTGTAAAAAGATAAAAAACTTTCATGCACAATTTCATGCCTCGCCCTGATGCTTCTCCTTTTGTTGATGGACTGATGACCCTTTTCTTCTTAGTAAATATGTGGGGGAATTTAACAGGCGCTTAGCTTGTTTTCCATCTACACTGAACAAAAATATAAACGCAACACTTTTGTTTTTGCTCCCATTCCCCATGGGATGGACGTAGAGACCTAAAATTCATTCCAGATACACAATATAACCATCCCTCCCAAACAGTGGTCACAAATCAGTCCAAATGTGTGGTAGTGGGCACATCTGCCATATTGAGATAATCCATCCCACCTCACAGGTGTGCCACATCAGGATGCTGATCTGACAACATGAGTAGTGCACAGGTGTACCTCAGACTGCCCACAACAAAAGGCCACCCTGGAATGTGCAGTTTTGTCTCACAGCAAAATGCCACAGATGCCACAAGCAATGAGGGAGCGTGCAATTGGCATGCTGACAGCAGGAATGTCAACCAGATCTGTCGCCCGTGCATTGAATGTTCATTTCTCAACCATAAGCCGTCTCCACAGGCGTTTCAGAGAATATGGCAGCACATCCAACCGGCCTCACAACCGCAGACCTCGTGTAACCACACCAGCTCAGGACCTCCACATCCAGCAGGTTCACCTCCAAGATCGTCTGAGACCAGCCACCCAGACAGCTGCTGGAACAATTGGTTTGCACAACCAAACAATTTCTGCACAAACAGTCAGAAACCGTCTCAGGGACGCTCAACTGCATGCCCGTCGTCCTCACCGGGGTCTTGACCTGACTCCAGCTCGTCGCCGTAACAGACTTGTGTGGGCAAATGCTCACATTCGATGGCGTCTGGCACGTTGGAGAGGTGTGCGCTTGACGGATGAATCATGGTTCACATTGTTCAGGGCAGATGGCAACTGAGAATGTCCCAGTTCTTGCATGGCCAGCATACTCACCGGACATGTCACCCATTGAGCATGTTCAGGATGTGCTTGACCGGCGTATACGACAGCGTGTACCAGTTCCCACGAATATCCAACAACCTCGCACAGCCATTGAAGTGGAGTGGACCAACATTCCACAGGCCACAATTGACAATCTGATAGACTCCATGCGACGATGTGTTGCACTGCATGAGGCAAATGGTGGTCACACCAGATACTGACCGGTTCTGGGTCCCCAGACCCCCAATAGCGCAAAAAACTGCACATTCCAGGGTGGCCTTTTGTTGTGGGCAGTCTGAGGTACACCTGTGCACTACTCATGATGTCAGATCAGCATCCTGATGTGGCACACCTGTGAGGTGGGATGGATTATCTCAATATGGCAGATGTGCCCACTACCACACATTTGGACTGATTTGTAACCACTGTTTGGGAGGGATGGTTATATTGTGTATCTGGAATGAATTTTAGGTCTCTACGTCCATCCCATGGGGAATGGGAGCAGTAACAAAGGTGTTGCGTTTATATTTTTGTTGAGTGTACTTCTCACGATATGCCGCTCATATTTTAGAGCACAAACCACGTGACAAACTGAATGAACACAATGGTGTTGAAGATGATTCAGCTGTGTTTTTTAATGATGTTGTACACTGTGTTCCCCAAATGAACCTGTGTATGAATTGTAAACATTCACAGAGTCCTAACTGGTCTGTTTGGAAAGCAAACAGTGAAAATGGAGGCAAATCTATTGTATGACCTCTGGACCATGCACATCTGACCTGATTCACTCTTGCTTCAAACAGCCACTTAAAAGCCACTGATGGCATTAACAAAAAAAAGAAAGAAAAAAAAGAGTTGAGTACTACGTGTCAACACGCTGATATTCACTTACATCTAGATGCTTACAGAGATAGAAACTTCTGTTGACGGAAATTCTATACTCATGATGTTTCTCATCCTCAGGCAAAGTGAAAATCTAGCAAGACAGGTCTATGACTATGTCTGTAAATTGCACAACATGTCCTCATTCCAGTGGGACCAACTCCACTTGTGTTATTTTCTCTCAGAGTACAAGACCATAAAACCAGTGCAACTGGTTTCTGTGCGTTCTGGAAAGTAAGTATGAGTTTTTACTACTGTGGTGCACTAGACTTTCTTGTTTTATGTAGTGTGTGCACACTGTGGGGATACATGGTTAATAAAAGTGTCCACTATGGACAAGCCCAGGCCCAATTTCAAAAAATCTCAATTTCTTTAAAATTGAGATTAACATATCCTATTGCAAAGTATCAACAACAAGACATTAAACAACAACACAGAGACTAAGAAGGCTAGAGCCTGACTGAGGTATTCATCACATATTTAACAGTAGTGGCAAATATGTTAGGTCCAAAATGACCCAGTGTGAAAAAGTATACGCCCCCCCCCCCCCTTTTTTTTACAGAACATAATGCGAAATAATATTTTAAAAAAGGAAAAGATCCTTGGAGTAATTTATAACTAGCTTCATCACTCTCAGCACAATTAGCTGTGTTTGAAGTCCAAACTTTCAGAGACTCAGCGTGACTGCAGCTTGTTGCTATGTCAGCTTATTCACATGCCGGTCATGCGTTTTGGAGATGCGGCACACAGTGTGTTAATAACACTCACCATCATTCTACCTTCAAAGTGTTAATGCTACCTTATCTTAAACCTGTCTTAATAAACAACAATGTCATATGAAAAACTAGGGTGACACTAGGGGTGGCAAGAGATCATTTCAGGATGGCACATGCCACCCCTCTAAATCCGCCCCTGGGTGGTGGAGACCTTCATCTAGAAGAAATGCTGTAAAACTTGTGAAAATACAGTTAAAAAAAATGCCCTCACTAACATCTTCTAGTGTCTCCTTAAACTGGTTGTGTTACTTTCACGCAGAACAGTTACCCGGGGGTGGCCGTGTCCCATGATTTCTCTGTGATCTGGTCCCTGAAAGCCACGGGTGCTGTGTGGGCTTCGGGGGTGAGGCGGAGCAGTAGCAGATTTCCGACGCTAGGGGGTGTAAAGAATAAAGGAGGGCTTTATGGAGGATAGGCTCTGACGTAAGAGACGTCGTAATTTCCACGATTCTTTTATTCGTTCAGAGAGTAGAGCAGAGAAAGCACGCCGCTCTGAGTCACACAACAGACACGCCGTGGACTCCTCGTGGCTGAGGCCGGCCTGAGCATCAGAGCGACCGGCACATCAAACTGACGACAGAGGGGGGCGAGACGGGAAGCTTTGTGCGGCAGACAGAAGAGGAACCAGCTCAGCCAGCGATGTCAGGGCTGAAGAAGAGAAACTCCAACTCGTCCGTGGACAGGGAGGAGGATAAGCAGGTCACTGAGAGGATGCTGTCCCCGGGTAGCGGCAGTGATAGGGGGGGCTTCGGTCAGGATGGAGGACCGGGAAGCGACCTCAGCAGCCCCGGCAACGTCACAGCAGGAGACGGAGCGGAGGAAGGGGTCGCCCTGAAGAGGACCATCACGCTGTTGAACGGCGTGGCCATCATCGTGGGCACCATCATCGGCTCGGGTATCTTCGTCACGCCGACAGGCGTAGTGAGGGAGGCTGGCTCTGTGGGTTTGTCCCTCATAGTGTGGGCGGTGTGCGGGGTCTTCTCCACAGTGGGCGCCCTCTGCTACGCGGAGCTGGGGACCACCATCACCAAGTCCGGCGGCGACTATGCCTACATCTTGGAAGTGTACGGCTCCCTGCCGGCATTCCTCAAACTCTGGATCGAGCTGCTTATCATCCGGCCGTCCTCCCAGTATATCGTCGCCTACGTCTTCGCCACCTACCTCCTGAAGCCGCTGTTCCCCGTGTGCTCGGTGCCGGAGACGGGGGCCAAGCTAGTGGCCTGTCTCTGCATCAGTGAGTATCGGAGCTCAGGCACCGGGCGAGATGATGCAACTTTAGTGTGTGTGTGTGTGTGAGAGAGAGAGAGTCCCTATGCAGGCGGTTGTGGTTGCACTTCCTGTATATCTATACTATAAAAACACCTGTGCCTCGTGGGCACCTCCTGAGATAATGAACGACTATGCTCACACACAATATATAAAGCCTCATCCTATGGAGCGCGTGCGATACCATCAGCACTCGCACACGCGCGTGTAGTAGTGGAAAAAATGCGGCGATATTACATCAGCTGCCGGGGTGATGTAGGTTGCTCACAGGTTATAGGTCTTAAAAATAACCCAATTAATTGCTTTGAAATAATTCCTGGTGTTTATCATAAATAATATTTTCTGTGACGTGATAAGCAGCAAAGAAATCAAAATAAATGCCTTCATTTTAATTACTTAAAGCTTAGATATGATAACTTAATGTAAGTTGGTTTTATTAAATCAAATGCAAGCAAATATACACCAATAGATGATTTAACCCCAGTTTTAGTGGTGCAGTTTAAAAACAAGTAGTTTATCATCAGTTTTCCGTGTCGCATGTCTAAGTTAATAAACAGCCGCACATTTATGATGGATGTGCAGAGAGTTTTCTATGTGCACTGGGCTGTTTTACACCTTATTTTGTCTTAAAGCAATTATTTCAGGATTCTCACCTGTTTCATCACTTCATTCTTCTTTTCAAGACTTCATGGCAGCCTGAACATAAGTTTAGAGGTGTGTGTGTGTGTGTGTCTGTGTGTGTGTCTGTGAGGTGGTCAGGGTCGCTGCACATTCATAGCTCCTAAAGTCTATTTTAGTGCCAGGTTTTGTTTAATTTGACTGCTGCTGGAATCTGTATAATTCAGATCAGCGCGTCTCTGTTCCCTTCAGGTTTGTGAATATACGTGTACGCTACATGCCCAAGTATTAGCCATTAGTGTGTGTTTGTGGGTCTGGATGCCAAAGTGTGTCTACCCCTGTACTGTACTTGGCCTCCTTCTCCTTTGTCCTGGTCTCTCAAATACAGAGCCTCATTGTGCCGTCTCGTCTTTCTATTGTGGCCCCGACCTGATTTAGGAGCTTTGAACAGGCCTGCTGCTTTAGTTAATCACTTCTAACAGGCTACTGCAGCAACTTTGCGTGTGTGCGCTTATGGAGGATAGGGTAGGCACCAGCCGGTACATGGGCATTTAAAAGACAGATGGGTACAGGAGAAAAGACTTTATTCTCTTAAAATGTGTCACCCCTGTAACTTCTTCCTCTGCTCGCGTCATGTTGACAGCAGAACGTACAATCACACACACTCACTGTAAGGTCCCACAAGTGGAGCAGAAGAAACACATTACAGGGTAAAGTTGTGCAATTTGACTGGTTACAAGATTGGTTTCCTATACGCGTAACACACCTGTAAGCTTTATGTGTCAGTGGCCTCTTTTACTCTGTGGTCTTATTCTCTGCCTCCTTTTCTTTCGCAGTGTTGTTAACCTTTGTGAACTGCTACAGCGTGAAGGCGGCCACCAGAGTGCAGGACTTCTTCGCGGCAGCCAAGCTTCTAGCGCTCGCGCTCATCATCATCATCGGATTTGTCAAGATTGGACAAGGTACCTTGCACAAGCACACAAATGCACACGTCACCTCTTTGCTCTTATGCCGGCTTTATTTGCCCAACCCCCACTTTATAAGCGTTTCCCTCCATCCCTCCAGACACACCTTTAACAAGTTAAAATGTAAATGACCGACATGGCTGAAGACGGGCTGAGGTAGCCACAAATATGCAAATGACACGTGCTGACAGTTTGGACTTGTGCATCTCCGTGATTTATAGTTCAAAGCACTCTTTTTCTAATATACTCAGGCTTGATGAACCCACTCAGTCTGTTTTTCCTCCCTCTCCTTTTCACTGGCTGTTCCTAAAAAGCAGGAGGTTTGAACATCAGGTGGGTGTGGCTTCCGTGCTCGCCGTCTGAGATGCCCACATTAAGGATTTCTGCTCTCTGTGACACCATACTGATCCATTAGCTCTTATTAAACATTGTCCATGTTTAATAAGAGGATAGACCATCGTGACAGTGTATCAGAAAGTAATTAAAAAGCATAAAAAGGTTACTTTAAGAGCCTGACACACATTACAAAAGTTAAACAGTAAATAAACTCCATGGTAAAATATGTGGATTTTATGAACTGTGGATTTTAATGTTCCGTTTATATTGTTATTAGATTCCCTTAAATGATTTAGGCAGTGTAGAAAGTCTTTACAGTTTGAGTTGAGTGATTGCATCAGCGTCAAGGAAGTTGACGGACCAGTTTGTGTGCCACGCGACATAAAACAGGAAGTTTCAGCTGTGTTTACTCCAGCTGTGTATTCCATTGACACAGTAGCTCGCCTGCTGGCACAATCAACCCTTACATAAGCAGGTAATCTCAGTTTCAAGGGGGAAATCCTTAAATTAGATTACTTAACTTAATGGATCTGTGTCTCCTTCACTAAGAGATTTGAAGAAGTGTTGTCGTGTACCTTTTTCCTCAAAGTCAGTCTAAGATTAAAACCGGCAAACTGACTGTGACTGTGAGGTTAATTGTGTTAAAAAGAAAGTCGTGATGGCCCAGACGTATAAAGCTTTCATGTCTTTCATCGCTTGTGACTCCTAAATTGTGTCTGGATCGCCTCTCTTTCAGCTGCTGTGTTCCCATCCCGAGTAAATCCTCACACACATGATTTGTAGATATTTGATTTCATGGAGTGACTTCTGAATTTTATTACAACCAACAGGATCTGGTGAAGCGTTGTGTAAAGATAGGACAGATAAACCATATAATGGCTCTTATGTAGGACACATTTGGGAGTGTGCTCATTGACTGTTGCAAGTCGGAGTCACAAATAACTTCTGTTTGAACAAGCACGAACATGTGCTCAGCTCACTATAAACCACTGAAAAGTGTGCTTTTAATCAGACAGGAAGTGTGCTTACGCGATCAAACTGCCCTCTAGAGGAAGGGTTTGGCACTCTCAGCCAAGACTGACTACCACGGTCTACATATCAAAGCTGACACAAGACCCCTCTGCTTCTTTTGTGAGGTTAAAGCTTCTACCAGGCGACTGGAGGCTTGTACCCAATCTGCTGCCCGTGTTGGCTCCTAACTGTGCTCTCATGGCTGGCTTTCTTCCTGCACGCAATGAAGCTGTTGTCCATCGTATTCCTCTGAGAGAGACGGAGGAAAATGGAAAACGGGGGTACATTAGATCATTAGCATTAGATCAGAGTAGCTCTCCTGGACAGAAATAGTAAGAAAGAAATGCAATAAAAGGGAATACAGCAAGCACTGTGTATTGAATGAGGATGAGCTGGTACATCTGAGTATAAGGAGATTGACCACAGGGCTTATTTTGGCTCTAGACTCTGTACATGACCTGTGTATTTTCACTGTATGAAACACTGACGTCAGTGTAAACACACTAACACCTTATATTCCATCGATGTATTGAAATTCAGCAGATTTTGTGGCAGTACTGGTTTACTTAAAACTGCAGCTGCACTGCAAAGTTGATGCAGTTGCACAAGTGTCCACATTCAAAATAACAACAACAAAAAAAGGAAATAAGCTAAAATATTATGAAGGAAATGCATCAAAACACAACACCGAAAGCAGACTGGGTTTAGTCTGGCTTTACTTCAGCCTGTTTCTTTCGTGATAAATGTGTATCTAAAATTACGTTAACAGCGCACTGCAGCACCAGCCAGTCTCTGCTGCTTTTTGTTTTCATATCAAATCCACTGTTTATGTTCTGATCCCTTATTAGTTGCCGCTACTGCCAAATTGTTGGTGTAAAACTTCAGCTAACTGTTGCACACAGAAGTAAGTGAGCAAGGGTATCCTGTTATGGGGCAAGATTACTTAATCAGAACCAAACTGGGATAAATTTAACATGTTCAGCTGGAGCTGTGAGGTGCACTGGAGCCACAGATGCACAGGCTTAGTGGGTAAAATGACAGGTCGGAGATCATAGGTCCGAGATCACCTGAGTGGCGGTCGATTAAACCAGAGCTGCGTCTGGTTCAGCATGTCTCCTTGTCAGACTTTTAAAGCCAATATTTTCGACTCATACACCGATGTTCTGTGCGGCACTCGTTAATAAATCTTTGTAAAGTTGAGGTGACTTCCCAGTTTGTTAGTTTAAGGTGCTCGACCAAAATCGTGCCGTATGGATCCAATATTGAATATCCAGAGGTAAAAAGGTTGCAGTGACTCACAACATTCGATAAAAGTTGCCAAAATATCAATTTCCGCTGTTTTTGTTCATGTCAGCAAACCTGTGTCAGCCTTGTGTCAGTAACTGTGGGGAATTCATAGCAAACTGTGGAATCTGTAACATCAGCAGCTGCAGGGAGCAGCCTCTGACCTTTGTGCTCTACTCTCACAATACCGTTAATTACATTAATACTTTTGAAAGTAATTCTTCCCCCAGTAGTGTGAGAAAACTTCATCAAAGTGTTCTCAAGTAAATAACAAGCATGAGCTGTACCTGCTTTTACTCTGCGGCTTCATTCATCTTTCCTTCCTGATCCGTTCCCTGTAAGCTGAATGCTAAGTTCACCTATCTAGTGTCTGTTTTGGTTTGTAAATGAAACACGAGGACGGATTCTACCAATTTGTTATTCTAGTCCTTTTCCAAGTGTCATTTCTGGTTTGGTGTCTACTCTGAATCAATTTTAAGATCTTTAATCATCACTCTGCTTCTAATAACTGTTTACCTGGGATGTCTGACATTACATAGACTTCTAGAAAGACTAGGCATGTGCCTGTCATTATATCAACAAAGGAAAGCATAATCCCTCTTTCTGTTGTAGCTCTCCCTGGCTCGTGACCGGTTGAGTGCGCCTCGAAAGCACCTCATGCACTAACGGGTTCACTTTAGATTCAACAATTCCAAATATTTCTAGCTTTCTGAAGCATTTAGTGAGTGCATGGGAATTGTTAAAGCACGGCTCTGAAGCTTTACACATAGGGCCCTGTTCATGAGGCCTGGAGTGTCAGATTAGAAGGCAGTGTAATCTGATTAGCTCCAATAAAGCCTCCGCCTTCTTAGTTTGACTGCCGCCCACACTGTTTGTAAGAGAAGCAAACGGAGAGAAGGTTGACCATCTATCTGTAAGAACAAGTTCTCCCTCCCATCGTCTTCATTTACTTGACTGTAACAGGAATTATTCAACACAGCCGCTCACACCCAAAGTTACACTCACAAACCAGTGTTCTCTAACCTCGTGTGAAAATCCACTGCTGGGTCACACTTCAGCACAGCTCTCCCTGCCCCAAGGTGTCCAAAAAGTAAAGGCGTGTTTGCTAGAAAGCCTGTTTACCATACCTGATTCACAGGTGGTTACCTCCCACCTATGTACAAATACTTCTCATTTCAAACAGTATAACTAATCCATGTGCTACCGCTAACTGTGAGTCTGAACCACATCAAGAAACATATTTTCTGATGTAAAACCAGCCTATTCACTGTATTGATGTGAAGAAACAAGAATAGTTGAGATACTTTAAAGCTTACACCACAGCAGCTTCTAATAAAGGCACAAAAGCCTTTATTAGCAGGGAGCTGTTGAGAAAGCCAGGAAATGAAGGGAAAGAACGCAGGGGAATGACAAGTAGAAAGGCCCTGTATTTGGAATCAGACTCGGGGTTACAGCTGACGACATCTGTGCCAATTTGATCTGCTCACCAACAACATGCATTGGTACTGGGCCTCACTGAAATGTAGAGAACTCTTTGCGTGAGGAAGTGACTGTAAATGATTATAAGGTAAGCAGGTTAATATTTCTTACAATAAATAAGTGGATTAAAACCATTGTCATAGCTGCGTGCTAAAGACCTTGACCGATTTTTGCCATTTCATGATCTGTCAATATTTGTGGTTGTAAAGAGCGTGACTGAGAGAACTAATATGCACTTGAAATAAAGTGTGCTTATCAAAAAACTAAAGAGGTGTCTTTGAGTGCATTGTCAGAGTTGTGCTTTGTGCCCTGATTCTACACACAGAATGGAAAAAAGGCAGGAATTTAGTTCATTCAGGTGTTGCTGGCAAGTTATCGGCTGCGTGTGTGTTCTCTGTCGTTCATGCATATTGTGTGTGTGTGTGTGTGTGTGTGTGTGTGTGTGTGTGTGTGTGTGTGTGTGTGTGTGTGTGTGTTACTTTCACTGTCTGGTGCCTGTATCATGAGACCAGCTGGTGGTGGGTCAGCGTGCCCAGACCGATATGGTGGAATGTGATGAGTGGTAGAAACAGAACTGAGGAAAGTCCCCCACTCTGACTTTAGGCAAAGATTTAAAGGTTTCACCATACGCATGCCTAATAATAGGAGGTCTAAGTGTTATCAGTTCAAATAAAACGCATCATTTAGCTATGAAAAGAGGCTTATTTGGTTGCTTTTCTGTTGGATCATTCACACAAATGGCTTGCATGAATGATCTAACAGAAATGTGCCTTAATTTGGTTGCTTTTCTTAAAGATTAAGTTTCTGTGGGTTTTTTTTTTTTTTTTTTTTTTTTTTTTTTTGTTGTTGTTGTTGTTGTTGTTGTTGTTGTTGTTTTTTGTTTGTTTTTTTGTTTTGTTTTTTCCCCCATTAAATATCAAAGGTCAGTAAGTCCCGTAAAAATGTCATATCATATCAGAAAAGGAAAACAAAAGGAGCTGTGATGAGTCAGACTTCGCTATCATAGGAATCTGTAAAGGTTACTATGAAATTGGCCATTGCACTGATTTTTAAGCCTGATCAGAAGCTGTGAGTTTAACAGGAATTCTGTCGAGTTGAGACACGGGTCAACATAAGGCCTGAGGTGGATGACATGACTTGTGCAATGTGTGGCTACTCACATGGTTTAAAAAAAAAAAAAAAAAAAAATCTATTCTTCTTCATAGAAATGTCAAACCAGCATGAGCAAGCTGCTTTGTGACGTTTAACTGATGCTGGAATATGCAGCAGAATATTTAAAGGCAAACTCAGACGACAACTGTTTCAAATATTAAAAGCAATCCATCTTAAGGGGGACCCATCATGTAGATTATCAGTCCGTACTTTTATTCTTGCAATAGATATTTTTGCATTATTCACAGTTCAAAATAATCAAACTTCTTCAAAGTGAGCGCCATGGTCTCTTGACACTGTGGCCACACATCTGTCTGCTTCATCAGAGGTGGAGCAATGCATGAGGCTGTCCGTTGGACCAGGCTGCACAATAATCGGGCGTTTCCCACGCTGCACATTGGCTCAGGGCTAACCCTCCCAGTACCAACACTGCCGGGGGCTGTTGGTTTAGCAACCGTCGCCATGTCTGAGAATGAGAATGCATGTCGTGGAGAGCAGGAATTTGTACACAGATCCCCTACAACCAGCAGAAACCTGAAGGACTGGAAAAAGAGGCAGTGATCAGAATGTGATAAATCCCCATAAGGGCTCAGGATTTGAGAAATACATATGCTGTCTGCTGGAACAAGTTGCATTTATATCAGCGTTAGCATCTCATATGCCATTGGATGGAAGGCGCGATTCATAGAGCTATGATAATTATAAATGACACAAATGTTAAAAAGTTGAACTATCCTTAACCACAGACTTTCCCCTGCTCCTCTCCCTCGTCTTTTACCTCTGCCTCTTTTATAGGCTGCGTGAGCCTTATGTCAACCCGCATAGCCTTGCCACTGTCTGGGTTACTTATTGACTGTCTCAGCCAGGTCTTAACTCCAGTAATTCTGCAGTCCTTCACTGATCCGCATAGTGGGGCGGATTTAAGCATGATATTAGACATTTTCCCTTTCAAAGGCTCTTTGGCTTGTGGATTCACTGGTCAGTGTTTTATGTATTATGCCAGAATGACTGGTCAACCTGCCCGTGGCCCAATAGCGCAGACGGTAAACTGGGGCTTTTTTTTTTTTATTTTTATAAATCCTAATCCTTTTGTCTTCTCCAGGTGATACAGCCGGACTTCTTCCAGAGAATTCCTTCAAGGGGTCCAAATATGAGTTTGGAAGTATTGGCCTGGCACTCTACAGTGGCCTGTTTGCTTACGGTGGCTGGTGAGTTAACACATCAGCCTAGCTGTGCAATTAGTTTGCTGTCCACTGTCTGCCTGTATCCAGTTTCCCTCAATTCAAATGTTAAACCTGGTGCTTGGAGACGGTGTGAAAATGGATCAAACGCTGGGGCATTTTGTCAGTAACATATCATCTGATAAGTCCAATGAATGGCTATTACAAATAACACTGAACATACTGTACATTACTAATGTTTCTTTTAAATAATAAATATCAGAAAAATAAAGGTTCAGTGCATCTTCATTGCTTTTTACTGTTCAATACCTATTTGTTGTCTCTTTTGTTTCCAGGAACTACTTGAATTTTGTTACAGAGGAGATGATTGAACCTTACAAGTAAGTTGATCACAATTGTGATTTTTACCTTTAAAATTCATGTGGAGTAGTCAAAAGTCCGCAGTTGTAATCAGCCTGCCGTTGTTGTACGTTTTCCTCAGAAACCTTCCTCGAGCCATCATCATCTCCCTGCCGATAGTGACAGCAGTGTATGTCCTAACAAACTTGGCCTATTTCACCACACTCTCCCCCGATCAGATGCTTAACTCAGAGGCTGTGGCTGTGGTGAGTGCTTTGAGCTGCAGTAATGTACAAAAGTCTTGAGCCATCCCTCATTTCTTTATATTTTGCTAGGAAAATGGGAAATTGGTTCGGTGATTTATTAAAAGATATAAGACAAAAACAGAGTTTGTACAGTTCTAACAAGCTTGAAAGTCTGTATTTGGTATGCTTTAAGTGCTTCCTATCTAACATTCACACACATTCATACTCCAATAGATGCTTCGGAGAGGAGCTTGGAGTCTTTCCGAAGGATATTTGACATGCAGACTGGAGTAGACTGAACCAGCAACCTTCTGATTAGTATACAACCTGCTCTAATCTACCTCCTGAGTTAAAGCCAATCCAAAACCACGCGTGAAGCAGAAGGGAAATTTTCTTGTAATTCCTCTAAGTGGTCTTAGGGAATAGTTCTCCAGGCTTCTTCAAGGACATTTGAAGCTCTTCTTTAGATGCTGACTGGCTTTTGTTCCATTCTTTATCAGGATGATCGCATACTACTTTAATAATGTTGAAGCCCGGCCTCTGGGGAGGCCAGTTCATGAGTGATAGTGTGTTTTTCTATCCAGGTGTGCTTACTGCATAGTGTTTGGGATCATTGCCAATTTGAAAAAATGAAGCCATTGCCCTGACAGAGCCTCCACCTTGTTTTACAGCAGTATTTTAAGGCAGCCAGTGTCCAAAGAAAAACTTTAAGACACCTTCAGGAAGCCTGGAAAACTACTGCCCGGGACCATTTTATGTTTAGTTTCCAAGAAGTCGGTCTTGATTGTAATTGTCTTAACGAAATTAGCAGCACTGTATATTTGGGTGGGGGGTATAACGGGTCCAAAGATGTGAATACTTGCTGCTGAATGCTGAATATATGTTGCTGATGTTGTTGTCTACAGGATTTTGGTAACTACCACCTGGGTCCCATGGCGTGGATCATCCCGGTGTTTGTAGGCCTGTCCTGCTTTGGATCAGTCAACGGCTCACTGTTCACATCATCCAGGTAACACTCTCACACCAACCATGTTAAAAAAAAAACTCGTGCGCACACACACACAATTAGCAAGTGTTAAGAGTCAAGATTAGAAACACCCGGAGCCTCTTCATCTTTCTTTTCACAGCGATTAATCACATATCTGTGTCTTTCTATTCATCTCAGGTTATTCTTTGTGGGTTCTCGGGAGGGTCACCTGCCCAGTCTGCTGTCAATGATCCACCCCACTCTGCTGACCCCACTCCCCTCACTTATATTCACTGTATGTTTTTGGTTTTTTAACTTTCTTTATTGGCACGCAAGAGAGTACATCTTCTGAAACCATAGCTAAAATAATAGTGTGCGTGTCTTTTCAGTATTTTAATTTGTGGGATCTCACTTCACTTCACTGCATAATAGGTTATTATATACAGTTACAGAATATTTTTAATTAATTTTGAATAAAAGGACAAAGGTGAACTTTTCTGAAAACAAAGACTTTTTGCTGCTCTCCTACACAGCGGAGAATCAAACCATACCAACATGCTAGCAACTTACACCTGCTCAGTTGAACTTCAATGAGTTACTTTATTTAATTGCATGCAGAAAATCTCATACTTGGAGGCAGTGTCACCAGACTTAGAGAGGTAATGTTTTCCCTTCTCTCCGTCTGTCCAGTGTTTAATGACGCTGCTCTACGCCTTCTCCAACGACATCTTCTCCGTCATAAACTTCTTCAGCTTCTTCAACTGGCTCTGCATCGCCATGGCAATCATAGGAATGATGTGGCTCCGCTATAAGAAGCCTGAGCTGGATCGACCAATAAAGGTGAGTCAGCCTCGAGAACTGTTTTTAAGAGGTTTTCAGCAAAAAATGTGGCTGGTGGTGGAGAGAACTAGTCTGTCAGGCAGGCCAAAACAATGGATCTTCTCTTGGTCTTTGTCATCATTGACTCCCACTGAAGTTGGCTTTGGCAGCAGGAAATCTTCCTTCTTTGTGTAAAGCGACAGACAAAGATCCATTCAGTGCAGATGAACAGATACTGATGGCAGATTAAAAGACAGGAGGGGAGCTGGATGCTAGTCAGCTGGTGCTGAGGCTGGCTCTGTGTGTGTGTGTGTGTGTGTGTGTGTGTGTGTGTGTGTGTGTGTGTGTGTGTGTGTGTGCAGTGTACTCGTGTTACCCATGCTGTGGGGACCTGAATGTGTTTATACAGTCAGTGTGGGAAAAGCAAAAAAAAAGTCTTTGAATGTTACATTTGAGGTTGAAAGCTTTCACAATTAGGGTCCAGATTTGGAAAGTTAGCTATGGTTTGGGTAGGTTTGCACGATCTCCGTGATGTCCTCTGAGGTGATGGAAACACAAACGTGTGTGTGTGTGAGTAAGAGGAAGAGCGCTACCGCTGCACTCTCCGCATCACAGAGGACCCTTGTTACAATTTGAGTGTGTGTTTGATGGTCAGAGGCGGAAAAGTGAAAGAGGCAAATGGATGTACTGGTCCAGTCCTGTGTGAAAGCGGGTGGCTGGGACAGGAGCGGCACTGTCCCTGCTGACCTCCATCTCTCTTTCACCCTCCCACTCTTTTCCTTTCTCCTTTCTTTGTCTGTCACATTCCTGCTGTTCAGCCAATGAGAGTAGTGGAGAATCACAGTTAGATTTATTCCTTTTTGTAGGAGAGATGGGGCACAGTGTTCTAAGAACAGCTCAGTTATTGACAGTGTCCACTCACATTGATGCTACGTGGCCAAATGCATCTGAACACATGTGCATCGCATATATGATTATTGAGCACAGACGCTATCAAACATAACCCGGTAATAAGGATTATTACCGGGATTATTATTACTGCCCTGGGGCGCCTCTGTCAGTGCGCCCCAGGGCAGCTGTGGCTACAATGTAGCTTGCCATCGCCAGTGTGTGAATGTGTGTGTGAATGGGTGAATGACTGAATGTAGTGTAAAGCGCTTTGGGGTCATATGGACTAGAAAAGCGCTATACAAATGCAGGCCATTTACCATTACTACAGTGGCGCTGGGAGGTCAAATGCACTGCAGCTTAAACTTAAGAAAGTATGAGCGAATGTAAAAATACTGCAAAAGCTTTCAAAACACAACAGTTTAAATTTTTCTGGGAGACGCATTCACAGCTTATGTGTTGTGAGGGAGCAAAAGATGCAGGTAATTTTAATTGGATAATCCATAAGATACTGTAGATGCATGTTTGCTATTAGCCGTTTACACTTCTGTTGTGTTTTGTGAGCTTTTTCTGTGTTTTTTCTATTTACTGGTGTTTTCTTAAGTTGCAGTGCATTTGGCCTCTCAGGGCCACCATAGATTATAAGGACAATCTGTGAAAGATTTAGACTTTATTGAATCGTGCCACCTGCCACATCCTGGCATCCCATTTTATCACCTCAGCTAACCAGAGCTGTGAGGGTGGCGGTGGCGGTGATTCGATATTTTACTTGGCTGATGATTTTTACAACTGAAGGGTGCTAATGGAAGAGTCCATTAGTTGACACTAGTGGTTAAATGAGTTTATCTAGCATACATAATAGGGAGCATCCTGTCTTATTGCATCTAGCTTGGCCAGGTTAGATATCACAACGACTGTATATAAAAGATGGCCGTAGGTTCTGTGCATAGAGTATAAATGATGGATTTAGCCACCATGATGTCCCTCATTGGTTTAGGATTGGATTTTGAGCCTTTCTTGTTAGCATTTCCGCTGCCACCTTATGTGGATGAAATGGTGGAGTGCTAATGTTGTAGCTGCCATAGGGGCAATGCAGACACGCCCGTAGCTCAGTTATCCTGGTGGATACGTTGTAAAACAGTTTACGTCATAACTGTTTTTTGTAGCATATTGCAAATATTCTTTTTCCTGCTACAAATTTGGGTATTTTAGGAGCTTTTGACTCCTTTTGCGAGCCTGTCTCAAGTGGCTCATGGAGGAACTGTAGTTTTGGGTCACTTCGCGCTGACTCTAAAACATCGAGCCAATGCAGAAGTGGCTTACAGCGGCGTTATTTCTCAGCAAACACTCAGTTATGAGTTTTTGTGCTTCTCCCTGCAGGTGAACATTCTGCTACCAGTGAGCTTTGTGTTAGCCTGCCTCTTCCTTATCATCGTCTCCTTCTGGAAGACTCCAGTCGAGTGCGCCATCGGCTTTGGGATCATCGGCACTGGACTGCCCGTCTATTTTATTGGTGTGTGGTGGCAGACTAAACCCAAGTGGCTGCGAAATGGAATCCGTAAGTATCAGAATCAGAATCAGAATACTTTATTGATCCCTGGGGGAAATTATTTTAAAACAAAGTAAAACAAACTCCTCCCCCTTGTCTATGAATATGTTACTTGGAGCATTTTATTCCACCTGTTTTTGTGTGCGCTTTTAATTTGTGCATTAACCTCCTAAGACCCAAACTCTTCCATGGTATGCATTTTTAATTTCTCTTTCATATTTGGGCATGTTGGGGCCCGATGAATGTAAAAACAAAGAATTTCCAGATTTATTTATTTATTTTTTACCTTATTTTTGTTTTTAAGAAAAATAAGAGCCACATATGAGGATATTTGTTTAACATTTTGATAGAACAGTAGCAGTATAATGTCCTTGTAAGTGGATATCAGGCCCTTGTAGAGCAAAATTGAGTATTTTGGTCTAAATAACCCAAAATGTGATGTCCACGTATGTGGACGCCAGGTCCTATGAGGTTAATATAAACTCAGTTGATTTTTACTTATCTCAAATTCTGCGTGAAAGTTTCAATGCTAGGTTCAATAAAAACATGACAAGTTTTTCTTCTTGAAACTTTTTAAAATTGTCCTCCGTTCTGCTGCTGATTAATATTTTAGGTTTATACCTTTGGTGTGTTGATCCGTATTTCTCTCTTCAGCTGCTGCATTTTGTCCTTGTCAGTTTCCAGCTAAATAATAACATTTAACAATCAAATGTAAAATTTGGTAGGATTTCAGATTTATCATCTCAAGGCTTTACGTTGGGTAAAGAAAGATATGGTGTTGGTCCACACTGATAGGCTTTCATATTTCAGCTCCATTCATTTGAACATTTGCTTTGCTCTTGATTTATATCCAAGTTTTTTTTTTTCTTTCATCGCTGAGTTAAATGTTTAACTCCAGGTGACCTCAGCTGTTTTGGCCCCTGAAACCCAGTTCAGGGTTCAGGGTTAGACTCGGTTTGCTAAATCTGAAGGAGGTCCCTGTTAAAGGTTTTTATTAGTGGTGATCTCATGTTTGCCTCACTCATAGCTCTCCTGAGTGGAAATAAGAACGCCGCTGTGGCCTTTAAGGACAGATAAATGGGACTTGGGATGCAGTCGGTGTATTTGAGCTCTGTTTGGGTGGAAACTTAGGTGAAGTGATGATTAACCGTCTCCGATGTTTGTTTTTCAGACTCGACCACAGCTCTGTGTCAGAAGTTCATGGAAGTTGTGCCTCAGCAGTCCTAAAAACCAAGTTGCCCTTTTACTTCAGCCAAAAGGCTAAGATATCATAACTGATGATGTTTGAACTCCGTTAATGCTTTTCTCACACACACACACACTCTCTCTCTCTCTCTCTCTCTCTCTCTCTCACTCTCACTCTCACTCTCTCTCACTCTCTCTCACACTCTCTCTCTCTCTCTCTCTCTCTCACTCACTCTCTCTCTCTCTCTCTCTCTCTCTCTCTCTCTCTCTCTCTCTCTCTCTCTCTCTCTCTCTCTCTCTCTGAAGTTAAACAGCCATCGTCATTCTTTGGGGTTATTTGACCCTTTTAGTGTCAATAATTTGTAGTTTCTTTTTTTCTTTTCTTTTTATAAAACAAGAACTGGTTTTTTTTTTGGGTTTTTTTTTTTTTTTTTTTTTTTTTACATTTTCACTAATTGTTCTGTGAATACGTCTAATCTGCTGTCACCAGAAACCTGTTGTATTTAGCGGTGCCTTTACGTTGCAGATGAAGGTGAGCGTAGGTGGGCGATGATGCAGAACCAGCTGTCAAAATAAACAAAAAACAAACAAACACAACAACAACTTTTCCCTTCAGGAAGTTGTTGCTGGATATCACTACACACTCTGTTTTGCTCCTGCAGTCTTTACAATTTCAGTGTTGTGTTGTTGTCTGTGCTGCTGTGC
The DNA here is from genome assembly GCF_965226115.1 of Aulonocara stuartgranti. Lineage (NCBI taxonomy): Eukaryota > Metazoa > Chordata > Actinopteri > Cichliformes > Cichlidae > Aulonocara > Aulonocara stuartgranti. The sequence continues at coordinate 10,920,374 of NC_138945.1, read as the reverse complement.
TTTTGACAGTAAGCATCTGTCTGCCTCTCAGTGTTGGTTATTTGACCTGGCATGTTGTGCGTCTGTGCACAAAGCTGAACAGAGGCTGTGCTTTTTTTTTTTTTCCTTTTTTGAAATATTTAAAGACGATCAAAGTGCTGACGTCCTCTCACATGTAGGCCTGCTGCTGTGGTTTTATATCGGGTAAACGGGCAGTAAATTAAACCTAATGTATGTTTCGTTTGTCTGGCTAACCAAAGCCCGACTTAAATTTATCTCCGAGTATAAAAAATGTGCAGTCTACTGATTCCTCATAGGACTTCTGTGTCTGAAGTGTCTTTTAAATGTGGTTAAGCTTGACAGAAGTGCCCATGGGAAATAGTATTTTCTGTAAAGTGGGTCAAAATGTGCAACCTTTCTGCTGTTCTTTTTGTGTTTTTTTTTTTTTTTTAAGGGCGGGGGTGGGGTTGTCACTGATGTCAGTGATCAATATGTTGGATAACTGAGCCTGGCTCCCAGAGTGCTGCTTTTACTCCATCGCACTGAAAGTGTTTGAGGCAATGTTTCCAACTACATGCTGCAGTAAAGCCATGTAACACTCACAGCACGAGGTTAGAATGGAAAGACAGAAACAATGCAGTTTTGTGTGTGTGTGTGTGTGTGTGTGTGTGTGTGTGTGTGTGTGTGTGTGTGTGTGTGTGTGTGTGTAACATAGTTGTTTTTCTGGGCACAGACATATGGAGCTTAAATGCTCCCCTCCAAATTATTCCATGCAGCCCTGCTCCATTTTTGTATTTTGGGACCGTTAAAGTGAAGTGACACAGGAGTTTCTGCCTAGTTATACCCAGACTGTCAGAGAGGAAGTTTGATGTTTTTATTTTTATAATGGGTTCGTTGAGAGATGCAGCACGTTTTCACATCACAATATAACTGCTAGTTTTTCATTTTTCATCCTTGTCTTTTGTTTGTATTTCACGCACAGTAAAAGTTACAAACAGAAAACTAGAGCTGCATTATTAGTGTCCACCCCGCTCCTCCTGGAAAAAGGACCAAAAGTACAGGTTACCATGGCAGCGGTGGATCCAGGAGGAGTGATGTGTATGTTATAGAGTTAGAGCCTTCTAACACTCCAGCCATCGCTCAGAGCTGATGGAGAAACTAACATAAATGCGACTGTAGGAACTTTATTTATTTGTAGCAAACTTTTGATGTGTATTATTAGTCGCTCTAATTTGTTTACAGGGCATTTTGTGAAAAGTGCTTGTCAAATAAATCTTGAGGTTTTTTTCCAGTCTTGTGTTCTGTTTTGTTTGGTTTTCATCATTTGCTCCTCTCAGCTTTCTTTGCATTAATTTATTTGTAAGGAGTATAAAGTACAGATATTAGTGTTAAAATTTAGAGAGGGTGGGGGAAAAACTACTTAAGTACAGATAACTAAAAATTATACTTAAGTACAGTAATGAAGTATTTGTAGTTTGCTATTTGCCACTTCTGCTGACAGTTAAAAGCATTTCTTCCTTCTGCAGCCATAGCTAAATGCCATCATACCAAGGCCACACCTCTGCTCGTTCCGGCCAACTTTACAACCCTAATATAACATAACCCCGATAAAATATAAAGACTATAAAGTACACATACAGTAAATAAAAAAATAAATAAATAAATATTTAAGTAAAGGAAAGATACCTGAAAATTCTACCTAAGTACAGTCATGAACTATTTGTGCTTCATTACTTCCCATCCCTGCATTTAACCCTTAAATTTCCAGTTTACATGATCAAACACCTTGTTTTAGGACGTCCATGTGCAGCGGGCTTGCTGCATGATTTGTTGTTATTAAAATTACATTAGGTCCTTACTGTATTTTAATACAATAAATGTATTTCCCGAAACGTAGTAAAACATTAACTAGAGAAACGCTGACACAATCATAAAATCCCATTGCCAGCACCTGAGAGCTTCCATGCTGGACTTGTGCAAACCAGCCACACAGACATCAGCGTGCTTCCTCCTGTGTCTGACGTTAGCAGGTGTAACACTGGCAGCATCTGTATAAACTTTGAAAGGAGGCCAGCGTAACAACAGAAAGTTTGATTTTTTTATTTTCTTGGGGAAACAAGAGCAACTCCAGCATGTTGATATTTCCATGGAAAAAAAAAACCCCAAAGTAGTGTATGACTAGCATGGTGCAAACATGGTTAAAATGTAACCTTAGAAGATCTACATCTTTAAACGCTTCACTAATAATAGTAATGCTGTTTATTGATAAAGTTATTTTTTTTAGACCAAATCACTGGTTCCTGGTCCCCTTATCCAGGTTGTACCTTTAAGCTTGCTTCCTTTGTTTAGCACTTGAATAGCCTCTCATTCAGCTTGGTAGGAGTAGATGGGCAGGAAGTAAGAGGCTGCCATGTTTGGTCTCCCTGCTGCTTGTTGGATATCTGCAAAGTGCCTCTTCAGGCTTCACTCTGCTTCTTTTCAAACTCTTGACCGGTCCATGTTCACGTGCTCCAGCATCCGTCAAAGATCTTCAAGAAGTCGGAAATTCCTTCACCCCGCTTTTGGCCCCGTGTGCAGACTACAGCTGAATGGATGTTGGACGTTTAATTAGTTGAATTAATTACATTTACTTTGAAAGCTAGTCTGAAAGGCATGTTTTGAGCACGAGGGGTTAAAAAGCAACATTAACGACTGTGCTGCTGTTTCAAGTTTTTCTTTTCTATTTTTGTAAGAATTTGTGTTTTTTGTTTTTATTCAGGACAAAGTAAAAAGAGACTTCACAAGACTACAAAATACTACACAATCATATTAACAGACACTCACTGAAACATTTAGATGGAGTTAAAAAGCTAATGGTACAAAGATCATGTAGGTGTTAAATAACTGTTGCTGCTGCTGTGGATAGTTCTGTGAATGCGTACTGACAGTAAACCGTTGTGCTAGATTACAGCAGGATGTTTGGTCTTTAAGGTTAACATGACACACAGCTGATTGATGTTCAAACAAACATAATCCTCTCAAGCATTCAGAACATGCAATGCAGCCAGGAGTGGAAGTGGATGACGGCTCCGAGGTCACTTTACAGGCTTGTGGTAAAGGTAAGGCATGGATACCTGAACCTCTGAACCCTGTACAACACTACAAAGAAGTAATATTTATGTCCTGATATGTAATTTATTTTGAAATCTTAAACTTTCATTTACATTTAACCTTTTGTATTGTCTATATTGGTACCTAACGTTCTGTTTATTTTAGCCTTTTGTGTACAGGGCTTTGTGACTGCCTGTCTATGAAAAGCGCTTAATAAATAAAGTTTACTTACTTACTAGAGCAGTATTCTACAGTTGCACATGTCAGGAGGTCATCTCTTGCAGGTCTTAAAATTAGATATATACAACTTAAGGTGAGCCACACGACATATTACATTGAGTCATTTTTTTTTAAACAAATATTAAGAATAAATGCAGAAGCAGTGTGTCAAAAACTAAGTACACCCTCAGCTGCTGCTGATCAAATACACTTGAGTGACAGATTATCAGCAAGACATATAAAAGACGCATTCAGTGAAAACCAAACACAGGTTGTCTCATAGCAACTGTCAGCATGGTGGTGGAGGGGTGATCTTTGAGTTGAACAAGAACTTCTCTACATACTAAAAGATTTGAGTGTCAAATATAGGGAATAGGAATTGATACGAATTTAGCGATTCCGATTCCATTATCAATATCGCTTATTCTCTTTGGGTGCACTTTAAGAGTCACCACCATCGCTAAGCAGCACAGACATTACATTCCTGCAAATCAGTTGCCTGCTGTATGATCAAATGTTTGTGCCGATCACTGTTTTGGTCATTACTCAATAAAAATAATGTATTACACATATTACCCAGAACACTGACCTAAAGTAATGCAGTATGTTACTCAGTTACTCCCATGAGAAAGTAATCCAATATACTACTTGCTACATTACTTTCAGATTTCTCTGTAAAATGACCTGAAACACAATGTCTCATAATTACCATTTAACACTATAAACCGACAGACCACAGTCCTACAGCAAAAATGAAAACCAGCACAAACAGACTAAAGCGCTCGTCACAGTGATTCTACTTTAAAAACATGAACAGGTAGAAACGGGAGCTGCACACTATCTGCTCATTAGTTTTGTTACCTGTTGGCAGAGGTGTGGACTCGAGTCACATGACTTGGACTCGAGTCAGACTCGAGTCATTAATTTTATGACTTTAGACTTGACTTGAAAAAATGTTCTAAGACTTGTGACTTGACTTGGACTTTTACACCAATGACTTGGGACTTGAATTGGACTTGAACCGGTTTACTTGAAAAGACTTGATATTTTACCCCAAATATAAAATTTAACACGCATATTATATGGAGATTGAAAATGTGACGTCATTCACGGGTAGAACCGCAAAGGATTCTGGGAACTCGTGGCAAGCGGTACTAGCGCACGCAGGCTTTCAATTAAAATCAGTCACACAGCGATAAAAAGAAACACAAAAATGTCAAGAAGCTGTTGTATTATTAACTGCAATAGCCGGTCGCATGACAGCCACGGAAAGCCGACGGGTAAAGAGATCGGTTGTTATCGGATTACGTCGTGGAAGAGAAATTGTTCGAGCCATGTTTCCGAAGTAACAAAGAGGCGACTGGATTGCAGCCATTCAAAGATCAAATATAACGTCCTAGAACACTCCAGCTCACAGGTTAGTCTGCTCCAAGCATTTACACAAAGGTCAGTCTGCTGTTGTAGTTAATGCGTCATTTTTCTTAACATAATTGGTGATATAGGTTACAAGCAAGTCTGGCGCTGAACAGAAATTGTCGCGCTATGCTCCTTTATTTATTGTGCATAAATAGTAAATTGTCCTGACACAATATTGCGTTTCGCTTCTGTTATTATGGTACACTGACAAAAACACATACTTTTATTCACAGGATAAAACAGGTTTTTTGTATCACTAATTGCCCAGTACGATTACAGCATACAATATTATTGTCACTGCTACATTTCTGTGATGGGTACCAGAAATTATTTCTACTACTAATTAATTACCGTTGAGCTCAAAGGTCCTATTAATAAACGGTTAACGAATGTGTATTTATGAAGACGATTTGTGAGACTGGTAAACTTATGATACGTACGATGGTCTTTCGTTCTACACGGTGCATTTCAAGGTCCTGCACCCATCCGTCGGTAAACTGTACCTGGGCTTGTTGCAGTGACCGGAAGTTGCTAAACTTCATGAGTGTATGCACTCACTCCAAGAACCGTATAATTATAAATATGCATATAAATATGCTAGGATGAGATAGCTGACTTCATCCAACTAGCAAATGTTTTCCAGGCTACGTTGGTGATACAGTTTTTTTTAATGTGTATGATATTTTTGTCATGCGATTTTAAAGCTGGTCCTACAACCGCATCCAAGAATAACATGCAGCGTATCTCAGAACTGTCGGTGAAAATTATTCTTGGAGCTAAGTTTAATTGAGCTGCATTTTAAAGAGGTGCAATTTCACAATTTGTGTATATTTTCTAAGTTCACTATTTTGTATGTGTTGAGAAAAACACAGATTTTAAAATTACATGGTCTAATATTTACATTTAGCATATAACTGCAACATTATTTTTTCGTTTGTTTTTTTTAAAGACTCGAAAGGACTTGAAATTCAAAGTTTCAGACTTGTGACTTGACTCGGACTTTTACACCAGTGACTTGAGACTCGACTCTGACTTGCCTGACATTACTTGAGACTTGACTTGAGACTTGAGGATAAAGACTTGAGACTTACTTGAGACTTGCAAAACAATGACTTGGTCCCACCTCTGCCTGTTGGATCTCAGGGTCTGGCTGCTGGGCTGGGGTCAGCATTCACTCAGCTTTATCACCACTCTGGGTTCTTAGCTAGCTTAGTGTTAGCATGCTACCTGTGCAGGTGCTTGTAAAGAGCCAAAGTTGTGTTAGCAGCATAATGCAGTTGTTTCTGTCCTGGATGCAGTTTGCACTTCACCATTGCACTCTTGCCTTTTTGTGCAATAAAAAATAAAATGTCCACATCAGTGCTGCAGAATATGGCACTATTTTACACTATTGTATTTCACATACAAACTGAAATCAGCTGATGGTAGCATAAGCACAAGTGGTGATAAGCGGGATCACTGAACTCAGCTTCCTGAATGGTTTTTACAAGTTTGTGTTCTGAGTCATAAAGGATTATTTCCTTTAATAAGTTCCTACTAATCTTGTTGCCTTTATATTGCCTATATGAATGCAGAAACACATCCACTGCATGTCGCACTAATCCTGAAATTCATAAACGTACAAGTGGGTATTGTAAAAAATGCTCATAAAATAATTTTTCCAGCAGAATCTATAAAGCAGATATCATCTATTGTGCAATATTTTGCAGAGACGCCTCGGTTCACCTTGTGTATCCATGCCTGAGAAAGGGAGCGAGGTGTTTGTGTCAGAGCTGATCATGGCACACCTGGTCAAACACCAGTGTGTGCGTGTGTGTGTGTGTGTGTGTGTGCAAGGGTGAAAACAAGCGTTCAGTTACTCTGGTTGCAACAAAATTTACTGCCACTTTAGTAGGTCGAGATCGTGTTTTTACTGCTTCCTATATGTGACTCTGTTGTAACAGACAAACTAACAAACTCGTTCTTTATTTTTAATGTAAGTTTTTGTTTTTGAAAAATGACACAGTTTTTGTAATTTTACCTGAACCACCACAGTAGATTTTTTATTTTCATACTAAGTTCCAGTTTCAGTTTATTGGTAAGCCCATGACCTTCCACACATTAAGAACTATATTGTATATTGTACAGTTTAAATAATTACTCTCTGAAGTTTTCATTTCATTTCATTTCATTTTTATTTATTTCACACTTGGTACTACAAATCAAACAAAACAACCACATCTTCTGTCAACAAAACACAACAACCATGTGTGAAAAGGAGCAGGAAGAAGAAAATATTCTTATTAAACCCTGCCCCCTATCTACCATCGAACTTATATCACCGGTGGGCACCAAAAATCAGGAACAAACTAATATTGACATTTCTCTCCGGTCGAATCCCAAACCAACATCACATTCATTCGCCTTCTTCATACTGAGTTATCGTTTTAAACATATAACACTTTTTAAAACATTGTAAATTTATACAATTCTTTAAATTATAATGAAGTGAATTCCACAGTCTTATACCCCTAACCGTTGTGCTCATTAATCTTTGTGTAGTCCTGGCTAACTGATGTTTAAAATAAAATTTCCTTCTATTCTCTTCTCCCCTTGAACACATCAAAAATACTCTTTGTAACTTAAAAGGCAAAATATTATTTTTAGCCTTAAACATAATTAATAATGTCCGTAATTTCACTAAGTGAGATTATTATTGCGTGTATCTATTGTCCATCGCATATACTCAAATGTAATGATCTCCATTCATGAGGTGCCATGGTCTTTTTCATGGTTCTTGGTTATTGTTGTAAAGCTGCATCTGAAAGCTGGGTTTTACTCTATTCCCTGTTTTCAGTTTACTACAGCTCCTTTTTTCTGTTTTTATTTCCCTTCATATCCCATGTTACGGTATTGACTGATTTCCCCAGTGCCATTTAAGGACTTTTATTTTGTGTTAATACCCTTCTACTTCTACCGTTCTTCCAGCTTCCCCCTTAGTAGGAATTTAATTTTTTCCAGTTGCAAATGTCTCATTACATCTTATTAATGCTGATTTGATAGGAGGCACTCTTTGCTTCCAGTTTAGTAAAATTAAACAACGTGCTAGCAGCGTCACAAAACGTATTACATTATTTTGGTTGGTTAACAAATCTACAACAACCGGCTTCACTCCAAATAAAGCGCAAATTGGGTCTGGCTTAAGTGTTTTTGACAGAATCTTAGACAAGTTTTGAAAAACATTATTCCAATATGTTGTTATACAGGGACAATTCCAAAACATATGTGCCAGTGAAGCAGGTTGCTGTTTACATCTTTCACAGGACGAGTTTACATTGGGGAACATTTTTGACAGTTTCAACTTCGATAAATGGAGTCTATGCAGCACTTTAAACTGTAAGAGTCCGTGACGGATACATACAGAAGAAGAATGTACATTTTCTTGGGCTTTTGTCCATTGTGATTCTTACATAAGGTCCTTCTGCCAGGCATCTTTCAGATGATCAAGCGTAATAGTTCCATCCAGTTGTGACAATATATTGTGAATTTTTGTTATTAGTCCTTTTTTGAGTGGATCAAACTGGAATAAGTTATCTAAGGTAGAGTCTGGGGGTCGATCTGGAAAGGATGGAGACTCTTTACAAAGCTTCTGATCTGTAACTATTTAAAGAAGTCGTTACTATGCAAGTTAATTTTTCTTGCAATTGCTGGAATGTGGGAAAAACCTGTGTGTGCCTGTTTGTCTGTGTCTATATGTCAGGTTGGGTATCAGACGCCACCTCTCTGGGGACATCTCAGGCCCTCCAAGGTTTGGAGGCCTATCTCCCCCCACCACCACTTCCCCTGCCGGTGGCGGACTCCCTCAGACATCGGTGCGTTGGTGGTACTTTGTGTCCGGGGATGGGCGTCCAGGTATACACCGGCTCACTCCTTGGCGGCCGCTTATCGGGGCCTGGAGCCTGGGGCTCGCTCGGGCCACTTCGGAGGTGGGGTGCCCCCGGCCCCTCGGCCTGGGGCTCGGTCACTCAGGCGCAGCTGGCTGCCGGCGGAGCTCACGGGCACGTCACTGCAACCCCCCCTGGCTTCTGCTCTGCGCCTGCTGAATGACCCCTCATCTGGGACTCTCCTCAGCTCTTTCTGGGACAGTGGCGCGGCTGCCCCTCTGTTGGTCTTCCTTGGTCTCTTGTGTTCTGGGGGCCTCTGGATGTCTGGAGTTTTGATCTCCTCCATACCTGCTTCATGCCCTGGTGGACGGGGCAGTGGCCCCCCCACACCCTCTAGCAGATCATTACATGAAGGAACCTTTTAAAAAAAAAAACAAGTGTGTCCATGCTCACAGGTGTACACACGGGTGATCACACCCACAAACTACACCCTTTTTGGCTCCTACCTCAAAGCACACTGTGTTCTGTTGATCTTATGTGCTGCACAATAATGTTTAATATTTAGTATTTACTGTCATATTCCCATATATCATTGTGATGTTGTTTATTCTATTACTCTTGTTCTCTTCTGCTTGTTTTCTTTTTTCTTTCTCAGCAGGTGATCCAGGTGATCGATATATGCATTTTTTTTCTGCTTATTCTGTTGGTTTTTGTCTTTTGCCCTTCTCCCCCGTCCCTCTTCTCAGCTGTTTTTCTTTCCCTCTTTCTTTCTTTCGTTCGTATTCAGCAATTGAAAATAAAATAAACAATAAAAGGTGACTCAAATGGATCATTACGGCAAGGCTGGGATGGTCAATTTGGTAAAGTAAATCTGTTGGGCATCTTTCTTCGCCTTTAGACAACAATTCTGATGGCAAAAGAGCCAAACGGGATAGGCAAGAAAAAAAAAAAGGAATGTGGGAAAAACCTTACTAATGAATAAATCCTTTATTAAATACAGCCCCTTGAGGTTCCACTGGAGAAATGAAATGTTTGAGAGTGATCGGGTGAATGTTGCGTTATTCATGAGTGGAGTTAGTATGGAAGCTTCTTTCCTTCCATAATGTTTCCTTATCTGAGTCCAGAGTTTAATTGTATCAGAGACTACCGGATTCTTAAACTCATGTTTAGGGATAGGGGGAGCCGAACAGATCATAGCTTCTAATGAGGAGGGATAGCAACTTTCACTTTCCAGTTGAAACATTTTTAATGCACATTGGAACATCCTACATATACAATATAATATTTTTTCATGACATTGATTTTTTAAAATGTATTTTACATTATGAATGTTTTTTTTAATGGAGTAATTATAGCTGCCAGCTTGTCTATCTCTCATCTGACAGTGTCTTTCAATTATCAGGTCCAAAAAATGAAGTCCTCAGAATATTTTGACACAATAAATATATAAATATATAAATATATATATATCTCTACATCCCAGAGACTTGCTGTTAATTCATCCTTTGACTTATAGACCCCAGCCAGGATGAGGATGCCCAAATATCCATCCTTCCACTTCTTCGTCCTTTTAGATTATTCATTTCACGAATGACTTTCTATACTGACCAGCTCAAAGGCTGACTTGTAAAATGAGTAACAGGAGGGTCAAAACACAAACATGGGGAGTCTCACAGCGATCTGCATTATATGACAGCTTACACTTTATCCTGTCTTTGAGAACTCCCTTGCATCCTTGAAAATGCCCTGAAATCACCACTGATGACTGAGCATATTCTTATCTATGACCCCATAAGTCATAAACAACCCTAGATATTTTGTCTCTCTGGTAAGGACAGAATATCCCCAAATGTACTCACTCTCTCAAAACATGATAGTATAGTAAATCACATCCATACTGCTTAATACTAATAATAAATTCATGATTGTAGCGTACATAGCTTTCTGTGTCTGAATATTAACAGGGATGAGATAAGGCACATACATCTATATGCTTTTAAGAAGGATCTATTATAAATCCTTTTGTCAGGATCTGGGTCTGTGACCCATCATTTTGAGTTTATTTTTGTATTTTTGATTTCTTATGTTATATTGAAAGGTTGCTAAGTTCTAGTATTATTATTAGTTTGCCTTGAGTTTTAGTCTAGTCCTTTTTTACGATTCTTTTCTTGTCCTCTGTGTGGTCTCAGTGTTTTACTTTCAATTATGCCTGTGAGTTTGGCTCTCCGCATGTTCTATGTTCTAATTGTCTTGCTCGTGTGGTCATGTCTACGTCTCTCCATGTTTCATGTTTTATTTTGAAGAGTCTGGTGTTTCCATTAACGTGTTTAGTTTTACTTCCCCTGTGGCGTCATTATGTTTATTCCAGTCAGCTGTTTCCCCCGTGTGTTTCCACAGACTGAATACCTCCTGTGTGTATTTAGTCTGTGTGTTTTCATTCAGTCTTTGTCAGGTTGTCTGTTTTTCTCCCTCCACGTTACTTCAGGTTTAAATTCTTTCATGATTCTGTTCAGGGCATGTTCATGTTACCTCTTCATAGTTCCTTGCATGCACCTATTTAGAGTCATGTTCATGTCACTTTTGTCGTAGTCGTCACAATTTAGTTTTTCCCATTTTAGGTTTTAGTTTTAGTTCTCGCCCTGCTTTGTTTTTGTAGTTATGTTTTTTCAGCCTGATAAACAGCTCGCCTTTTCTTTAAACTCAGTTCTGTCTCCTTCCATGTCTGCACCCGGGTCCTCCTTCTCACTCCCACACAGTCAGCTTCAGCCAGACTGTGACACCTTTTCATTTTCCTATTCATCGTCCTCCTGCGAATACAACAAGATGTTCTGTGCTTGCATTTATTTCATGTATCACATACATCGCCTGCATGTAACTTCACAGTTATCAAAAGTTGTATCTGCAACAGTAATTAGCTCATGGGAAACAGCCAGATGCCGGTCATGTGGTGCAGTCGGCAGTAAGTGTATGGCTGGTTAAGGAAGATTTAATCATTTATTTTATAGAATTTAAGCTCTACTTAGATTATTTTATTCAACTAAATTCAAATCTCTTTGATTTCAGGCTACATTAAGTTTTTATTTATTTATTTATTTTTTATATAATCAATGTTAATTCACCAAATCCAAATGTATACAGTTTAATGGTATTTAAATTTGCTATAAATTTGAATAGGTACATGCAGTTGTGGACTTTTTGTGTTTAATTATCTAAATATTTCATTAAAAATCTCATCACAAGCCGGTCACAACAGATGGCTGCCCCTTCTTGAGCCTGGCGCTGCCAGTGGTTTCTTCCTGTAAAAAAAACAAACAAAAGAGTTTTTCCTTCCCACTGTCGCCAAGTGCTTGCTCATAGAGGTCCTCGTGACAAAGGGCAGTCCTGGTATAGTCCAACACCTTATGGGAAAGAGTCCGACTTACTGCTGTGCCCTGAATGCTCGTACAGGGACCGAATCTCTCGTAGCAATGGACCACACACCCCATTATCCTGAAGCACCCCCGCCCCAGTTTAAATCTTAAAGTATTAAGAATATTTCACATCTTGAGTGTTGCTAGTGCTTCTTGTGTCTTATACTGTGTCCCCCCCCCCCCCTTTCCCCCCCTAATTGTCTCCCCAAACCAAGCGGCAACACCAAAGCCTAAAAAACGAAGCCAACACAGAAGCCAAAAACTGCAGTTCCTCTAATATCCACTTGAATCTCTAAACATGAGTCAATCACAATACGTTCCAATGTTAAAATAGCCAGATTTACAACATTAATAGGCACTGATCAGTTTTATACTGCTTGGTAAAACCAAACAACTGGGGTACTTGGCACCACTCCGTTGTGATCATTCCCTTCGTTGACCAGCCTAGATGTTGTAGCCAACATAAGATGACATTTCTAGTTCTTTTGTGAGTCCAGCTCACTGTGTTTAACTGCTGTTTATGTATTTACTGAATGCTGTACTGCATGTGTGTGTTGTTGAGTGATATGAACCTTTTGATGATGAAAATATTTGGTATTATGAAGAAATTTGAATAAATGAAGGTTCTGCGTTGAAGTTGCCACGACAGCTGTGTAGTAACCTTTATTTTCACAGTTGCTTTTGATAAACAAATGTACAGTACATTGTGTAAAGCAACACACTTTTATTTAGAACTACAACAGTACATCAAGTCCACGGCGTCTGATAAAGGGTGTGAGAGGAAACCCAATAGAGCAGTGACTGCAGTTCAACAAACAGTCTGAGTCCACACAACAGGGGAACACTCACAGGTGTAAGCTCTGATTTTCAATTCCCCATATAAACAGTCACACACAAGCTGAAATGTCTGCAGACAGTGGATTACACACAGACACACCCACTGGGTGGAACACTGGGATCAAATACTCACTTGTGTTTGTCTTTCTCTATTGTTTCTGAAGTTTAAAGGAACAGAGGTGCAAGTGCAGAGTAAATGTATTTTTGACTACAGAATTCTTTTAACAAAAAAAAAAAAATGTGGAAATGTAGATGAAATATAAAATTCCAAAGTTTTTGGTAGAAAAATGTGATTAAGATCAGCAGATGGGGAAAGATGTCAAATTAAAGCTGTTTATATAAAATGAGAAAAATATGTTTTATGTTGTAGAGAAAGACAGGAAGAAAGGCAGGGAAAGAGGAAATAAGCAGAGTAACATGTAAGACATATCAGTCATGTCAGGTTTTACATCTCACTAACTTGTCTGAAGGTACAATTTGGTCCTCAGAGAGCTCGATAATTTAAGGAATACATTGATAAATGGCACGAGACAGTGTGAAGCCACCGTACTTCTCACACCACTGATTAAACTTAAATATGTAACTGTACATTTCCTCATAAAAAAAAATTACAGAAAGTTACATAGTCACAAATAACTGAACACAACACATAGATACTTAAAACAACGGAGGAAATCTAGTGGGAAGAAGGACAAAATTGGCACAAAGGGATATAAAATGACAGAAAAGAGCAAAATGGTTCAAGAATAGCTCAAACCAGTCTCTTTCATTCTGAGAATCCTGCCTCTACACCAGGGGTGTCCAACTCCAGGCCTCAAGGGCAGGTGTCCTGCAGGTTTTAGATCTCACCCTGGGCCAACACACCTGAATCAAATGATTAGTTCATCACCATGTTGAGGAGGTAATTTAGCCATTTAAATCAGCTTGTTGGCTCAAGGACCAATACGTTCTCACTCTCCAAGTGTAACATATTAGGCTATGGGACAAATAGTCGGTATGTTACGCGTTCGGAAAAAGGAAGCAACATGAGAACTGTTTGGACTGAATCTACACATGTACATTTATTTTACTTTCTCATCATGAATTGCTTTGGAAAACACTATCTAACATGATTAAGGTTGTGGTTAAGGTTAGGGATAAGGTTACGGTTACGGTTAGGGTTAAGATTAAGGTTAGGGCTGGAATACACAGCTGAAATGTGTGTTACCGCCGGGAGCGTCATTCTACTGGATTTCATTCACAATCCAGCGCGTATCATAGGGATTCCTCGGGACGTGACAAATCGTCGGTATATTACGCATTGGGAATGAGAATGGCCTCCAAGGACACATCTAAAACCTGCAGGACGACGGCCCTTGAGGCGTAGAGTTGCACACCCCTGCTCTACGCAGAGGCAGACATCCTGCTATCAGCTGCTCTTCAGTCCTTGTATTCAAAGTGGCCACACTACATTATTTAAATCTATTTAAATCTTTCTTAGAGGAAAAAAAGAAAACAAACAAGATTAACAAAAATTAACAGCTGTGAGAATATTATTTCCACAGGTGAAGTTGAGGAATTTAAAATATGGACGTTGATGGAACCAACCTCAACTGGTCATTAGAGGAACTGCAGTTTAAAAAAAACAGCAACTATTGTTTAGTGTGCAGTTTGCTGCTTTCAGTTAAATTAGTCAAATCTAGCGTTGTGCTTGGTTTAAATGTTAACACCTGAACTGAGGCGTGAAACAACAACAACAAAGGAGACGATTTTTTTGCCGTCTCCAGTCGTGGAGCAATTCAGAGGTGCTGTCGGGTTAAAATAGCAAGTGAACAAATGTTTCATAGGGCAAACTGTGACAAACAGCCAGAACAAGGGGCTCAGAATAAAACTTGATTCTATTTGTGATTAGGTTAGGGTTAGAAACTGAGATATATGAGATGAATGCTTTGTTTGATTCGTTTTGTTTCAGGAGAATGATATCAGTTTTCCATGACGCGTCGTAAATCATGTTCGTGTGCGCGGCAGCGTCTATTTGAAGCCTCCTTTATAATCACAGCAGGGGTCATTTCCTATCTTTTCAGCTGTCAACATTTTGGATCATCTCATCACAGCTCTCCTTTATTACCTCCCTGCAGCTTCAGTCACGGCCAGACTCTCAGATTAACAGGCAAACAGTTCCATGCCGCTGGCAGTATTGACACAATGATTCTGAGCCACAGCGGTGTTTGTTTGTTTGTGCATGTGTGTGCGAGGGACACAGGTGCAACCCAGCCATCTGTTCTTATCTGTTCATCAAAGAGAAGATGTCCATGTTCCCATGTGACTCATCGCCCAGGCTCTGGGCGATGAGTCACATGGGAACATGGACATGTGTTAAGAAGTTATGTTAAATCATCCCGAATCAAGCAGAATTAGATCCAGTGATTCTCAGAAAGGATGTGCCAATATATCAAATTAAATGAGTTTAAGAAGAAGGGTAAAAGTTCACGGTTGATGAAGTCCTATTGTGAAGTCTGTGCTCGCCATCTCGGTGTAGACGTGAATAAAGACTTAATGCTCTGATCAACATTATTTACTTATCCTGCAGCATTCTTGTCTTTATCTTTCTTGTTTGTTTGTTTGTTTTTTACTCTAATTGGAATCATAATTTACAAAATGAAGATTATGTTGTTTTAAACAAGGTGTGAAACTGGAGACTGAGACCATAAACCTCTCAGAAAAATTGTTTAATGATGTCACAGATCGAGTGAGGAGTAGGATCGTTTTCTCAGACAGTTCAATTTCGTTTTGCAACCAGAGGAGTCGCCCCCTGCTGGCCTTTTGAAAAAAGAATGCTGGTTTAAGGCATTTCCGATTGTCCATCTTTTCGATACAGTCTATGCCCAAGATCCGCTAAGACAGTCAATGTTAGCTCAAATAAAACAAATCCAAACCGTGATAAGTCAAGTCAATGTATGTAAACTTGACCCAACAATAAAACATTACTTTTTCTGAATTGCTAAACCACTGTAAAACCTAAACTGTCAACTATGAGAACTCTTTCATCAAATCAATCCCACAGTTGCCAAAATCTTAAACACTATTCATCTGGTTAGCACACCATTTGCAAATCTGAATCTCTCATTTACCAAAACTCTAAACATATTTCTAACACAAAACACATTTAGCAGTGTGCTGCACTTGTACCCAGAATGTTGCACTGAGGATTATCCTCATCATCCTGATCACACCACCACTTATAGACCTCTAAGGCACATCTTTGGCTGCTGGGTGCTGAAATGCATCCTGCCTACAAAGGTCTGGAAGCCAGTACTGCTCAGAGGCCCAGTCTCGTGGAGCCTCACATGACTCCTGTGAAATGTTTCAGTAGTGAGTGTGTAGCGAGTGTGACGTAAAAACATCTTGAGTTTATGTTAATTAGCTGGTTGGAAACTGTGTGATATTATGTGTGATGCTCTCCTGCGATGGCCCGAGGTGGAGATAATTACAGTTTTTTCTGATTGCTTAAGCACATTTTTTGTAACTATTGGCTAATTTTGCAAAACTCTTCACACAAATAAGAAAACCTGTCACCCAATCATCAAAACACTGTAGTTCTCTTGCAAAAGCAAACACAGCTAGACTAACTCTTCACACCTTCGTAAAAATGGTGTTTCCGTATCAAACAGTACACACAAGCCATCATCTACTAAGCACACAATGCGCCAACTGCACACTGATGGTATGAATACAAAACACATCTGGCTTTTGCTTTCTCTGCGCACAAGGTAGGCTATGTCAGTTTGAGCTCATACTTCTGTCATAGATCCATAAGCATAGAGGGATCCAAACTTCAAGTACTGGTGTTTATTCAAACACATCAAAACAAACACAAGTGTTTATTTCCAAGTATAGGATTATTTGCAATCGCCATAATGACTATATGGGTTACTTGGTCTGCAGTGAACATGCTTCCTCTGCCCCCAGCATCTGGTCATCCAGCAATTCTGTAAAGTAACAATTTCAGTATTTTTACATCAATGGTATTGGTGTGTTTCTCATTGGCATATGGCAGTGCTACAAATCTTTGTGCGAAGTGACTGTACTCACCGATTCTCATTTCAAGATGTCCTTATGATGCTTGCTACAGTGTAGCGGCTCGAGTTAGGCTGGACCTGTTGGCCAGCTACCCTCAGGGTCATTCCACGGTTGATGACATGGTCCACTATTGTAGCTCTGATGTCATCAGCAATTCTATTTCTTACTCTTCCTACCCTTCCTCTCCCCCCTCCTCATCTTCCTCTCCCCCCTCCTCGTCTTCCTCTTGCTCCTCCTTGTCCTTGTCGTCCTCTTCATCCTACTTCTTCACCTCCACGTCCTCTTCCTCGGCCTCCTCTACTTCTCACTCTTTCTGCTCCCTCCATTGTACTCCACACACACAGCTTACCTGTATTATAGTGCTTAGGCTGATTGCAAAGTGAACTAATTATCTAAAAAAGTTCTCACATGTGAAAGTGTGCCAGACAGTTGGCAAATCAGTGTTAATGATAGCCATACATGTGTATACTTTTGCTAGGAGTGTGTTGGAAATTTGGTAATTGAGTGTTGTGCAGTGAATTGTGCCTACAGTTTTGCATAGTGTGTGTTACAAAATTGCAAACTGAGTGCAAAGCAGTTTTTGTGCTTTTAGTTTTGCAAACTCAGTGAGTGGTTTTGCTATAAGTCTGAATAGTTTTAGAGATTGTGCTACAGGAATCACAGTTAGGGTTTAAGCATTCAGAAAAAACTGTAACTCTTCACACCTTCGTAAAAATGGTGTTTCCGTATCAAACAGTACACACAAGCCATCATCTACTAAGCACACAATGCGCCAACTGCACACTGATGGTATGAATACAAAACACATCTGGCTTTTGCTTTCTCTGTGCACAAGGTAGGCTATGTCAGTTTGGGCTCATACTTCTGTCATAGATCCATAAGCATAGAGGGATCCAAACTTCAAGTACTGGTGTTTATTCAAACACATCAAAACAAACACAAGTGTTTATTTCCAAGTATAGGATTATTTGCAATCGCCATAATGACTATATGGGTTACTTGGTCTGCAGTGAACATGCTTCCTCTGCCCCCAGCATCTGGTCATCTAGCAATTCTGTAAAGTAACAATTTCAGAATTTTTACATCAATGGTATTGGTGTGTTTCTCATTGGCATATGGCAGTGCTACAAATCTTTGTGCAAAGTGACTGTACTAACCGATTCTTATTTCAAGATGTCCTTATGGTACTTGCTACAATGTAGCGGCTCGAGTTAGGCTGGACCCGTTGGCCAGCTACCCTCAGGGTCATTCCACGGTTGATGACATGGTCCACTATTGTAGCTCTGATGTCATCAGCAATTCTATTTCTTACTCTTCCTACCCTTCCTCTCCCCCCTCCTTATGTTCCTCTCCCCCCTCCTCGTCTTCCTCTCGCTCCTCCTTGTCCTTGTCGTCCTCTTCATCCTACTTCTTCACCTCTACGTCCTCTTCCTCGGCCTCCTCTACTTCTCACTCTTTCTGCTCCCTCCATTGTACTCCACACACAGAGCTTACCTGTATTATAGTGCTTAGGCTGACTGCAAAGTGAACTAATTATCTAAAAAAGTTTTCACATGTGAAAGTGTGCCAGACAGTTGGCAAATCAGTGTTAATGATAGCCATACATGTGTATACTTTTGCTAGGAGTGTGTTGGAAATTTGGTAATTGAGTGTTGTGCAGTGAATTGTGCCTACAGTTTTGCAAAGTGTGTGTTACAAAATTGCAAACTGAGTGCAAAGCAGTTTTTGTGCTTTTAGTTTTGCAAACTCAGTGAGTGGTTTTGCTATAAGTCTGAATAGTTTTAGAGATTGTGCTACAGGAATCACAGTTAGGGTTTAAGCATTCAGAAAAAACTGTAAGCACATTTTTTGTAACTATTGGCTAATTTTGCAAAACTCTTCACACAAATAAGAAAACCTGTCACCCAATAATCAAAACATTGTAGTTCTCTTGCAAAAGCAAACACAGCTAGACTAACTCTTCACATCTTTGTAAAAATGGTGTTTCCGTATCAAACAGTACACACAAGCCATCATCTACTAAGCACACAATGCGCCAACTGCACACTGATGGTATGAATACAAAACACATCTGACTTTTGCTTTCTCTGTGCACAAGGTAGGCTATGTCAGTGTGAGCTCATACTTCTGTCATAGATCCATAAGCATAGAGGGATCCAAACTTCAAGTACTGGTGTTTATTCAAACACATCAAAACAAACACAAGTGTTTATTTCCAAGTATAGGATTATTTGCAATCGCCATAATGACTATATGGGTTACTTGGTCTGCAGTGAACATGCTTCCTCTGCCCCCAGCATCTGGTCATCTAGCAATTCTGTAAAGTAACAA
Source organism: Aulonocara stuartgranti (assembly GCF_965226115.1). NCBI lineage: Eukaryota > Metazoa > Chordata > Actinopteri > Cichliformes > Cichlidae > Aulonocara > Aulonocara stuartgranti. Next base: position 10,901,170 of record NC_138945.1, on the reverse strand, counting down.
TTTCAGTATTTTTACATCAATGGTATTGGTGTGTTTCTCATTGGCATATGGCAGTGCTACAAATCTTTGTGCGAAGTGACTGTACTACAGTTTTTTACAGACGCTAGGACACATTTCCCAAAACTTAGGTCACTTTTGCAAAACTCTTCACACAATTCTCCTAACTGACCTTCAGCTTGGCACAGCAGTTCATTTCACATTCAAAATGCACTACAACTACCAAAACACTTTATTCAGGTCTCAAATAAACTCATTCTTCCAGAACACTAGCAAAGGTTGACAGCCGACAAACACACTTTGTCACTCACAAAACAATGACCTAAAAAACACTAACAACATATAGCATTACACAGTGTTTTCTTGTGTAAAACAAGGACACATCTCTGTTTATAATTTCAACATATGTTACTGGAATGAATCAGACATCATGCAGAATTCGTTAATATTTGTTTATGTATTTTTATTTTTTTGCACTAAGTAATCCCAAAATACAAGAATTTGTATACACACCATCCACTGATACACATACAATAGTAATGCTATTCTACTCGGTCTTCTCCATTTGGCCACAGGTTCTCATCCACATCACATCTTATGTCATCTAGGGCAATACACCTAGGAAAGAATCTTCTGGCTGCCAGAATTGAAGGAGTTGAAAAATTGAAGGAGTAACACCTGTGTAGATGTTCATCTACAATGAGAATCAGCTGTGGCTGGTTAAACTGCATTTTTAGATTTAAAATATGTTTCAATAAAATATTGCTGTTGGATTTTGCTGTCTTTTCAAGTTTTGCATTGTGTTATTGTTTTGGCCATAAGTTTAACAGTTTTGAAAACAGTATGTAAGTATATGCAAAATGTCCTGTACGTACAAAGATTTTTGGCAGTTGTTGTGTCTGAGTGAGAAGATAATTCATGAAATTTGAGAGATGTAGTCATTGAAAGCATTTTGTGCCAAAACAATGATAACTGATCCTCAGTTTAGCCCACATAGACTTCTGTTGTGCTCACTGTGTGAGGAGTTTTGCAAAAGTGACCTAAGTATTGAGAAATGTGTCCTAGCGTCTGTAAAAAACTGTAACCGATTCTCATTTCAAGATGTCCTTATGGTACTTGCTACAGTGTAGCGGCTCGAGTTAGGCTGGACCCGTTGGCCAGCTACCCTCAGGGTCATTCCACGGTTGATTACACGGTCCACCATTGTAGCTCTGATGTCATCAGCAATTCTATTTCTTACTCTTCCTACCCTTCCTCTCCCCCCTCCTCATCCTCCTCTCCCCCCTCCTCATCTTCCTCTCCCCCCTCCTCGTCTTCCTCTCGCTCCTCCTTGTCCTTGTCGTCCTCTTCATCCTACTTCTTCACCTCTACGTCCTCTTCCTCGGCCTCCTCTACTTCTCACTCTTTCTGCTCCCTCCATTGTACTCCACACACAGAGCTTACCTGTATTATAGTGCTTAGGCTGACTGCAAAGTGAACTAATTATCTAAAAAAGTTTTCACATGTGAAAGTGTGCCAGACAGTTGGCAAATCAGTGTTAATGATAGCCATACATGTGTATACTTTTGCTAGGAGTGTGTTGGAAATTTGGTAATTGAGTGTTGTGCAGTGAATTGTGCCTACAGTTTTGCAAAGTGTGTGTTACAAAATTGCAAACTGAGTGCAAAGCAGTTTTTGTGCTTTTAGTTTTGCAAACTCAGTGAGTGGTTTTGCTATAAGTCTGAATAGTTTTAGAGATTGTGCTACAGGAATCACAGTTAGGGTTTAAGCATTCAGAAAAAACTGTAAGCACATTTTTTGTAACTATTGGCTAATTTTGCAAAACTCTTCACACAAATAAGAAAACCTGTCACCCAATAATCAAAACATTGTAGTTCTCTTGCAAAAGCAAACACAGCTAGACTAACTCTTCACATCTTTGTAAAAATGGTGTTTCCGTATCAAACAGTACACACAAGCCATCATCTACTAAGCACACAATGCGCCAACTGCACACTGATGGTATGAATACAAAACACATCTGACTTTTGCTTTCTCTGTGCACAAGGTAGGCTATGTCAGTGTGAGCTCATACTTCTGTCATAGATCCATAAGCATAGAGGGATCCAAACTTCAAGTACTGGTGTTTATTCAAACACATCAAAACAAACACAAGTGTTTATTTCCAAGTATAGGATTATTTGCAATCGCCATAATGACTATATGGGTTACTTGGTCTGCAGTGAACATGCTTCCTCTGCCCCCAGCATCTGGTCATCTAGCAATTCTGTAAAGTAACAATTTCAGTATTTTTACATCAATGGTATTGGTGTGTTTCTCATTGGCATATGGCAGTGCTACAAATCTTTGTGCGAAGTGACTGTACTACAGTTTTTTACAGACGCTAGGACACATTTCCCAAAACTTAGGTCACTTTTGCAAAACTCTTCACACAATTCTCCTAACTGACCTTCAGCTTGGCACAGCAGTTCATTTCACATTCAAAATGCACTACAACTACCAAAACACTTTATTCAGGTCTCAAATAAACTCATTCTTCCAGAACACTAGCAAAGGTTGACAGCCGACAAACACACTTTGTCACTCACAAAACAATGACCTAAAAAACACTAACAACATATAGCATTACACAGTGTTTTCTTGTGTAAAACAAGGACACATCTCTGTTTATAATTTCAACATATGTTACTGGAATGAATCAGACATCATGCAGAATTCGTTAATATTTGTTTATGTATTTTTATTTTTTTGCACTAAGTAATCCCAAAATACAAGAATTTGTATACACACCATCCACTGATACACATACAATAGTAATGCTATTCTACTCGGTCTTCTCCATTTGGCCACAGGTTCTCATCCACATCACATCTTATGTCATCTAGGGCAATACACCTAGGAAAGAATCTTCTGGCTGCCAGAATTGAAGGAGTTGAAAAATTGAAGGAGTAACACCTGTGTAGATGTTCATCTACAATGAGAATAAGCTGTGGCTGGTTAAACTGCATTTTTAGATTTAAAATATGTTTCAATAAAATATTGCTGTTGGATTTTGCTGTCTTTTCAAGTTTTGCATTGTGTTATTGTTTTGGCCATAAGTTTAACAGTTTTGAAAACAGTATGTAAGTATATGCAAAATGTCCTGTACGTACAAAGATTTTTGGCAGTTGTTGTGTCTGAGTGAGAAGATAATTCATGAAATTTGAGAGATGTAGTCATTGAAAGCATTTTGTGCCAAAACAATGATAACTGATCCTCAGTTTAGCCCACATAGACTTCTGTTGTGCTCACTGTGTGAGGAGTTTTGCAAAAGTGACCTAAGTATTGAGAAATGTGTCCTAGCGTCTGTAAAAAACTGTAACCGATTCTCATTTCAAGATGTCCTTATGGTACTTGCTACAGTGTAGCGGCTCGAGTTAGGCTGGACCCGTTGGCCAGCTACCCTCAGGGTCATTCCACGGTTGATTACACGGTCCACCATTGTAGCTCTGATGTCATCAGCAATTCTATTTCTTACTCTTCCTACCCTTCCTCTCCCCCCTCCTCATCCTCCTCTCCCCCCTCCTCATCTTCCTCTCCCCCCTCCTCGTCTTCCTCTCGCTCCTCCTTGTCCTTGTCGTCCTCTTCATCCTACTTCTTCACCTCTACGTCCTCTTCCTCGGCCTCCTCTACTTCTCACTCTTTCTGCTCCCTCCATTGTACTCCGCACACACAGCTTACCTGTATTATAGTGCTTAGGCTGATTGCAAAGTGAACTGATTATCTAAAAGAGTTTTCACATGTGAAAGTGTGCCAGACAGTTGGCAAATTAGTGTTAATGATAGCCATACATGTGTATACTTTTGCTAGGAGTGTGTTGGAAATTTGGTAATTGAGTGTTGTGCAGTGAATTGTGCCTACAGTTTTGCAAAGTGTGTGTTACAAAATTGCAACCTGAGTGCAAAGCAGTTTTTGTGCTTTTAGTTTTGCAAACTCAGTGAGTGGTTTTGCTATAAGTCTGAATAGTTTTAGAGATTGTGCTACAGGAATCACAGTTAGGGTTTAAGCATTCAGAAAAAACTGTAAGACGTGGTCCCTCAGGTTGTCTACTAACCTTTCCTTATGAACAGACTGCTCTCTGTGTCTTTTACTATTTACAACAACGGCACACAAGAGAGATTGTATCCAGTGTTCCTGTTAGTGGCATCGTTTGTTCACATTTGAACCCCAGTAAAACACACACCCCGGCTGCTCACAAAAGTAACAAAGACTATCAGTCAGAGCGAGTGGTGGGCAGAGAAGTCATGTGCTGCGTCTTTGTAGTCAGCTGATACTAGTGAGTATATGTGTGTGTATGTGTGTGTCTAGGTGTGGGTGCAAATGAGCTTTTGTGAGTATAGATGCTGGGAAGGAAAATGAATATCATAATATGCCGGCAGATGGTTGGAAAGTGCTGATAGCTGCAGCAGAAACTGGCCTTGATAAATAAATATGTCGCTTCTATCAGTCGTGTCTTCTATGTTTAATCACAGTGAACGGATAGGAAATTATTAGAAGGGATGGAGATGAGAGATAAAACTTCCATTTAATCAGTGGTTGTGGAAGGTATACGTGGGAGCAAAGAAACACACAGCTGTCCCCTTCTGACAGTTTGCAGTGCTTTCCATTTTTAAATTGTCTCTGTCACAGTGTGATTTTTTTAAAAAAAATTACCTAATAAAAAATTATTATTTTTTACTTAAAATAGAAAAGTATTTACTTTTACTTTTTATGAAAAAAAAATCAATACGAATTTGGTTTTACATCTCTGTAATATTAAATAACGTTAAACTTGCCCCCCGCCCTTCCTACAGCTTTTGTTTTATATTACAGTTTTTTTCAGTCGCTAACAAGCGTTTGTCGAAACAGTTGTCACATTTGCAAAACTCTAAACACAATTAGCACAGCATTGGTCTGTTGTAGCCATACCATTCACACATTTCATGTCGTGTTCACCCAATATGCAGTCAGTGAACACATTTCCACAATGCTTACATTTTCTTAACAGACAAGCTATACCTCCCAACAAAATTATGGACTGTTTCTGTAGTATCTACGAATGTTAACACACAACATCCCACAATAGCAAAAACAATATTCCAAACCTTAGATACAGTATAAAAACCTCTGCTTCTGCAATGATATCAGTACAAAAACAATATCAATATCAAAAATAGATCTCAGCTGATAATAAACAAACAATTGAATAATTGACACACAGCTGATTTATGTTGGGTAAATTGGGCCAACCACAGCTTCTTCCATTCTGGCTTAGAGTCAGTGGGGTTTATAAGGCAAGACCTTGAGGAGTGATGTTTTTGGAAACAAAAAAAAGACAAACACTGTATTGTCTGGTCGAGGAAGAGTAGGAGCAAGGGGCCCAGGGAGAAGAGCAGGCCCAAGGAGAGGGCAAGGTAGAGGTGTAAGAATGCGTGGTGGTGGCATTCCAAGGGCTGCAAGAACAGTAGTCAGTGATGAAATTCGTGCCACTATCGTTGACCATGTAATCAACCATGGTCTTTCACTAAGAGAGGCTGGTGAAAGAGTGCAGCCCAATTTGAGGCGGTCAACGGTTGCCTCCATTATACGCATCTTTCAACAAACCAACAGGTAAGTATTGCATTTTACATGGATTGTTTCTATTCTCACTTGACATGTCAATATGGTCATACAGTAATGCATATGTTGAATTTTTTGTCTTTCTAAAGAATGCAACATCTTCCACCCTCTGGGGGAAGATGAAAGCTCCTCAGTAATGATCAGGAGCTTGCCATTGTAGAAATGGTTACTGCAAATAATGCAATAAAACTGCATTAAATTCAAACTAGAATTGTGGCGGACCATGAGATATTTGACAATATCGATAGAATCAGCCTCACAACCATTACGCGGACATTGTCCAAACACAGAGTGCGGATGAAGCAGCTCTACACTGTTCCCTTTGAGAGGAACAGTGAGAGGGTCAAGGAGCTACGACGACAATATGTCCAGGTATAGTGTATGTTCAATCCAATGTCCAGTTCTATAAGCTTTGCACTTTGCAAGTAGGTAACCTACACAATACTAGGTTACAGTACAGTATGGTATACAGTAATAACATGACTTACATAAACTTTGTTTCAGAGAGTTATGGAATTGGAGGCCAACCATGCCCCTCATGAATTCATATACATCGATGAGGCAGGATTCAATCTGGCCAAAAGGCGTCGACGTGGACGAAATGTAATTGGAAAAAGGGCCACAGTTGATGTGCCAGGACAGAGAGGGGCAAATATTACCATGTGTGCAGCAATTGCAAATGCAGGATTACTCCTTCACAGATGTCAGGTTGGACCCTATAATACAGAGCGCTTGCTTGCCTTTCTCAATGATCTCCACCAGTGCCTGGTTCCAGAGCAGGGTCAGGAGGGTGAAAACATGAGGACCTTTGTAATTACCTGGGACAATGTGGCTTTCCATCACTCGCAAGCAATAACAACATGGTTTGAAGTCCACCCAAGACTGGTAAGTCTCTTCCTTCCACCCTATTCACCTTTCCTCAACCCCATAGAGGAGTTCTTTTCTGCATGGAGGTGGAAGGTTTATGACCATCAGCCATATGACCAGATGTCCCTCCTTGAAGCCATGGATGCTGGCTCCAGGGACATCACAGTTGACGATTGCCAAGGGTGGATCCGACATACCATGCGGTTTTATCCCAGGTGCATCGACTTGGATAACATCAGATGTGATGTTGATGAAAACATGTGTCCTAACCCTGAAGATCGCAGGGATTAGATGCAAATTTTTTGCCTTTTTTTAGCCCCCCTCCCCCTCCCCCCCTTTTTATCTTGGCTTTTTGCTGTTGTTTTTTTGTTCAGAATGCGCTTGTGTGTTTCATGGATATTTTGTTCACTGTAAGCAATACTGTAGAACTTTCTCTGTCCTATCATACCGTGTTTCTACTGTACCTCCTGTAGTAAACAGTAAAGAAACAGAAACTTGTTTGCTTTTTACTGGAATGCTTTTGAATGTGAACATTACTGTACATGTGGACATACAGTTACCAACCAAGACATTTCTGGTGTCAAAATGGTGGATTGCATGTTTCGCATGCAAATACCTGTAAAACTGAATCATAAAGGTCTATGCAGTTTTTGTAATGTCAATAATAACCAGTATTTTGAAACCTGGTGTACTTTGATTGACTGCATGTACCTTGTGAAGTGAAAACAAGTGTTATTCTTTGACAGACTAATTTCATTTTGAGTCAGATTTATAGTGTTTTTGTACAGTTAGTGTGTGCAGAGAAAGATGTGTTCTATTTTGAAATGAAGAGGTAGTATATATTTAACAAAATGTATTTTTGAGAAGAAAATTATCCATTTGGCCAATTGTGTTTTGTAGGTGTGAGTCTGTGTTAAGAGTTTAGAAAAAGTATCTGAAGTATGGGTAGGCGCTTGTTAGCGATTGAAAAAAACTGTAAATGAATAAATATCACATTAGAAACTGCAGCCAACATGTTGTTTCACTGCTGCCTGAGTCAAAGGCAGGTCAGAGGTGTTTAACTGACAAATAACTGGCCATTAGTTTCTCTCTGTGAGATTCCACACAAAGTAAAGACAAACAGACACGTGATGTTAAACAGGTGACTGTCTACACGTGTCCCTCAAAAACTTTCTGCCACTGGTGCACATTTACTCTTAGTTTATTTTATATTTTATCTTTATCTAAACGTTTCTGAAGACTAACAGGACTGCGCAGGACAGTAAGGAGCATACAAGGAGTCCACAAAGGCATCAACCAAACCTACCTCAGGACTCCATGAGCGGTGCCCTGTCCAGACTTTGATGAAGACCTACACAATATTAGCCAGTAGAGCTTGGAGTAGAGAAGCTATCTGTCTTGAACCATCCATTGTATTAATTTACTTTGCTTCCAAGGAGCCAGACTTTTGAGGTGGTTTTGAATAATAGTTCTCCAGACTTTCTGATGATCTTTTAAAGTTTATATCTTTACATGATCATTTTCAGAAGTTTTTTTTGTTTCAAGCATAAAAAGACACCTGGCTAAAGGGATGAAGCAGTGTTGTGTCTACACATAACAGACAACTTTCCAAAGAAACAATTTTAAAGTGCATCTTCAGATGCTTTACTTTGTGCATGTCACAAAAATGGGGCGACCGTGGCTCAGGGGGTTGGGAAGCGTATCTGTAACCGGAAGGTCGCCGGTTCGATCCCCGGGCTCTCTGTCCTGGTTGTTGTGTCCCCATGCCACTTTACCCTACCGCCTACTGGTGTTGGCCAGAAGGGCCGATGGCGTGATATGGCAGCCTCGCTTCTGTCAGTCTGCCCCAGGGCAGCTGTGGCTACAACTGTAGCTGCCTCCACCAGTGTGTGAATGTGAGAGTAAATGAATAGTGGCATTGTAAAGCGCTATATAAATCCAATCCATTATAAATGTAAATTTCCATGTCTTTAGTTACACAAATTGTCAAAAATACCACAGTTTGACAAGCATTAAATAGTATTCCTGCACCAACTACATGATTCAGCTCTTAGCCAAACAAATTTGGCATACCTCAGCAATGTGTGTATTGTTTTATTTATTTATTTTGAGGAAACTAGATATTTGGAGAATAAAAGTAGTAACATGTCACTTAAAAAAATAGGAAAAGAAATCCGCAAAGACTGATCCAGGGCTTGAGACCTTTCGCTGAACAGTGACGGTCTCAGTGGAAGTGAAGTCATTCTTAAGAAAAGAAAACAGGGAGAAAGCTGAAGTATGTCAAACTGCACAAGAACTGGACTGAAAATGAATGGCACTTAGTCTTATGGAGTATGAATACAACTTTGAAATACAATGAGTGTCTACACTCACTGTAGAACATGATAGAGGGTCTGTCGTGGTTTTGGGCTTCATTTGGCAGTTCAGTCCTTTCAAAATTGATGGAGTAATAAATGCAGAAAAGTCAAAGGAGCTTGCAAAGAAAAGCGTCTGGACTTCTTTAAGTTGCTTGAAGACGTTTCACCTCTCATCCGAGAAGCTTCTTCAGTTCTAAGGTCAAATGGTGGAGAGTCCCAGATATAAACCTAGTGGGAGTATCCCCCCACAGAGGGACAAAAGGACCCCCTGATGATCCTCTAATCGCCTGAGCCAAGGTGTGAAGAAGCTTCTCGGATGAGAGGTGAAACGTCTTCAAGCAACTTAAAGAAGTCCAGACGCTTTTCTTTGCAAGCTCCTTTGACTACGATGACCTGGATGACTGAGAACCTTCACAGACAAAATGCAGAAAAGGATTTCTGGAGCTTTCTGGTGTAGTAAATAAATTAAATGTATACATCATTAAATAATTAATTAAATGTGTCTTTCATTCATTAAAATGGAGATAATTAATTAAATATACAAATAATTAATAAAATGTCAATTAATTTCATTGTAAGCGTTTGATATGTTACTTATTAATGAATTAATTAAACATTTAATAAATTAATTAGTGTCACATTTCATTATTTATTTAAGGACGCGTTTATTTGATTCATTTTGGCAGGGAATGAGCGCCTTATCGGTTATGTAGTCCTCCTCCGCGACTGAGGGCGCTGTTACATCCCAACAGCGTGCTGACGTCAGGTTTGTTGCCGGAAGTACCTCTCAGTTGTCAGAGGAAAAGCATCGAAATCCGGCGTGAGAGGCTGTTTTGGCTTCCATGTGGCACTGAAGTCAAAAGAACTGAAGATTTTACGAGTAACTGTCCGCTTATAGAGCAGCCATGGGGAAAAAAGGCAAGAAGGAGAAGAAGGTTAAGGGAGCCGAGAAGACAGCTGCCAAAATGGAGAAAAAGGTTTCAAAAAGGTCCAAACGAGAAGAGGTAACAATTAAATCAAAGTAAAATAGGATGAATCGGAAAGCCCTATCCTGTTGCAAACCTTTTACGTTTCGCAGATTATTTATTTATTCTATTTATTTATTGAATCAAATTATCTTTAATATGAGGTGAGCACATAAAGGCGTTTTTGATTTCTTCTCCGTTTAACCTTTTCTGCCTGCAGGATGATTTGGAGGCTCTGATCGCTGAGTTTCAGAGTCTGGACGCAAAGAAAACCCAGGTTGTCGAGACGACGTGTCCGCCTCCATCACCGAGGTGAAAAACATAGAGTCAGGCTCAATATTTGGAAAATATAAATAAAATTCAGTGTCATAAGCAACATCACAGTGACCCACAAACAAAGATGCAAAACAAGAGATGCAAATTAACATAAATTGCACATAAAAATCACCAAAATAAGGCAAAACAAAACAAAACAAACAAACAAAAAACGTGCGTAAAGAGATGAATGAATCAAAGATACAGAGTGACTAAAGAGAGAAGCAAAACATCAACAAGGAATGCACAGTGACAGAAATTCACAAGAAATCACCAAAATAATGCAAAAGAAAGTGTGTAAGAGGGATAGAAAACAACCACAGATCCCAACCTTTGATTTTTTTAAAAGATATAATTTTCTATAATTTTGTATTTTTTATCGTGGTTTTGACGTAGTTTTGTGGTCAAAATTACAAAAAAACTTAGAGTTTTGGATTTTATATTATTCACTCAAATGACTTACAGTGTAGACAAGAGAAATGCCAACTCAATTTTTTGCTAGTCCCTGTCATGAATGAACAAATCCATTATTTATTAAATTAAATGCACTGAAATTAAAAGATTTAGTACATTATAACATTATTCCAATGTTATAAAAAGTACAGTTTGGGGGATTTGCTCCTGTTTAGCACCAGTGAGGACATTTTTCTGCCTCTTTCCACTTGTTTTCATTATTACCAGTGTTTTCTACACCATCACAAGTCTTCTGCACAGTACAAAGGATGTGCTAGTTAGCTGTGCACGTAGTCTGCAGTAAAAACACAAAAAGTTTAATTCATTCATTCATTCATTTTGATGCCGGTCCAAAAGTAGAACTTCTGGGATCAATAAAAAAGGATGTGAATCATCCTTTGACGGAGTCGTTAATGAGTGCACTGAGTGCAATTTCACCAGAGTCCATCCAGTATAAGTTCAGAGATTGTATTCAAAACAACACATTTCAGCCAGACTGTGGTGCTAAAGAAAAGACTCGGGGACTATTGAAGTGAACAGGAAGAAGAATCGCTTGATGATTTACCTCTTCATGCTTTTTAGATTGAATGGATCCCTCTCTGCACATCCTGAGAAAGATGAACTCATCCTGTTTGGAGGAGAATTCTTCAATGGAAAGAAGGTAGCAGATTAGTCCAATAAATGATATTGTGCATTAGTGCTCAGTCGTGTGTACCAACCTTCAGTATATGTCTCCTAGTGTGAATGAGCAGCTAATTACACAGCGAAACAGTTCATCTAACACTCTTTTCACTGATATTTGTTTTTCTTGCAGTGTTGGTTTGTTATTTATTTGGTATTTTTGGTAGTCCACTTTTGCACCTTTTTCTATGTATTTTTCTCCCTGTTGCATGGGCTGCACCTTATTATTTTTATTACAACAACATCAAATGTCATCACACCGACCTGTGTCACTAAAGAACGAGTATGGGCCATCTTGTGTTCAAAGGCTGCTGCACCTGTCAGGACAGCCAATGCTAGTTTGAACCTGCTGTGTGTTTCAACTGACCCTAGCAACCAATCAGAGTAGAGACTAAACATTTTCAACAGAAGTTACCAAGGTGATTTTCGCAGGTTAAGAGAGAGTGTCTTTGTGATGCTCAAAGACCTCACTCACCGGTTATTTTTACTTCATAGTACAACCCTCCGCTTTCTGATTGGATTTTTTTCACAGTGTGTTGATTTCGAATTAAAAATTTTATAATTATTTGCAAGCATCACATGCTTAAATCTCTCCAGCCTATGGTTAATATGAGCCTAAGGCTTCCGTGGCTGATTTTGTGTGGACAGTTTTAAAACCCCTGCTGTGGTTTTCTGTTTTTGCAGACGTATCTGTACAACGATCTGTTCTTCTACAACATCAGGAAGAATACCTGGGTTAAATCAGAAATCCCCAACCCTCCTCCACCACGCTGTTCTCATCAGGTACACAACATCCCAGATGAAGAGTCTTAAGTGTCTTTTGGTACACAGTTTACAACTAAACATCTCAGGGGTTTCTTAGCATTTGATAAACCAGCAAACACCACACTTTTTCACCACACAGCCAGTACCTGGGTCAAATTTGTGCTGTCATAGTGTTGTGATTTATCATTTCAGCCACAAGGGGGCAGTCTGCTGTAGCACAGATCAGAGGGCAACTTTAAAACTTATCAGCAATCGCACATCATCACAGCAAGACAGCCTTTTACAAGGGAACCAGTTAAATCTGAGGACATCAAACTGTCTTATCTCGTGCTGTTTTTGCAGCCGTCTTCTTCCCCCCCCGCCTCACTCCTCCCCCTCTCCTTTCTTTCCTCCACTCAGGCGGTGGTAGTTCCTCAGGGCGGGGGACAGCTCTGGGTGTTTGGTGGAGAGTTTGCCTCTCCAAATGGGGAACAGTTCTATCACTACAAGGACCTTTGGGTACTGCACCTTGCTACACACACCTGGGAGAACATCAAGTGCGTACAAAGGCTGCTAAGCATAGATGCAGTAATTGGAAGTTGTTGCTGATAGATGGATTGTGTAAATACAGAGTCTCAAGTCCAGCTGCTGTACAGATGTTATGTTAGTTTTTACTTTTCAGGGCACCGGGCGGTCCATCGGGCCGCAGTGGACATCGGATGGTCCTCAGCAAGAAGCAGCTGCTGGTGTTTGGAGGTTTCCACGAGAGCACCAGGTAAACAGGCTCACTGAACAGGTGTCATGGTGGTCACGGTCTGCTTGATATCAGCAACGGATGAAGTGACAAAGAAACTGAATCCACTGAAAATCAATCATTTATTATTTGAAATTAAATGCAAAAAATCTAATTAATTTGTGAAGACGTGTGTAAGAGATTGCGTATATACCATTCACAGCAATCTGAGGACATCAAGCCTCCTTATCTCACTCTGTTTATGCAGACATCTTCCTTCCCCTGCTTATAATGGAAGTTTAATCAGGCTGCGAAATGTTGGCCGGCTCAAAACTGTGTCAGAATTTGACTCGTCGATCGTGGGGACTGGTAAATGAAAATCACTTCAAGCATGAATACAACTCAGAATATATTGCTCCTAAAGTTCTACTGCGTTCCTTTACTGTTAAATAAATAGATAAGGAGCATGACAGTAAATTAGAAGATTGCGTCGGCATTTGGACATTGCTCGGTGTTTGTTTCAGACTCTTCTTGTAACATATTAACACTTTTTGTGGACAGAAATTTTATGTTTTGGACATACAATCTTGTGAAAAACTAAGTACACCTTTACTCCTTCCAGTCAAATGCCTTTGATTAACTGATAATCAGCACCTCTATAAAAGCACAGGTTTTGTAGGTCTGGAGAATTCAGGTGTTTAACACATTGTCAAACTCTTCCCAGCAACTTAACCCCAATTTCAGTCTGCAATGACATGACAATAAGAATGGGAATGTACAAGAGTGGTTTGTTTGGAAGGGTTAGCAGGAGAAAGCTTCTTCTCCCCAAAAAGGGCATGACAGCAAATTGCATCTAAACAAATCACGAGATTTCTGGAATAATGTACTTTTGACCGACAAGACCAAAGTATAGAGCTATTTAGACTATGCTTAGCACCTTTTGGAGAAAACTAAAGATAGCATACCTGCGCAATTCGACCATGAACTACTCTGTGTACTAAAGTATTCTAGATTCAGATGTCAGGCCATCAGTCCGACAGCGAAAGCTTAGATGAAACTGGGTCGTGCAAAAGGACACTGATCCTGAGCACTGCAGCAAATCTGCTACTGAATAACTTCAATAGAAAAGAATCGAGGTGCTGCAATGACCCAGTCAAAGACGGGCATTAAGAGAGGACCTCTATCTATAAACACATTCCCACAAACCTCAAACTGAAGCAATGTTGCAGAGACGAGTGGGCCAGAATTCCTCCACAGTGATGTGAGAGATCGATAAAGTCATACATAAAATAGTTCAAATTGTTGCTGCCCAGGGTGGCTCCACAAGCTATTTCATTAAACATCCACCGCTGCTGACGACAGTAGTGACACTAGCTGATGCATCTGTGGATCCCTACAGTTTTTCAGTGTAAAAGCCCAGTGTCCTTATGCTCCCGCCTCTGCCTCCTCACCCTGCAGGGATTTTATCTACTACAATGATGTCTACTCTTTCTCCCTGGACACCTTTTCTTGGTCACGCCTCTCTCCATCAGGCTCCGCCCCCTCCCTGCGCTCTGCCTGTCAGATGACCTCCACTCCAGACGGCATGGGCGTCATCATCTATGGGGGATACTCCAAAGTGGTGCGTGTGTCGTCTGACAGCCTCCCCCGTATTGTTGTCATTTTTTTGTTGTACAGCCTGATTAAACTGCGTGTGCGTTCATGCAGAGGGTCAAGAAGGATGTCGAGAAGGGGACCATCCACTCTGACATGTTCCTTTTGAAACGAGAGGGTAAAGATGGTCAAGGTACACAACACTCAGTTGTTAACGACAAAATCATTCAAGTCTAACGATGTTGCTCCTGTCCTCGTGGTATATGTTGTGACTTTTCCTCTGTCCTGCAGAGAAGTGGTCGTGGTCCAGACTGAACCCTTCTGGCAGTAAGCCCCCTCCTCGCTCTGGTTTCTCCTTGGCGGTGGGCCCAGCTGGGCGGGCGGTGCTGTTTGGTGGGGTTTGTGACGAGGAAGAGGAAGAGTCGCTGGAGGGCGACTTCTACAATGACCTGTACTTGTATGACACAGTGAAAAACCGCTGGTTCCCCGGTGTGCTCAGGGTAAGCTACGATCTATGTCTGTCCTGATGAGAGTGGTCCTTTCCAGGATGAAATTACCTCCACCTATAGATCTGAGTGGTTTGAGTGTGGAAACTGATACACTGTGGTGTCATTCATAATTGCTGTGTGTGCATAAAAGAAGGAGTAGTAAATTGAGATCTATAAAAGCAAAGGCTCTGAATTATAGCTCAGCATAAGCAATACGTCGAGCCACAGTTTCATACTTTCCTTCTAGATCCACTTTATCACAAACATTCAGCAGCTTTGAGCTCATCTGGTCCATAGTTTGTATCGCATATATGTAGCCCAGTGCAGAGGAGGGGGTCTGATGGCATGCTGCTGTGTGTTCAGTAGGGCTGCCACGATTAGTCGACTAGTCACGATTATGTCGACTATTAAAATCGTCGACGACTAATTTAATAGTCGACGCATCGTTTGAAGCTTTGTAAGATCACAAAGGACGCAGGAATGAGTAGTAGGATTTAAGAGTGTAATAACGGACTGAAACAGAAGATGGCAGCACTGCATGTACAAGGATGCCAGCTGCCGTTAAACCCCGAAGAAGAAGAGGCTGTGTCCCAGAATTCATAGCGCAGCCCAGCGCAGTTGTCAACAATGGCGGCAGCTAGTTAGTTTTAACTTTACTCTTATTATTCTTTCTGGGTCACAAAAAAAACGTTTAACATATTTTCAGGCGAGAATGTAGCTGTGTAAACCTCAAATATCTGCTCAGTTTATCAAGACACCACATATTTTCAAAAGCGCTCCGACGTTTTCGGAGACGTCTGTTACCCACTAGCTCGTTAGCTAGGCGGGGGCAAGGCTAACTAGAGCCGTGAGAACACCGGACTCCCGGCAAATCGTTTTCAAACCCACCGCCGTCTTTCGCTAGTCAGGTTAAACATATATATAAGTCACTTAGATAACTTAAAAATGTTATTGTTTGGCTTTCTTTAGTATTTTATTTGTTCCTGAGTAAATCGGTTTGGCTGAGATTAAAGTTATAGTTTTTGCACAGCTAAAACTGTCAAGCAGACAGCTGATTATCAGAAGTGTGAGACGCTGGAGAATATACTCCGGTGTCCTGTTATATTTTAGAAAGCAAGGAGTTTATTAAACTTCACCGAAACAATCTGCAAATTTCATTAAAAATTAATAAACTACCATCTTGTCTTTATTTTTAGTTAGCACAAACACTTAAAGCTGTAAGCTAATGATAGTTATATAAGAGCAGATGCTGCTGGTGCAATAAGCTGTACGCTGTACGTCCAATGGATGATGATCTGATTAGTCGACTAATCGCAAAAATAATCGGTGACTAGTCGACTATCAAAATAATCGTTTGTGGCAGCCCTAGTGTTCAGTTATAAAGCATCGCTGCTGATGCAATGCAGAATTCAGAAGGTAGGAAAAAAGACAACATCAAAGAGGAATAAAGAAATGCAGACTGTATCGGGGCAGGATGACGGTGCAGTGTTCAGCTGTCACAGCAGGAAGCTCCTGAGTTCAAACCTGCCAGCCAGCTGCGATCTTTCTGTGTGGAGTTTGCATGTTCTCCCTCTCTGTGTGGGTTCTCTGTGGGTACTCTGTCTTCCTCCCACAGTCCACATGCATTCTTTACATGGCCATCAATTTAATTTAGTTTTATATATGTAGCTCAAAATCACAACAACATTTGCCTCAAGGCGGCCATCCACCGCAACCAGTTGGGGCTGAGGGGGGTGGAAGACGGGAGAAAAAGCAGCCTGTGGAAGAGAGCAGAAATTAGTAATAACTAATGACTCCCTGTGCATTGTTAGATCCAAACCCAACCCAACTCGGTGGATGAATTTGGCCTGATGTGTTAGTGTTCTTATCACTTCACCAGCTGTAGTACAACATCTGTCTTCAATGGACATTTGGAGATTTTACAGGATTTACGTCACATCTGACACTTGCTGCTCTGATATACGTTATTTTGCACATCTCCATGAAACAGAAGTTTAAAACAAAGAGCATTGATATGATCAGAAGGTTGGTGGTTCGATCCCTGGCTCCTCCAGTCTCGATGTTGCTCTCCGATGCATCCATCGGAGTCTGATTGTCGTCAGGAAAAAGCACTCAGTTTAGAGACAGCGCTTGTGAGAATGGGTGTGATTGGGTGAATGTGGCATGTTGTATACAGCGCTTTGAGTACTCTGGGAGAGTAGAAAAACGCTGTATAAGAATCTGTCCATTTATCATTACCATTTACTTTCTGTGTGCTCAGTTTTATTTGATTTCTTCTTTGTGTGTCTGTCCAGGGAAACAAGACAGAGAAGAAGAAACGGCGGAGGGTGAAAAAGGATATGGCAGAGGGGGAGGAAGCGGAGAGGGAGGAAGAGGAGGCAGCGGCACCTCAAGGACCCACTGAGATCATCAAAGAGATCGTCACTGAGGACGGAACAGTGATGACCATTAAGGAAGTGATTCCTGGTCCTCAGGTGCAGGAGGAGGAGGAGGAGGAAGAGGAGGAAGAAGATGGCAAGATTACACACACTCGTGCTAAACTAAAGGAAAGAAGTTCTCAGCATCTTTGTCTACCTAACTTCAGGGTCTTTTTTTTGTTTTGTTTTGTTTTTATCGTCATTAGGCTCGGCCACGGCCCCGCTCATCGAGCCTTGCCCGAGGTCCAGCGCCATGGCAACAGTGCGACAAGGCAAGCTCTACCTGTACGGGGGGATGTTTGAGGTGGGCGACCGCCAGTTCACTCTGAACGACTTCTACTGTCTGGACCTGCACAAAATGGACCAGTGGGAGGTTCTGGTCGAAATGGACCCAAGTGAGTCAGCCGGACAATAAAAGTCCAAAAGCGACAACAAAGAGGCCTTAAACGAAATCCGTCAGCTCAGCGCACATAATTAAAGCAGCCAGTGTGTGCGTGTGTGTGTGTGTGTGTGTGTGTGTGTGTGCGTGCGTGCATGCGTGTGTGTGTGTGTGTGTGCGTGCGTGTGTGCGCTAACGTCTGAATATCCTCTGACGCAGGAGAGAGGTGCTGTTAAGATGGGAGTCAGGGGCGTGAGGTTTCATTTGGATTTATGATGGTCTCTCCACAGAGACACAGGAGTGGCTGGAAGAGTCTGAGTCAGAGGACGATGAAGAGGAAGAGGAGGAGGCGAAGGGAGCAGAGGGGGAGGAAGAGGAGTCCGAAGAGGAAAGCGAGGACGAGGAAGGCAAGAGATTATTCAGGTTCTTCGATGGCCGACACTTATGTGCTCTCTTTATTTATAATGAGCAACAAGTGCAGAGTCCCATTCAGGATGTGCATGACATCTGTTTATATTGTACACTGCCTGTTGCAGTCTAATACAGCAGCTTCATAAAGGTATTAATACTTCAGTGAAATGTTTTAATATTTTTCCCTGCTCATGTTTTCAAATGAGCATCGAGATCATGTTTCTTCATCTTGAACTTTACTTTGCATACGTTTGTTTTTTTCCTCATTTGTTTTAAGGACACACTGCACGCCGTGCTGAGAGATACCTCGTTTTCAGCTAATAGCTTTTTGTAAATCATGTTGTTGCGAAACTGTCAAACTGTTTTACAGACACAACTTGTGTGTTGTTTTTGAAAGGCCACGAGAACTGTTGCTTAAAAAATGACAAGAAAGTTCCTCCTGAGACATTTACACAGTACCGTATTGTACGTTATTTCATAATCGAGTTTCTCACCCACCACATCTGTTTTTAATCTCATCATTCTTGGTCTGTCGCACACACACAGCAGCGTGTCACGACATTCATACTAACAGTGCAGTATCAGGCAGTTTAGAAAGTTTTTTGAACGTTTAAAATTCTCATGTGCATTTTTACTGGCCTAGGAAAAACAATGTCTGTTACTTTATATACTGTTAATCATATTGATTTATATGTATATTAATAATCTTAATCTATAAAATAATGAGCAGTGACCATTGTAGGATAAATATAGCGCAAAGAACAATAATTGCCTTAAAAATAAAATGTAGGTAGGAGCAGGAAGTAGGTATGGTTTCAGTGTTTGAGTCAATGGACATGTTTATATTCCATTATTGGTCCTACCTCTGCTCCCACCCAATCGTGTGGGGCATTGAGAGCACACAAAGCCGATGGCGCTGGGCTGGAGTGTGTTCGTCACAATCTGAGAAGTTAACCTGCAGCCACGTTTACAGCAATGTCCCAGATTTGAAGAACCATGACTAGAGTCTCTAGTGTGCACGCCAGTTTTTAATTACTCACACGACTGCTGTTACGTTTTCAGCCTTGATGCTGAGATAATGTAACAGAAGCTGTTGGGCTGAATTTAATTGAAATGAGTTCAGAAGCCCAACTTCCCACATTCCCACGTTTGAATCAGGATTTCTGAGCTGATGCGGTGATTCCAGGAAGTTAGAGAGCTGTGTTTTAACCTCTGCTTCTTGCCATTTTTCGGTCTTTCCACAGCTATACTCAGCACGAAGATATTAACTCTGAGAGAGAGCATCTGAACACATGCAGCGTTAGTGTCTCCCTCTCTCTCTGTTATGGACAGGTTTCTTTTGCTTTGCTTTTGCAGTTGGCTGTTCTAAACAACTCAACAATGCAAGCATATGCATGTGTGCAAATGGGATATTTATTTTGGCACCCAGGTGTAAATAACTCTGGATTAGTTCAGATTTCAGCTTTGTCCCTACACCTGTTTAATTTTTAAATTCTCGAGTTATCAGTCTCACAGATTTGGCTTTGGTGGAGCAATAATCCTTGTACTACTCCCTAGCTCCAAAGACATCAGCTCTGACATTTCTGGTAATGCTACCAATGTTGTATTTACAGATGCTAAAGAGATTTTTGTTAATAAACTACAGCTCTGGCTACTTAAGAGGAGATGCAACTGTGTTGTGGCTGCATCTGCTCAGTAACGTTAGTGTCTCTATTATGCAGGGCGCTCCCTCGTCTAACATCTGCACCTGACTGTGTGTTTCCAGATGAAGAAAAGCACCCCGCAGTGCAGGAGGGGGAGACGGTAACGGATTACCAGAACCGTACAGAGCAGTACTGGATAGGACTGGCACGTGCCAACATGGGCTCCGACGCCAAGGACAAGAAAGTTGCCAAGGTCGCCCTCGCCATGGCTAAAGTCTTCTATGAAGACCAGTAGCAGGATACGCAGAAGTGTGTGTGTGTGTGTGTGTGTGTGTGTGTGTGTGTGTGTGTGTGTGTGTGTGTGTAAAACTTTTTTGTAATGGGTAAACTTTTATATAACATTCAAAAATGCCTTTTGAACAGTCTGGGGGAAAATAATTCAGTCATGAATCGATTACATTCACTTTTCACAACGAAAACAGTAACAAATACAAATGACTGATGGTTTGTAAAGGTCAAAATGTTCATTCATTTGAAATAAAATCACTTAATTCATTAATTTCACCAAAACATATTTAATGCTGACATGTTTCACACACTGCTGCCGACATGTTATCGTGTCTTTGAGTGTAGCTGAGCAAGTGAGCAAATGCAACCCACCTCCAACTCAGTTGTACTTGGAATTAGAATAACTTTATTTTCCACAGTAGAAAAGAAATTGTCTTTGGTTCACAAATCAATTCACAATAAAGATGCTGATAATAATCAGCGCACATTCATACATGCACACACATAAAGCCTCAATAAAACTATAGAAATATAACAAAGCATCTTGTTACTTGGTATGCTAATTACATTTGGCACAAATTACCCCTTTTACGCCTTTTTAGTAGCTAGAGGCATCCTATGACATCATCCTCAGGGTGTTAGTTCAGTATCAGAATAAAGATGGTGTTCTTGGTCAACAATGATAGACCGAGTTTTCCCTAAAACGGCAGTGTGATCCGACTCATCTAATGTGGTTTGTTGTTTACCAATGATTCTTCCAGCAGCTCCGACAATCCTGTCCATGTTGTTTCTATTTGCCAGAGTCAGGAAAATAGGAACAAACATAATCAGTGTCATAGCTGTTACTGATGACTTGTGTTTTCTGTGCTGGGTCTCTTTCCGCCTTACTGGCCATGCATGCGTGGAAAGGCAGGGAGGATGCAGAATAAAGCCACGCTGCAAAAATATGAAAATCAATATTCTGACTACACTCTAAAAACTATTGTTTAAGCTCAACAAAAAAAATTAACGCAACAGTTTCCATTAGTCTTTTTGAGTTATGATAACTTATGTTGAAATTAGATTGAACCAACAAACTATATTGAGTTACGGGAATTAAATTATCCTCCATAATCAAAGGTGATTTGAATTACCATTTACGTAATATTTGGTAGCTTAAAAACATATTTTTAAGTTGTTTACTCATAAAAATTATGTTCCTCCAATTACTTTTTCCACATTATTTGAAATGATTTTTAAGTGTTATGTAATTAATTACAGCAATTACAAAAACAATTTTTTAAAGTTCATTATTTAAAATATTAAGTTGCTGATTTTCATCATTATTATCATCATTTTAGCTTTCTCTTTTTTTTTTTTTTTATTGTAATAGCTTTTAAGAAAGGAATTCATTCAACATTTTTTTTTTTATCAAATAACTTTTTTATTTTTTTAACAGTAGGCATTTCAACACTTTGTATTTAAAAAGTGAAAATAAACCAGAAATTTAGATTTATACCATCACAGCCAAGTTATAGAATATGCCTTTATGTATTTAACACCACAGAAACAAATGTGTTCAATTGGTAAAAAATCTACTTAGAAAACATTTTGTTGCAGTAATACTTCCATGCAAGTGTTCAGTAAATGTTAACTTTCAATGCCTACCAAACTTTACAAGATCTTGCATCTTTCTATTACACAATGTAGCAAACACCTTTAAGATCAATTTTACACATACAGGATTCAAAACAGTTAACAATTTTTGAAACAGAGTCAACATCTTTAACATAATGATGGTTCCATCAAGGTCAAGGAACAGCTTCTGAACAACTTCAAAAGTATATTTGCATTAGGTCAGATTGAGAGCATATATTATGCCCATGAGCAAAACACAGCACCTTGGGAAATTCTGGCCCTCCATTATTTTTGTTTCCTCCACCACAATGGTTGCAGTCTTATGGTTAGATCCAGGGGTGTACCGGTCACTGATGATGGCAGTTTTCATCACCTGCCTTAAGTTCTTTGGTGTCCTTGTAAAGCAAATTTTAAAAAATAGGTTAGTGAATTATAGATTAGACTTTTATACTTACTGAATCTTAATGAATTCAGATGATCAATGGAACACACACACAATGCTGAATTACTTACACCAAACTCCATGAAAAGGTCCTCGTCCTTCTCTCCAAGGAAAGTGATAAGGCAGCAGATGGCTACTTCTCTGCGTGTTTCAATTGTATTGTGCTATTTAAGAAAAAATAAAGTGTGAGTATAAAATACATGGGTGACTGACAACAAAGTGCATTTCAAAGCTACCCAAAGTCTAAATAGTTGTCCTACCTCAAGAAGCATGTCCTTGATCTGCCTGATTCTCACTCCCTTAGCTCCTCCCCTTGATAAAATGACATCCATCAGTTTTGGGGTGCAATGGTCAAGTGTAGCCATTCAAGGCTTACAGTGGTTATTCTCTTGAACTCCTCCTTTATCTGTAGACCACACAAACAGAAGAATTAAACCTTGCAGACTATTAGCTATACTGCATTAATGAATGCTGTAATACATTATTTAAAGAGGATAGAAGTGATCTAAGGCTACCCCAAGTTTTGAGGGAACAAAAACAATCTTGGTGAAGACAAGGGAGACTTCCCCACCATAACCGTGGTGTAATCTCTAATGTTTTAGCAACCCTGTTTTTGCAGAGGTTTCGAATTTACACATTGTTCACTCCCAGCCCATTTTGTAAAAAATGTGTCCCAACTTAACAAAGCACTAATGACCCTACATTATCACACTATACTAACTGCTTACATAAAGTCTTAATATTAAGTAGATTCACATTGTTAATGCCAGAATAATGCTATTTGAATGACATTAACAATATTTCACACAATCTGATTTAAAAAAAAAAAAAAAACCCCAAAAAAACAAAACAAAGATAGCTACAGCTCTTAAGATCAAGAACAATACTTACTTTAAGCTGTATCACAATACTAACCAAAATCATTTACAATGTAATATTACGTATAGGTCATGCAAGTTTTATAAAGACATAAAATAGGTGAGCCAGATGGAAAAAAGAAGCCTCTAGGTTATCCCTCTGACAAAACTATTCACAGTTTAAGGCTTCCAATTTTGGTAAAAAGAAAAACAAAATCAGCCTAAGATCGAAATTAGATTGCACTGTGTAGCAAAACTTTAACCACGCTTTTCCTAGCCACAGTTGCACTCTCTAGCTGAAGACTTTTGTCAAATGAAATTGTTTAGGTTTTTTTATTTAAGAAAAACAAAACCTAGAACATCAGGCTTGAGATATAAAGAGGCTTTTTGTGCCATTTCCATGGACTTTCACGCAGCATCATTCATTCCTTTTATTCCAAAGTCATAATTGGGTTGGTGTGCCCTCTGCAGATGGCTGTTGGCAACAAATTTTCTTTCTCTCGCTTTGACTGGGAAAAGCAAACAAGCTCAGCTGAGCCGGGGAATGACTGCATTTGAGGAGGAGGAGCAGAAGAGCAGGGAAAGGTGGAGAGAAAGCCGGAGTGTTTTACAGGAAGATGGCAAAAGGAAAGAGGAGTGAGGCATGCAGGGAAGGATGAGAGGGCAAGTGCACGATGTCAGGAAAGACATCAGTCACCGTGTGAGCACCAGCCTATCCCTGGGTGACCTATTTTATCCTCCGTCAGCATAGCAAACAAGGGATGAGAAGAGACTGATGAATAATAGAGGAGGAGATGGCTGCCTTCCTCTCGTTCACCCTCTCCCCTAGTGCGACCCCACCCGCCACCCACCCCTCTTTTTTTTTATTTCAACTGCGGTACAAAAAAAGATTTTATAAATAACTTAAGAGATTTTTTTGGGGTGTGCTGCTGACGTGGGGGGCACGTAGCGTGCAGTCGTCAGAGATACGTCAGCCGTGAGTGTGCGCAAGAAAGACAGAAACTTGTAGAATGTGAGTGCATCAGTTCGAGGCAGAGGGATATTTCTGGATATTTCTGTTCTCGCTGTACATTAAATTGCAAAAATAGACGTGCAGGGTTTTCATTCAGTCGTTTCAAAAATGCACACTTGTGTAATGATTGACCACGCAGAGGAGCACTCTTATTGATTGCTTGGAGATATCACCCACTGTATGTACCGAGCAGATTGTGAGCAAACAGTGAGCTGCTGGATGAGGTTGCCTAACAGCGAGGAGAAACGGGTTTAGAGACAGATGTGGGTTTCTTTACTTTACCATCAATGTCTGAGCCAGTATGGAGGAACTGGCCTCTGACATTCCTAATGGCTGAAATTTATATCCCCGGAGCATTTAAGGAGTCATAATTCTCACTATAACGCTGACACACATGAGTGAAACCATGCTCGCCAAAGCCGTTTTCATACAGGCGCTGCAACTGCACACTGACTGCAATAGAAAGACTAAAATAGATTTTTTTAAAAACTGTAATTTGTTGTGCTTTGCTTCTTTTGAAGCTACAGATATCAGATATCCCTAATATGGCCATCTGAGCACAGAAGCTCCACCTACCTGCTATTAAACCCTTCTGATTGTGAGGAGCAGCCAATCACAACAAAGCTGGCTTAAATCTGGGGCGTTACGAGTCTTGCTAAGCTAGAATAAAAATAATGAGTTGGAAATAAATAAAACGAGAACTTTAAATGTGGCTGGAGCTAGAGTGACCAGATGTCCTCCTTTGTGTGGGACTCCACACCATTTGTGTTCCTTCTCCTCTGTCCCACATTATCCTGAGGTAATGTCCCACATTATGAATGGTTACGCAGCACAAGCTCTTTTCTAAAATCTGGCTTTTACCCAGTGAGTATGGAAGGAAGGCATTTATTATTAGGAAGAGGAAGGTTAACCTGTCTAATCACTAAACAAAGGTGTGACAGTCTGTGATACATTCCTGGATAAACTATTATTTAACATAAAAATTTAAGATTACCGCTCAGCATTGCTGACATTTCCCACTTTGTCCCACATTTTTTTAAATGAGTGAATTAGCTGGTGGGGCCTTGTGGACTTAGCTAAATTATCCTTACATCAACCTGCATATAAAGATAACAAAATATGAATATCTGCTGTCTTGCTTTGACTAATTAATTTGCAGTTAATGTGAACCCTGTTTGTACTCCAAGTTTGGAGTTGAAGTGGCCAATCTCCACCCCTCACCGTCTGAGTGCCACTTTTATTCAGGGCTCCTCTTCATTCACTCAGTCTTCCTCCTCTCCTCACCCCATGACATTATCCGTGATTAAGCCAGTGCTGTAATTGAATCTGTTCAAATGATGTCAAGGATTTGTGAACCTTCGTTACTCTTTTGCTTCCAACTTCTCTAAATCCTAATCCATTTGTTGTGGTCAGGAAATCACACCAACCCAGTCTCACTCTGTTGCCCGCTCACCTGCTCACCTTCAGCCTTCCCCCACCTTTGTCTCTCTGTCTGCTGTGTTTAGAGGTCTAAGCCTTAATCCCTACCCTCAGTGATTTTATTACCATAATCTGGGTCAGAATTGGCTTAGCTCTCATAGACACTGCCATGCGGAAGGACAAAGACAACAACAGCAAAAGGACAGCAGTGTGAAGAAAGTGAATGGGAAAGGAGGACGCGATAAGTCTTGTAGGAGAAAGTGAGAGACACAGGTGTGAATGTATTATGTTTTACATCACACATTGAAAATGAGCCACACTGGCATTAAACATTACATCCACTTGGAGGTGTTAAGTTCGCTGAGGTACACTTGAGGCAGAAATCACACAGAGAAGAAAGAACAGCGCTTCGAACCCCGGCCAGCATAGTGGACGAGTCAGCAAAAAGGTCAGCAAAGAACAATTTTGGTTTGTTAGAACTGAATCTAAAGTAGAAAAGGCTCTGTAGTGTCTGCCAGTGTTTTATGGTTTTCAAAGTTTTCGGGAGCAGCTCCTCTACCTGCAGCCTTTCAGATGTCAGCAGGTTCAGTGGTTCATACCTCTTGCCTCGTGAGCTGCTTATGCTCCATTGAAATCGCTTTCCTCACCCTGAGTGTGATGTTATGTAACAAGTGACACAAAGACATGGCCAAGTGGAGCGTAGCCCCAGCTGTCTTGGCTGCAATATCACAGAGAAGAAGTTGAATCCCGCTGGAACCAAACTCGGAGACGCAACTCTATGGCGTTATTTTTGTGACACTATTCTGAGCGCACGTAAAAAAAAAAAAATTGAGCGCATGTAAAAAGAAAATTTGCAGGTGCAAGTGTTGCATTTTGAGGAGAAATTTGTTTTGAGCTAAGAAAAGCTCAATTTGAGTGAACAAAATTCATTGCTGCGTGCAAAAAATGTATTTCAGTGTTTGCTATTATCCATACATAGGATATTGCGTTTCGTCATTTCGAGCTGGTTGGAAACCAAACCAGCCAATCAGATTTTTTTGCAAGTCTGTGATTAGCTGGTTTTGTGGCACAAATATAACGGTGTACAGGAAGAGTTGAGCGCGCACAGGCAGAAATGTTGAGAGCGCAAGCAACACATAGCGAGCGAGCGCAAATGCAAAAACTGAGCGAGAGGGGCTGCTATTGTGTGTGTGTGTTTGTGGATAATAGCAAACACGGAAATACATTTTTTGCATGCAGCAATGAATTTTGTTCACTCAAATTTAGCTTTTCTTAGCTCAAAATAAATGCAACACTTGCACCTGCAAATTCCTTTTACGTGCGCTCATTTTTTTTTTACGTGCGCTCAGAATAGTGGCACAAAAATAACGCCATACAACTCTTTGGAGTGGCCAAAGTTGGTACAGCACTTCATGCAAGGCACCCATAAATATTACAGCAAAGCAAAAAGGAATGCTTTTCTTGGTACTTTACATGCCATTGCACACAAACATCTAATATTTTTAGCATTTAATATACCCCCATCCAAAAACACAAGAAAGAAAACAAACAAAAGGTAAAACCACATCTCTAGTCCATTCTGCAGCAGTTAGCTTAGCCTCAGTGAAGACCACGAGAAAACCACAGGAACTGAGGAAATTAAGCCAAAAATGAAATAACCCAAAGTGTATTCCTCTAGTTTTATTTATAGCTCATCCACCTGGATATTGGGTCTTAGTTATGGGTATCCCAATAGTGAGAACTGTAGTCAATCTGCTCTGCTATTTAGCTAGCCACCAATCTGCCTTTATGCTGTGCTTGTGCTACTGTTGTCTTTTGGAGGATTTCTAACGGCCTGTTGTGTGGTCCAGTCTGTCCAAGGGACATTGTGCTTCAGTTTTAGTGAGTAAAATTAAACTATTTCATTAGTTTTTTGAGTATCAATAATTAGCAGATATGAGTGTCTGTGTGTTTGCTAACTGAGCTAACTAGTATTAGTGTATAACTTAGCGCTCCACCCTTTGAACAATACATATGGTTACTTCTGACTCCAGGAAATTAACAGCTATAATGATGTTGAAAGCTTATGGCTCCAAAACCAATCAATGGCCACATCCACGTTTTATATATGCAAGCAGTACATTGAAGTTCTTCAGAAGCTCCAGCTTCAGCTGCATCTCCACACACGTTTGCATATCAGAGACTAAGAAAAGCACTCTAGCTAAGCACACAATGCACTTAAATGAAATAATTAAATGACACTGTGTTTCACATTAATTAGTCTGTGTCTCCCTCCTGCTACAGAGTAAACCGGATTCTTCTGAACCCAGCATGAAGCCTCTGTAGGTGCTAGTGAGCATTACTGATATTATTATGGGTAGATTAATCGAATTTCATCATTAAATTGGAATCCTTTTTTAAGAAAAAAGTTATAACTGTAATGCATCACCGAGTTATTCATTACTTCAAGAGATTGCATTATGACAGATTTGATTAGATGTTGCTTTATGATGATAAACATATGAGAAAAATGAGAGCCTGAAATTGATTACTCCTCTGCAGATTTCCAGATTTCTTAAGGCATTATTAATTTGAGCTGTTTATGTTAACATCTGCAACAGAAATGGAGCAGAAACTGAAATCGATTATAGAATACATACACATCCCTGGCTTTTTTTTTTCTATGCCTAGGTACTTTTTAACCTAACCTTCACACACTCACACTCTGATGGATGCATCCAGGGCATCTCAGGGTTTGGCATCTTTAGAGATACTTCAACATCTAGATTGAAGGAGCCAGAGCTTGGACCACCCTCTTTCTTAACAGTAGACACCCACCCTCTTCCTCCTGAGCCACAACCGCCTTTAAAGGAACATAGAAGACAGGATATGCAGCATATTGCAAGTTTGGCACACGGCTCAGGCAGCATCGAGAGATTACTGACAACCTGTCTGTAAAAATAAAGAAAAGGCAGGAAATTAAAATGACAAAAATGAAAAATGCTAATAATAGAAAACAATAATGGGATGCTCCCAGCGCTCCCATTGAAACAGATTACCTTCCAGCTTAGTGACAGATCCGACACCAAGGCAATATACAAAGGGCTGAACATAATCATGCAGTATACAGAAGCATCACAGAAGACGTGGTGGACATGTAAGGAATAAAAAGAGTCTGCCGATTTATTCAAACATGGAACAAGACAGCTTTAATGGAGCACTGTAACAAAAAATAATTTCCCCCAGGGATCAATAAAGTATTCTGATTCTGATTCTGATTAATTTCTCATTAAGCCCACAGAGAAACACTTTTCCTGGGTGAAATCCCCAGTGATGGCACCATCATCTTAACGCTTCACACCTGTGCATCTTTATGCCAACAACCACACAACACATCTAAATCCACCTGGTTGTGTTCTTACAGTTAACTTGTGACAGTCCATGTGACAGCATTTGTATTGGTCGTGACGACAAATTTACTTGAAATCTGTTTTCAAATCTCTAGCGCATTTCTTAGTAGCGCAACTTGTTGCTGGTACGCTAGCTACCTCTCACAGTCCAAAGGTTTGCGGTTTAAGTTAAATGACAAATTGGCTGCATGTGTAAGCCTGAGAGTGTGGAGTCGTATGTCTTTGTGTTAGCCCAGCTACGGATCATAACCTGTACAGGATGTACACCAACCTTAGCCCTATGATAGGTGGGAATTACCATTGATAATTGTGAGTAGTTGAAAGTTGATTAAAACTGAACCAAAACATGTGGCTCAATATTTAAGGTCTGACTCTCATTATCCACTGGAGCACTAATTATGTGTCATTAAAAAAACTGCAACACTGAGCAAACACTGTCCCCAAAGACACAGTTGCCAAGGAAGCAGAAGAACACCATATCAAAGATGATCTGGGTAAATTTGGTTATCCCAGCTGAGCATTTGTCAAAGTAGAGAAGACACCTAAAGAAAGCTCCAGGCGATCCAAGACAGAAGAAAAAGGAAAAAAACTGCCTGAGTGAAAACCATATCTGTGATCCTGTGTCTGTCAGCTGGGTGTATTTTTAAAAGGCTCGATCTCTGTGGTTTATAAGCCCCAAAACATGCTACACCAGAAATTAGTCCACCCCAGGGCAAGCCGGCTGTTTATGTAATAAGCAAACAATCATCTTTGAATTGAAGAGTGGACCTAAGAGTACATCTTTGAACATCTAACTATGCTTTGATTGCAGCCATTCATCAATTCTCTTTGTATAGCGCACATGGCCAGTGATTAATGGCAATGACAACTTTGCATATCAGTGATCTTGAATCTGATCTCATGACTTATTGCTATGTAGGGGTGCTGGTGTTGATCATTAGGGAGCTATGCGTTTTTATAGGGTTGTGGAATCTGCTGTCAAGTGAGACTGAACTCGTGTCCAGATGAACTGAATGAAACTCCTAGGATTAGCTGTGATAGGCTCCAGCCCACGTAACTATATGTCCAATAAGGAGAGATCCTTAAAAGAAGCTGAAAGTTTATTGATATACAGACAATGCTATTTGGCTATAAGCCTCTGATGGCCCATCACAGCAGAACACAATCGCAGCAGTGATCGGAATTAGGGAAGGATAATCAGAGTCTAGGCACCGGTGGGGAAGAAGATAAGATGGAGGCTTGGATGGCGCACTGAGTGACTTGTGTTTAGGCGGAGGTGGGTTGCGCCACAAGTGAGAATCAAAGATGAGCAGTATGATTTAAAGTATGCAGAGTGGAGGCTGATTGGCTTGAAGAACCAGGGCAGAAAGATGGCTGGGCTAGAGCGATAATGTCAGAATTGAGTTCTGCTGTGTAAATGGTCTGTATTTGTATAGTGCTTAACTAGTCCCTAAGGACCCCAAAGTGCTTTACACATTCAGTCATCCACCCATTCACACACTGGTGATGGCAAGCTACATTGTAGCCACATCCACCCTGGGGTGCACTGACAGAGGCAAGGCTGCCAGGCCCTCTGACCACCACCAGAAGGCAACGGGTGAAGTGTCTTGCCCAAGAACACAAAGACCAAGACTGTCCAAGCCGGCGCTCGAACTGGCAACCGTCCGATTACAAGGCAAACACCCAACTCTTGAGCCACGAGCCCTGTAGGTCTTTGATCCACTGCGTCCATAAGTGGTTTATCCTCTGCGTGGGCTGCCTTCAGATTGCCTGTTTGATGAAATACTATCCATCTCTACAGTGTATAGAAGTGGAAGTGATGTAAAGAACAGACTAGCAACCAAACACCCTAAAAAGCAGACAGATTAGTAAATACAAAACTTCCTTATTGCACTTAAGCATAAGCTTCATTTGGATAAATAGTTAAGAAAATCGATGGATTAATGATTATTTCTTCAAGGCTATATTCTACAGAGCCTGCAGTGTCAGAGAGAAAACCCCAACAATCTAATCCTCTTTGAGCGATTACTTGGCAACAGTGGGAAGGAAGAGCTCCCATTTAACAGGAAGAGCACTGAGATCAGGGAGGGGGATTAATTTTGGCATGAATCTTTGGGGGATGAAAGAGAGACCACAAAGGACAAACAAGGCAAACAGAAACTACCCAGTAGACAAAAAGTTAATGACATGGAATAAACCATCCTCAGGACTTTTAGAATCAGTATCATCATCCAGCCCTTGTGTATTCAGGCCAATAAAATTAGAGATAAGCCGAGATAATGATAAACAGTCTAAAAAATAAAGCTACAGATGAGGGTGGCAATAGAAAGTTGTGTGTGGCGTTTCTATCTCTTTAAGAACTGGATTGTGCTATTGAGCAGGGAAGGTTGGGGGTTGTGGCTGCATTGGAACAGTCCTCTCTAATGAGCAGATTTTCTGAGAGAGAGAGAGAGAGAGCTACAGAGATCCAGCCGTAGGAGGAGAAGAGATTGTAAGACCAAGGCAGCAGGCAGGCTGTGCGTCAGCCGGCACTCCATAGGGAAACATGGAGACGAGCAGGCGATGCTGAAGAGGACAGAGCGCACCTTAACAGGATCATATAGATGGATGGTATTTCATCAAACAGGCAATCTGAAGGCAGCCCACGCAGAGGATAAACCACTTATGGACGCAGTGGATTAAAGACCTACAGTCAGACTGAGAGAGAGAGGAAGACGGGGAATAGAAGAAGAGAAATTAATCAGTTCAGTTATTTATTTTCATTGTCTGTGTGTGCGCACTTTCTGTCAGAAGGAGTGTGTGTGCATATGTGTGTGTGCCTGCATATAGTGTATGCGTGCATAAGGCAGGAGACTGCATTGCTGCTCTCCGGCACCACAGGACAGACGAAACAGGCAGCCAAGCAGATTACATTCTGTGTTTTTCCCATTATTTCTGTCTCTCTCCCTCTCTCTATGCATGTGTGCGATCCCTGGCTGTGCAGCAAAGCGCAGTATATGTGTGTGTGTTAAAGCTGAGAATGAAGTCTGGTGTGAGCCACAGAGTCTCACTTTAAATATTTTTGTCTGATCGTCAACAACAGACTTGGAGAAAAAGAAAAATCTGAGGAGGAGAATCTTTTTTTTTTCTTTTTTTTTTTTTTTCTTCTTTTGTCAAATATCATGTCACCGCTCCAGCTGAAGCCTCTGTGCTGATCAGGGTGGCGTCTATGCTGGAGGCTCGGAGGTTTGAAGGGCTGCCACCGGGAAACTTCTCGGCTCTACACCCCAGAGAGGTGGAGGCATCATCAGGTAGGAGGTGGCAGATTGAGTGGGCCTGAGCGGAAGGCAGGCGAGAGAGTAGGAGGAAGAGTTCTGCGTTTGTGTCGTAGACTGTGTAGGCAGGCCGATGGCAGGCCGGCGGAGCTGCCTCATGGATTAAACTTCTGCTGAGGGAGAATAATGGCAGCTCTGGCCCTACTCTCCTCCTCTCTCACCTGGAAAGGCCACAGAGAAGCTGGAAAGTGCTAGCCAAAGCTACAAAGAGCCCACGAAGAGGATGGAGTGAACAGCAACCTGCTACCTTTCCCCAACAGGCCGGGAGAGCCCTGACACAGCTGTGAGGGGCCACGTTTTTTTGTTTGTTTGTTTTTTTTTTTAGTCCACCTCATTTCCAATTCTTCCACACCAAGCTAGTGGGAAACTGAAAGTGGCCTATCTTGATTTGTGTGGGAGTTCACTCCCTCCCACTCCCTCCTTCACCTCCTTACCCCTACCCTCACCAACCTCCAAACTCCGCTCCATGGATTGGTTCTAGCACCAACCTGTCCTTTTTCCTTCCTTCTTTTTTCTTTTCTTTTCTTTTTCTTTTTGTCGAGGCTTCAGGGGAATTGCCAAGACCTGTTTCATGCATGTCCACTGGCGGCAGGTTCAACTTTGACGATGGGGGGTCATACTGCGGAGGGTGGGAGGAGGGCAAGGCGCACGGTCACGGGATCTGCACTGGACCCAAAGGCCAGGGCGAGTACTGCGGCTCCTGGGCCCATGGGTTTGAACTGCTGGGTGTCTACACTTGGCCCAGCGGGAACACCTACCAGGGCACCTGGGCTCAGGGCAAGAGACACGGTGTGGGCGTTGAGAATAAAGGCCGCTGGGTGTACAAAGGCGAGTGGACGAATGGCTTTAAAGGACGCTATGGCGTGCGGGAGAGCACGGGGACAAGCGGGAAGTACGAAGGGACGTGGAACAACGGCCTGCAGGACGGATACGGAACAGAGACGTACTCGGATGGAGGTAAGAACTATAGGAGATACAGAAGGACAGATGCATTGTGGGTGTTTTGGGAGTTGGTTTGCGTGTGGCAGAAGGCACACCACTCAGTTCCTGTCAATGAGCGATATTTGACAACTGTCCTCTGTGAAAACAGCCTCTTACTGGTTGATGATTGACAGGCCGAGAGCAGATGCACAGTAGGAGGAACTTTTCTAAAGGTTTTCTAGGGTCATCCTTTCTTCTATCACGCCTTGTTAACACACACACATGCTCATGCTGAGGCAAGAGGTCGCGCCAGGACAGCTTTTGAAAATGTACTTGCTCTCATTTTCTGTCTCTGATTCCTCCTTTCTCTGTCTTTCTCCTCCTCTTCCTCGTGTCCTCCCAACCCTCAACTTTCAATTCAGCTGCTGAGGACACTCTGTGTATTTAGAGTCCTTCAATTCAGGCCACGCAGTCTTAAGGGATGAGTGAAAGGTTAGAGGGATGGAAGAGGACATCAGCTCCCAAGTAACAAGCCCCAAAAACATTGCTGAACAGAGGACAGACATTGCATTTGTGCACTTTTTCATAATTTCCTAGTTACCTAAAATTTGAACTAGTTTGTATAGGACAGAAGTTTTTAATCCATCTTGCACTTGACCTGGCTGCAGTATTTGCTTTTATAGGGAGGGATATTTTCTCTACTTGTATTAATGGGCTTGAATTGCTGGAGGAAAGTGCTATCAGAAAAGATAGATTGCTAATGCATGTTTTTCTGTTATACCAGATGCACCAAAACTACTCGTAAGTCTTATATTTTTGGTGTTTCTTTTCAGGAGATTAAGCAAGCTTTTAAAGGGTCTTATTTTCAGACGTTTGAAGGCTTAATTTTACCCCTGAAGCCAGAAAAAAGTCCCAAAAAAATACATGAAATCTTTCCCACTGTTCTTTTTTTTCCTGTTTCAGGACCACGGACAGTGAATAATGTTTATCCAGGAAAAGTAACAATCAGAAAGTAAATTAAAAGTTGGGAACCGGTTGGAGGTCAGTCTTGTGATTTCCAAATGGTGTGCAGTTACCACACAGCCTTGGTGGCAGCAGCGTTCCAGATTGAGAATTGCTGGTTAGCACAAAAATAAACCGACTGTTCATCAGTGTACACATTATTAGTATTCCAGTCCCGCTGGTGCTTTCCCCCCTCCACTTTAAGCCATTACAGTAATTTCCCCTGCTTATTAAAACTGGCCCTACGCATCTACAGTCATGTTAGTCAGTCACATGCTGCAATAAATACGAAAGTCAGCATCCTGATATCTTTATGACAAGGGAAATGTAACGTTTATATCGTTTATTATTCTTTATTAGCATGTTAACATGCTATAATTTACTGATTAGCAATAAACCCAGTGGCATATGGCTTATCTCCCCCCAGTTTGACCAGAATAACTATATTAAAATACTTTTTAATTGGAATTTTGATCCAAGGAATAAAAACTATCATAGTAAATCTGTGGAGCCCATAAATACATTCACAGTTTGATGCTATTCCATCCAATAGGTGTCAAAATATTTAATTTTATGATGAAATGATAATCATAAGAGCCACTAGCATGACTACAAACACAGCCAATATCAGCACACTATTTGTGCCGAACACCCAAAAGCATCCATCAGTCTGCTAGGGACACCAGATGAAATGTTGGTCGCTTAAATGCATGAAATATGTCTGTGTTTGAAAAAGCAAAACATGTAATTATACATTTGATTCTTCTTCTTTCATTTGTAAAGTCTTCCAAATCTGCATCACAATTGCCTAGAAAATGAAATCAGTTGCATGTTGAGTCTCTTAGGTTGTGACTTAGTTCAGTCGCTGTGGGTGTGACTGCACATGCATACACTACATTGCATGCATGTGCAAAAACTGCACAGCCATGAAATCTGGTAGTATGTGTGTAAGTATGGAGCTGACAGTAGCATACGTGCCGCTAAAGCCTCGTTACATAACTCTACAACTACCAGGCCGCATTACACTGCTCTTCACGACACACAAACACACACAGTCCTGAGCAGCCCGATAAAATCCGCAGACCAGACTGGTTTTAGGGGTTGATTCGGTACAAAGGAGAATAATTCGGCTTGATAGATGACCAGACAGATGGACGGACTGACAGAGGGAGGCATAGATGATTCAACAGATGTACAGATTAATGGATGAATAGATCACTTATATGATGAACTGAAAACTGAGAGATGGCTCACTCGGTGGATAGATGATTATCGTGATTGTTATGAGAGATACTCTCTAATCAGGAGGCGAGTGAGATCATTAAAGAAAGAAAGAGAAAGACAAAAATGGGCCTTTCAGAGAGGGATATGTTGGAGCGTAACTGTATCATTTGAACCCACATACAGTAAATGCAGCAGAGATTGGCCTAGTTACGCGTGGTTATCTAGCTCCAACAGTACACAGTGTCCTTATTATAACAGCATGCATCTGTTCTTTTTATAGATCTGTGAGGTAATAAAACTAATATGTTTTAATAGAGGAAGTAACCATTGATGCTGGTGCAGAATTTAAGAAACAGAAAACAATAACCAGAAAAAGATAAATAGTTCAGTAACCAAAGAAGAAATGCGAACATGAATCTTGCCTTCCTGCGGCCGAATGTGTTCCTGACTTTACTTGTAATTATAAACCTGCATCAGCGCCTCCATAGTGTAGTGATGAACACATTTGCCTCACACACAAAAAAGATGCCCAGTTCAAAACTGGGAGGAAACAAAATCCCAGCCTCAGTGGGTAACACGCTAGTATGACTCCTAGGGTTCCTCCCAAGCCTGGATAAATGTGAACGTCAACTAAGAAGAAGCTGGTGGAGCCCAAAAGTTGTTTGCACCAAAAAACGATATTTTCTAGCTGTCCGGTCTGTGTGTAAAGAGAATGTGAGCTTTTCCTACTTGCGTTCTATCCTTTTCCTATTTTCTAATCTGTGCTAATGCAAACTTATATTGACATGTGTAAATTGCTTCTTCGAATGCAAATGCTGCATAAATAATGTGTAAAAATTACTTGTTTTATCATCACTTTGGAAGAAGACATGCAGCACAGTTCAGTCCGTTTTTTTCCATTATCCAAGTTGTACAATCACTTGGATAAGTGACTGTACAACAGGTATTTTCTCGGCAAATGAAAGATACAGTAGAGGCTATTCAGAGAACATGAAAGCTATCAGAAAATAAAGTGCAGCTCAATATACAGACAGTATTCACAGAAGCAGCAAAGTTAATCTGTTCATCAGGTTTTTCTACTTTCATTCGAGCGGCAGTCGAAGGCTACATCCTGAACTGACATCACAGTGTCCATGTCATGAATAGGGAGAGTAGTCAAAAAACTTTTATTTTGAAAGTAAATCTCCAAGGAAATTACTAGCAATCACGATATATATAATCTGCTATGTATCAAATAAGGTTTATCCTTACACTTAACACTTATCCTGAGAACCCGGTGGTTGACGAGGCGTCACTGCTTTCAGGGCTGAGTGAAAGGGGCCTGAATGACTTGACCCTACACTGTCACAATTATTGTGACATGTCTAAAATATCGGACAAGTTAACGTCACATAGTTAGTTGTCATGTGACTGCAAAACTTTAATAAAGTCTAAAAAAGAACATGAATCTTATACAGTGTCAGAAAACCTGGGACTTGTCAGTCCTTTTTGTCCCTCAGCCATAAAAGGGTTATTGGTGTCACGTGGACACCCAAGTTTGTGAAGAAGATATAGGAGTTTAAAATTAATACCATAGCTGTTAATTTCCATGAAAAAAACACGAGCTTAAACTATGCCAGGTCTAACTGTTGTTGCTTATTAAGACAGCTTAAATGTGATTTTAAATGTTTAGCTTAAAGCTGAAATAATCATTTTCCTTCATTGGTTTTGTGATACGGTCCAGTGCAGAGCGCTTCACAGTAAAATCTGCCTTACAGACTCACAGCTCAGTCATCTCCAGAGCAATATGAGCCAGAAGCCACAGCATTCAAAGATGCTCTGCTGCCTACATACTTTTGAAACACGCTGTGCAATTTGAGTCAGCTACACTTCCCCTCCAACTCCACCTGATGCCAAATTTCTAGGAAACACTCCTCCTCCGTCTCTACCGCTGCTGTTTAGTTTTTCTCTTCGTTACTCTCCCACGTCTGCCAGCATCCCTCTCTCCTCTCCTCCCACCTCTCTCCTCCCTCCCTCAATTTGCTGCATTTCCACTGAGCCGCGCTGTACAGTAGGGTTTCCATAGCAATGCTCACTGACATGCAGCAGGTCACTGTGTCACGAGGGACTTGATGTTCCTCGCTGCTATTGGCCGCCCAGCCGGCTCTGCCGAGCCTGGATTGGCTGGTTTGGCCTTCCGGGCTAATGTTGTTTACTGAGAAGAAGAGCTAAGCTGACTGATTACCAACCACATAGAGAGAGAAGGAGAGAGGGAGTGGAGTAGAAAAATGAAAAGAGAGCAGTAGACGGATTCAGTAATCACTTTAGTGAGAGTTGAAGTCACAAAGAGAGATTACAGCTGTCACTGTGTACAACAATGCTAACTGCTAGAGATTACAGCAGTAGTGGTGAATATGCTATTGTCAGAGATGTACAAACTGACCTAAAAATTCCCCTTTCCAACTTATGTGAATATGAAATGTCAAAAAGACAAGAAAAAGCACGAGAGCATTCATATCATGGCAGATGCTCAATCACACGAGGTATGCGGCCGCTCACAAGTATCTCTGAACCTCCCTCATGTCCTCCAGCTGTTGGTAAATATGCTAAATCTGATTTATAATTGTTCTAAATTAACACACCCTGCTAGCCTGCTAAAAGCCGCTATCACTGCTGTAATTATTCTCGCTCTGGCCGTGTTATGTAAGCATAATAAATCCGCATAATAAATAATAAATCCACTTATCTTGTTTTAAACTCACCCTGCAACGGTAGGTGGGCCAAATGAGATCAAAAACCTGTTTCCTTTGGCTCGCTGATTAGTGAGACATGCATTTTACAGGAAAAATAACAAGTAGAGATGGACCGATCCGATATTACCTATCGGTATCGGTCCGATACTGACCTAAATTACTGGATCGGATATCGGAGAAAAATAAAAAATTTAATCCGATCCATTAAATATCACGAAAGCATCTCACAAAACTTGCAACACGCCACCTCAGAACGTTAGCACTTGGAGCAGTATGCATCACGTGATAGAGTGGCTGTGGCATGCGGGACCTGTCGGTGGTCTGGATAGCATTTGGAGCTTCGCTAGCAACCCGGCATTTCATCTCCGACAAAGTTATCCCGAGAGAAGTAAAGCAAGTGTGTAAGTCCATCTCTGAATGTTTGTAAAGCATTCCTGCGTTAAGCTTAACAAACGACTGCCTCTTCTTGCTGCTACTTCAATCATGAAACTGCTTAACGATCAGCTGATCGGCTTTTCTGTCGCGAGTCCGTCTCTCTGGTTTGCTTTTGGCCCACTTTGCACCAGAAAGAGGAAACCAGCGGCTGAACAACAGCAGCACGTTTAAGCTTGATCAGCTGTTGTTAGAATGTATTTAATATTACTTTCTACTCCAGGATCTTTTTCTATGTAGCTGACGACTGGTAACTGTGCAGGGGCGGATCTAGCAAAGTTTAGCCAGGGGGGCCGATAGGGCATTAACAGGGAAAAGGGGGCACAAAGACATACTTTTCTTTCTTATTCTCATTTAAAATGTCTAGCTTTTAATAAATAATTATCTGACACCCAAAGTTTTAATTTGATGCAAAATGAATAGAAGTCCATTACTGTATATAGTGACTATTAGGGTGAATGCAGAGAAAAACAAGTAATTTCCCCATGGGGATCAATAAAGTATCCATTATTATTATTATTATTATTATTATTATTATTAAGTCTAATATATATACCCTAGTAAGCTATAGTACTTTTTCCTTTGGGAAGGTACCATCTGTGCAGTCTGCAATTCTGTTGAAGAAAGATGTTGAATCTATTTAATATTTCTTGAAAAATAATTGATTTCTGTGCATTTTTTTTTCACACTGCATCAAATTAAGGTTGATTACGGCGATTAAGCATCATGAGGTGGAGCGTGAGGGGTGGTTCCCTATTTTTTATTTATTTATTTTTGTTGTTGCTGGGAGTTGGAACCCTATTAGTTAGGTTGCTTAATATTTATGCTAAGTACTCTTTAAAATACCAGAATAGGGAGGATGGTGTAGGTTTAAGTTTATTAGATTGATCAGTATTGCTGAAATATGAAATATTTTTTTTTGCATACAGGTATAACAGAATAGCTTTAGTGTAGTTGTTGTTTTAAACTTGAGTATGAACTTATACAAAATGCAGCAAGATATTTAAAAAACAGTTTTGTTGATTAAAAAACACTATATCGGATTCATATCGGTATCGGCAGATATCCAAATTTATGATATCGGTATCGGTATCGGACATAAAAAAGTGGTATCGTGCCATCTCTAATAACAAGCATGTGTAAAAGAATATATTTGAGAGAATATATTTTCAGTGTGTGTGGGAGGAATCACTTCGGTCAGAAGTGCCACTCTGCTTTCTTTCACCCAGTCGGCCATGTAGTTAGCTCATGCCCTATAGCAACTCATGTAACCAGCATATAATGGACTTATTACACAGAATTATCTTAGACATGGCCAAGATAATGCTCGAGGTCTCAGACAACCCTAACAGGCTTACAACCGTGAGCACGGCTGAAGTCTTCTGAGCGTTGTCTCAGTCCCCGTCAGCTTCAGGATTGCTGTTTGCAGGAAAACCTTCACTTCTCACCTCTGTGTGGAAGAGAGGAAGGGAAAAGCAATTCACAAACAGTTTGAACTCTTATTTGTGACTATGACAAGTCACAAGTAGGAATTGCATATTCA
Source organism: Aulonocara stuartgranti (assembly GCF_965226115.1). Taxonomy (NCBI): domain Eukaryota; kingdom Metazoa; phylum Chordata; class Actinopteri; order Cichliformes; family Cichlidae; genus Aulonocara; species Aulonocara stuartgranti. Next base: position 10,861,298 of record NC_138945.1, on the reverse strand, counting down.
GACAGCCCTTTCCTCTCATTTGACTCAACTTAGTTTCATGTATTCTGTCCTTCTACTGTCTATTTTTATGATTAGTTTATTTTTAAGATTTTTTTGCTTTGTAAAATCTCATCAAAAAGAGAAATATTGAAATTTCCCAAATTCTGAGGCTTATCCTGTTGATTATTTTAGCCTTGAAAGAAAGTAAATTCAAAGGAAGTGTCATGCAAGTCAGGTGAATCCAGTATTTTACCTGCAATTCTTAGACTGTCCATTCGGATGAAGAAACATTTGAAACCAGCAGATGTTATGCATTTTGGTTTAAAACATTATAAGCAACGATTAAAGCTGTTTACAGATAAATAAATATTTCAATCATGTTATTTTGATGTCATTATCAAGGTAGGTTTGCTGTTAGCAAAGTTGCTGATGTTGGTTTGCTAGTGGTAGTTTTTAATAGCATTAGTTAACTTGTTAACTGAATGCTATTGAATGTGATTGGCCATCTCCTTTCATTTCTGCCTTCAGCATTTCTAGCAGCTATAGATTGTTTTTGACATGCTCACCTTTATTTGTGTAAACTGTATTTCTGTAAAAGCAGGAAGTCCTCAAGATAAATTCCTGGGAGGTCTGCAATATGATAGAAGGTTATAAGTCAAATCAAAGCATGTTATTTTCAAAATAAAAGCCCTAAAGTTGTGAGATACCTTTCTTATTTATTTTTCAGTTGTTCTTTTGCAGTGCACAGTATTGATATCCTTTGTTATTTTATTTCCTCTTTTTAGAGAGAACACCTAAAAAATCCAAACAAGGTCACTAGAGGGTTAGTGATGATGTATGCTTTGTCCCATGGGATTTTTAGAATGTTGAGTTTTGTTTCAAGATGTTGTGTGGCACCATTGTTGTTTCCTTTTATTTTTTACTTTCATATTCACACACTCTTTGATTAGTTCTGGGTACCAAAACTACTTGGTTAGATTAGAAAAAACATTATATAAGTCACAAAGCTCAATTGTCCATCTGGCAAAGCTGTTAAAAGGATTAATCCTGGCTCTACAATGGAACTAAAAAACATGTAGGTATCTCACCATTTTACAGCCTTTACTGTAATATTACTACATTTATGGCTGAGGCCAAATGTAAAGTTAGGTCCATAGGGTTTTTTCACAGGGAAACTTTGTTTGGTTTTGTTATTTTGTTGTAATTGTGGTCTTTTTTAATGTGGATTTTAAATAAAACAATCAAGTGAATGAATTACTGACTTTAATTTCTTTAATTTAATTTCAGCTCCTGGGCATAGTCCCTATTTCCAGAAGTTAAAAAAGTTAAAAAAGTAATTGGACAAACTAACACAATTAAAAATTATGTTATGCAAGTCTAGAAGTCACAGACGTCAGCAAATGCTGAATTTCTTCCATTGTGATGCCAGGCCTTTACTTGCTGCTTGTTCGTGGGTCTCTCCTTCCAGTTTTGTCTTCAGTAACTGTAAAGCGTGCTGTATTGGTTTGAGATTATGTGACTGTCTTGGCCATTGAGGAATATCCAATTTCTTTGTCTTGAGAAACTCTTGGGTTGAGGTAGCAGTATTCCTTGAGTCAGGAAGTCACCCTCAACCAACTGCTAAAAGCATTCAAATGTCTAATAGCAATATTAGACATTTGAATGCTTTTGCTAAAGGGCGACCCAAGTACTGCTAAACTGGATATGTTGACTGTGTTGGCAGTAACCTTATTACTAATAATCTGTATTAGTTATAGTTAGCTCCATACATCTTTGGGAAATATTAGCTTTTTTGTATTTTTAAATCCAACAAGATGTGATTATGATTAAGGGAATTAACTAAAGTATTACATTAACTAATCAGGAATTGTTTAGCAGAAACTAATGCCACTTTAAGTATAAAGATTGTTTTCAACGCTTGGATGAAAATATTTTGCTGTAGTGCCTGTTTGAAATTTAGAACTCATCAACAAATGCTGTGTTTCATCCCTTGAGATGCTCTACCAGGCATTTACTGCAGCCGGCTTCAGCGTCTGCTTGTTTGTCTGCATCCAGTTTTATCTCCAGTGTTGGCTTGAGAACAAGTGACTGTGAAAGATCTCATATCTTCGCCTTAGGAAACTCTCGGATTGCTCTCGCGGTATACTTTGGGTCATTAATCATTTGCTCTGTGGAGCACTGTCTGATCAGTTTTGCAGTATTTGGCTGAATCTGAGCAGAGTATATAGCACAGTCACATCATCAATAAACACTGCTGACCCGCTTTCACTGGTAGCCATAGATGCCCATGCCATAACAATACTTACCCCCATATTTGACAGATAATATGATATGCACTGGATCGTGAGCCGTTGCTCTCCCTCTCCATATTTTTGTCTTTCTATTTTTTGAGTACAAGTTAATCTTGGTTGTGCAGCTATTTTAGATGTTTTCTGGTAATGTCTAATCTGGCCTTGCTGTTGAGTGTCACCAGTAATTTTCACCTTGTTGTAAACTCTCTATGTTTACATTCATGAAAGTGTGTACCTTGGAAAAGAGATGCCTGCCTCCTAAAACGTGTCCCTGACTTGGTTATCTGATTTGAAGTTGTTTTTCTTAAATCATTCTGTGCTGTCATTCTGATAGTCTTATATCTAACTGTAGCTATTAAAGAAAGGGATCTCACCATGTTTAGTTAAGGTTTGCAACGCGTCATTTCCAGGAAGTATTTATATTTGTACTGATTAATGGTTTTCAATACCTGCCATCTTCTTGTATGGACCAGTTGACAGGGAAAACTTAGGAGGAAAAACGAAAGAGAACATGAAATTACTATATTCTCATCCATCTGTTGATAGGTATTGTACTGTAATGCCAGGTCACCTTAATAGTACTGGCTGACAAATCCAAATGTCCAAATCCTAAGTTGCTGCTAGCAAGGTAAAAATTGACAGCGTCTTCTTTGGACACGTTTTTGAGCTGCCTTTCGTGATGAATACTTTAAATTGTACAGCAGAAAGCTGTCGTCCATTCTTGCTCGGTGGTCACACAGTATCTCGGTTAGTACAGGATCTATTCTCTGTGAAGCCCAGTGGAGCTGAATGATGACTAATTCCTTTATTCTGTGCAAGATGATCCTGTTAAGCACTTTGCCTGGTATGGATAGGATTGTAATCCCACGGTAGTTTGCACAGTTGATGAGGTCACCGATTTGCTGTATTGACGTAAAAGGAAAAGCATCTTCCCCGTGTTGCTGCCAGGTCATGATCCCTTTCCAGATTCCTTGTTTGAGTTATTTATGATCTTTGCTGCTTATCCCCTTCAGTATTTCATCTTCCACTGGTTTTCAGGAATCTTTTACTTGTCTGGTAAGAGCGCCGTCATGCTGCTAGTTTATTTATGAATGCCAGGCCACTGTGCTTTTCTTTTTCATGCTCTTTCTCATTGAGCCGTTGACATCATGCATTTTCTTCTTTACCATTTCTTTCTGAAAGTAAAGCGTGTTCTGTTGGTAAGAAAGATGCACATACGTATACGACATTGAAAACTTAGCACAGGATTGTGGAACTCCATTTGATTAAGGGTTGCACAAGAAAATGGGAAGTAATTTATACACATGCATTTATAAAAAAAAATATGTAGCCAATTTGATCCACATGAAGGTCTCAACGAATGAATAAATGCATCAAAAAAGCAAAGTGATCCTGAAGTCTTACAAAATCCCACCGACTGTTTCACAGCCCAGAACATCCAACTCAGTGACTGTGAAGCAAATCATGCAAGCCTGAAATGGGGAACAAAAGAACACCAGTTGACGAACATGGATGCAAACAATGAGAATGTTAAACAGACTAAATGTTTTATGGGGAACAAAGAAATCTGACTGACTGAGGTTAAGGACACATGACAGTATTTGTTTTTTGCCAAACCATTCATAGTTGGATAAACTATTATCACCAAAACACTGGTTACAAGATGACAGAAAATTGTAGGCATTTTTTCAATGTGCAGGTCATCAGAATGTCATCGCGTTATCGCGAGCCTTTTTTATGAAATTTCTGAGCAGATGAATAATCCTCAAATTGCAATCTGAAAGACTCAGACAGAAAAAAGGGGCCCAAGCAAAATCCCTTAAACGGATAATAGTCCCACACAGCGATTTAGGCAGGAAGAGGTTTAGCTTTGAACAGACTTTCCTTGCTTTCAGTGTTCAGTGATTTGACCAGTTTAGTGGGTTTGTCTGCATGCCTGCACAGCCTGACTTTACTGCCCTTTTTCTTGGCTTGTTGCCTGTCGGTTTTCTTGTCTACCTGTCTTTAGTTACCATCTGTCTTTCCTTCTGTTTGTGTAGTTGCTGTTTTTCTCCCCCAGCCGATGTGTCCGTGCACCGTCCTCAGGGCTCTCTCTCCCTTTGCCTCTCTTCAGTAGTTTTTCTCACTACAGACTGCTCCACTGTATAGCATAATAATAAGAAGAATAAGAATAATATAATCAAAAATTATTAAGGAGGATTGATGCATAAGATTTAATTCTCCCTGTTAAACTAAAACATTTTTTTTAGTGAAAAACGCCCATAAAAAACAAGTTTTCAGTAACTTGTTGTTTATCTTTTTTTTCCTAGGGTCATTACTATTATGTGCCTTCTATAAAGCCAAAACAACAACCCATCTGCAGGCTTTAGCTTATGTAACGGGAGAAGTTTTATGGTTGCAGTGAGGATTAATGGTGCTGACTAAATCATGAAACTCTAAATATCTGTCTTGGAAGTCTGCCCCGCACTGTTGTTGATGCGTTACTAACTGCGTAGATAGAGTTTGCCCGAGAAGCACTTGGGATGGTGTAGTGTTATATGAACAGCAACTGCCTGGGCTGGAAGCATCATGATCCTCCTTCATGATATATAAGCTATAAGGGGTTGAACCGTTACAGTACTGACCCATGTAAGTTTCATTAAAGCTTATACGTATGCATTATTAGGGGAATAGCCAGCACAGGGGGCTGTTAGCCACTGTCTGCTAGACTTCAGCTAGTTTGAATAAAACTTCAGTCACACAGATCTAGAGACATGTTGGAGACCACTTGGCAAACTCCATGGTTGTCTGTAGTTTCGAAGATGCCAATGTGTCTGAAAACACTCTCCAGTTCATTATCCAAGTTGTAGTGAAACTTGAAAAAGTGCATCGCGAGTGGAGAAAGATCACCTTCAATGTAAAACATCCTGATTTTATCATGTTTACTTTATTTCACCTGTTCTGTTCAGGTATAGCAACTCAGGATTGTAGCTCTCACAAACTCTCTCAGTTTGTCTCTGAAAGATTTAAATCCATACTCAATATCTTAGAAAACAATCCACCTCGTCAAATAGCCGTTTCCAGCCTCTCCCACACTGTAGCCAAACTGAGGGAAAGCTCGTTGCTGTGCACAGAGGATTCTTTACCTAACTTGGAGGACCACTGCTGAGCAGGACCTCAAATCTTGTATGGTCAGACATATTGAGTTATCTTGTGAAGATGTTTGATGAGAGGGTTTCAAGTGCTATGGAAGGCCTAAATATATTGAAAAAACTTTTCATGTATGACATATCGGGTCTATTACCAGAGTCAGACTTGTCATTTTCTTTTCTTAAGTGGTAAAAATGTGGTGCACGCTGTCATGTCCTGTAGCTTGACAGCTTCATGTGATCCTTAACCTACTGACTAGTGCAGTCTAAGGGATCTGCTGGAGGGGAGAGGTTTGCACTCATGCGTCCCCCTTCTGTTTGGCTTGCTACAGCCTCATAGATGTTGACTTCAGCGAGGGCTGCCTCTGCATCACATTGCTGATGAAGCGCTTCTAACGTGTTTCTTCCTTGCTTAGCTCTCATTTCCATTCATTTCCTTCTGAGTGAATTCTGCTCTTGTTTTTGCAGTTTCTGCCTTTATGCAACCACTGACTGCAGCCAGCTTGCTGATGGCTTACTGGAAGTCTTCGATGATTTAGAAATGCGTATCCATATAGATGTAGTTTATCTGTAGCGTATCTGTCCACCTGAGATTTATTACTGTAGACGCAATTTCCCTTTTTATTGTTCTGCCATTACTGACCTAAGCAGATTGAGAGGTTTTCAAAAAGCCACAGGTGTAATGTCTTTTTTTAAGACGTTCCCTTCAGCATGCTAAACAGAAACAACGTGTTAATTTCTTTCAGAAATTAACAATAATATTTTTAAAATGGGTGTATAACCAGCATCAAACACACATACAGTAAATTATGTAAAAGAAAGCCTGCTAAATAATTGCTGCCAAGCTATGCATTAGACATGAAGAGTGTTATATAACTTCACAAAACAAGTGTAGATGAGCAGTTTTCACAAGCACAGTATAGCTGCACATCTGAAACACTCACAGAAAACACAGCAGATAGAACATAATAAAACTTACAGCTGCATAGCCATATACAGGGTGTTTGTTCATATAAAACACCTTCAATAATAAATCCAAAACATACTAAAGCCCCCAAAATGATGACTGAAATTATTTTTAACAACTTTGCAAGCAACAGAGAGGCTAAACGACAAGGACTTCAAGCTCTTCAACTTTCCACTATGAGAGCACATGTGAGTTGCTGCCTGTTTCTCGCTTTGCTAAGTCCAGATTTACTCCTGCAACACATAAAATATGAAGACAGAAAACAACGTCCCCACCGGCTGGTGAGATTTAATCTCTGCTACCACAGCTTACATTCTGCACGTTTTGCTGTTTTACCCTGCAAAATAGTTTGCAAGTGTTCGCCGACAAGTCAGCATCTTCCAAACTGCTGGTCACCACGGCAACCTACTAGATCCCAAAGCAATCGGTTTTTGGTGCAGTCGTAAAGCTCTTTGTGACCAGTTTCACTCCAACGACCACAAGCAACAACCAGCCATTTGTACCGAGTGTCTGCAACATAAAGGAGAAAAAGTGTTTGATAAACTCGGCCTTGTCTTGTCTTATGTTTTTCTCCCTCCCCATCTCTCTCATATGCACAAGGGCAAGTGCTGACATGGTAAAACAACACATTTATAATTCATATAATAACCAGTTTGAGCTCCTTCCAGCTTGTCTTGCTCCATGTTTTGTTCTTTGCAAGTGCTGTGCATCACAAATCAATACTTTGAGTTGTAAAGTAGTCTGCTATGCAATAATGTGGACACACAAGAACCACAGACTAAGAATCACAGACACCTAGCCGTGTAATCACATTTTTTGTGTGTGTGTGTACAGTCCAGTAATACTTTAAAGATTTCTGTTTGCTGTGAATGAAATACAGACCCTATAATGCAGAGGGTTTTTAACCTAGAAACAGAGGACAGACACGCGCATTTGTTAAAGAGACAATTATGAATTCAGCCTGGGGGTTGGCGCGTGATCAGATCGCTGTGACTCTGTGATGTTTCCGCAGCTTTGTTCTCGCCGTGTTAACTCTTTCCGCGCAGCTGCCTTGTCCTTGCTGCAGTAGTTGCAATGAGAGTCCACTTTGCTTGTGCCTCCCGTTGGCTTCCAGGCAGAATCAGTGAAATTTTGTCGGCGTGGGAGCTGTGGAGCAGATTCTCCTTGCGACTGTACTCCTGAGGTTGAGGCGTTGACATCCCAACAGTGTTTGTTTTGTCAGTGCAGCCACGGCAGGATAATCCAATCCAGTGTATCTTCTGTCAGAAAACTCCTGTACAGTTACCCCACTGCACTTGCTTTCAGTTAAGACTCTGTAAGGTGTGATATTGCAGTAAATCACTGCCAGCTGCCTTACGCTGTATTTTTCAGCACCATGGAGAGCGACAGGCAGACTGAGGGTGGTATACGCTTCCAAGAAGTCATGAAAAAGCTCAAACCCACATACTGCTTCACATATATTTATTCATTTACACACTCACTTGCCATTTTCTTTGGTGCACCCAGCTGCAGTTAACACAGCCTTCAATAACTCCTACATGCTTGAAGGTTTCAATGTTTCAGTGTGTTAGTGCTATAGAAAGGTGCTGATTCAATGTAGCAGGCATTTTTAAAGCTGCTGATATCTTGTATTGTGCTATACTGCTTTTTTCAGTATTTACAGAAATATTAGTGTATTTAAGTCTATGAATCACAGAGTTAAGTAATAACCTAGATGTAATTTAGCTAATAATAATCCAGTAGTTTAGAAATGTGGGATAAATACAGGTTCATAAATGTGTAGGGCATACAGGACAATGTAAAACATTTACACGTTCTTCTGGGTTCCTGTGCTCATCGTACACACTGAGCTTAGCAGGACGGTGCCGAAGCGGTTACTTCTTGGTTCAATTATTATGTCACAGTTTAGCTTGTTGTTAGCTATTTTAAATATTTATCTGTTATAATAACTGGACTGTAAACAGCAGCGCTGTAAACAATGATCTGCACACAGAGACACTAGTACACTAGTAGCTCAGAAACAAGCTGTCCAGCACAGTGAATGGGCCCTCAGAGTGTACTACATACTACCTATAGTACACTGTATATAGCATAAGAAATCCTCATATTTGGAGGTTTTACTGTAACAGCAAATGAAACAACACTTGTCCCATTTTTCACATTTTACTCATACCGTTAATTTAAAGGGATAGTTCATTATTTTGGGAAGTGTACTCATTTATTGTCATATTTGTATGGTTGATGCAAAACTACAGTCAACTTTGCCAGACTATAAAAAATTCAGTAGTTCAAAAGCTGACAATTGAAGTACGAAACATTAAATTGTTGCCTTCTATCTGAAGGGTTATTAGCAAAAGGCTTGGCCCTGATTTTTTCTTTTTCTTTTAGAAATATCTTCAAGTGGATTGGTAATAAATGAAAGTGTTGGTATAATGAGTTTTTAAGTACCTGTGGGTGAAGCCGACAGCTTCATATTCTAATTTTATTTTTAACCGTGAGCAGTTACTCCTTTACATTTTGTACATTTGTGTACAGGAGCAGCATTATGAAAAAATCAGTGTAATAGTCGTACTTTTAAAAAATTTATTTTGTATGTTTTTTCCTTTTTGGATGCGGCTGGTGCTTCTTTTTTAAAAATAATTTACACAACTGCCTTTTTAAATGAACGTGACCTGTTGTAGCAGCGGGTTATTTCCGTTCTGCTCTGTCAGCACTTCTTGCGCCGGCCTTGGAGCATTCTGGCGGCCATTTAATGAAATGCTGATCTCGTCAAGCTGCTGCACAGGTGCTCGTTTGTGCATGTGTGTGCGAGTGTTCTTTGATCCGCCTTTCATATGGTCGTACAGCTGTGTGCTGATGTGATTACAAAGGCCTTGCCAGATGTGCTCGCCAGCTGTCTGTGACACAGCCTCTGTTTTTGTGTGTGTGGGGGGGTGAGTGGTGGTATGAGGCAGCACTTCGTGGGGGCAGGTTCAGATTTAACACCACCGCTCACACGGGCTTTTTTGAAAGCGGCGTCTGGGTGCTTGTTGTGCCCGTGTGATCATGTTCTCATGTGTCCTGGAATACGATTGGCTTATAATATTGTCTTCATTCAGCACTTCCCATTTCACCGACACTTTAGCCCACTAGGGAAACATTTGTGTGTGTTTGTGATGGAGACAGAGAATGTGGTTGCAGTCCTTATATGGTCATGTAGTTTGGTTTTGAGCGAGTGCGTTCGCTACAGAATGAATCAGAGTGCTGTTACATCAGAGGTATGGGCAGGTGGGATGGATTACTTGGCCTCCTATTGGAACACACACTTCCATGGAGAGTGAGAGAGAGAAAGAGGAATGACGGCACATGCATGCATATGCATACTCAGATGCCCTACTTTTCTGCAACACAGAGATATAGGGACTGTTATGTAGCAAGGGATGCGGACAGTGCAGATTCATGGTGTGAATGAATGGGAGTGACAAAAGGAAGCCACTCCCCTGTACTGCTTCCCAACACCTTAGCACAGAGAACACAAAAAAGAGGAACTAGTGAAATCTACAAATGCTTGGCAATGAATGAAATGCAGAATGAATTACACCAAACTGCAGGTTGCTAGGGGGCTGGAGCCTATCCCAGCCTCCACTGGACACCGTGGACAGGTCGCCAATCTGACGCAGGGCCAACACGGAGAGACAATCGTTCGCACTCACAGTTAATTAGTTAAATTAAATACCAGAGAGTACAAAAAATCAGTACTTTGCAGCAAGTGGTGTAAGTGTTCATTACTCACAGATGAACTAAACATCACTGGATTAAATCTGTTCTCCAGTAAATTTTCATTATCATCTGTATAACGATTAATTGAGTCATTCAGGAACTCCTCATTAATGATGCTTTAATGGTCATGTCTGTATTGCCTTTATTGAGAAATAAAACCAGAAGCAGATGCCTTCATTTTCAAATGTTGCCGGGAAACTATTGTAGTTTTGGTGTTTTTATATTGTTATTTCAGGTCTTTAGTTTGACTTTGAAATGTGGATTTTTGGGTTAAATGAACTAAGTAGTCCAGAGACCATAGAATAGAGGGTTTTATAGATAAATACTAATATTTGGTATGAGTAAGTCAAGCTGAGCTATGGAGCTAAGGAGTTTTTTTTACTGACCTCAGGAAACCTTTTTGGCTCCAAAACCGACGTCCCTCTCTCTTCAGTAATCTTCTGCTAAATCAAATGGTTCTTTCGGGGTCACAGTAGCCGTAGGTTAGTGCACCTTACCACATAACTGCAGCACCCACTGTGTTAATGTCACAAACCCCTCACTGCTCTTTACGCCTCCTCTCCTTCAATATCAAAAACAAGAGTGCGCGATGGTGAAGATACCAGCAGAGCAAAGCAGAAAGAAAACAGAGAGAAGCTAGCCCAGCCAGACAGCTAGCAGGATGAAAGCTGTGATGTTGTGCATGCTGATAGCTACTATTTACTGGTAAAAAAAAAAACCCTTCCCACCTATGGGTGGTTTTTGCCAGGCTTGCAGTGTTTTTTCAAATTCTTCATTTCGTATTTGGTGGTGAGTCTAAAACATATATATATATATATATATATATATATAATCTTAAACATATGGATATTCATAATTGCTCTATGTGTGACGGTGTTAAAGTTTCATTCCTACAATTTCTTAAGGAGACAAAATTGGTAAATACAGGCAAATATAAATGAGAAATTATTAATACATTTGAGTCTACATGTAGTATATGCTGTAGGTTTTGGAAATATTTCACACTGTATACAAAAGATGGCCTCTCCTGGGAGAGCATGCTGTGGCTTTTTGGATTGTTTCATTGAAACCTCCATCGCCATCTCGTTTTCATTTGTTTGTTTCTTTTTGTTTGTTAACGTATTTGTAAAGGGGGTACACCTGCTAATTTGATCACTGGCTTGCCAGCAATTAATTGACAGCAGTGTTAAGTTACAGTCCATTATTTACTAATTGACTTTAGTTGAGTTCCACTGTTATCAGCAGATACAGTGGGGCAAAAAAGTATTTAGTCAGCCACCGATTGTGCAAGTTCCCCCACTTAAAATGATGACAGAGGTCAGTAATTTGCACCAGAGGTACACTTCAACTGTGAGAGACAGAATGTGAAAAAAAAATCCATGAATCCACATGGTAGGATTTGTAAAGAATTTATTCGTAAATTAGGGTGGAAAATAAGTATTTGGTCACCTCAAACAAGGAAAATCTCTGGCTCTCACAGACCTGTAACGTCTTCTGTGAGAAGCTTTTCTGTCCCCCACTCGTTACCTGTATGAATGGCACCTGTTTGAACTCATCATCTGTATAAAAGACACCTGTCCACAGCCTCAAACAGTCAGACTCCAAACTCCGCCATGGCCAAGACCAAAGAGCTTTCGAAGGACACCAGGAAAAGTATTGTAGACCTGCACCAGACTGGGAAGAGTGAATCTACAATACGCAAGCAGCTTGGTGTGAAAAAATCAACTGTGGGAGCAATCATCAGAAAATGGAAGACATACAAGACCACTGATAATCTCCCTCGATCTGGGGCTCCACGCAAGATCTCATCCCGTGGGGTCAAAATGATCATGAGAACGGTGAGCAAAGATCCCAGAACCACACGGGGGGACCTGGTGAATGACCTGCAGAGAGCTGGGACCAAAGTAACAAAGGTCACCATCAGTAACACACTACAACGGCAGGGAATCAAATCCCGCAGTGCCAGACGTGTTCCGCTGCTGAAGCCAGTGCATGTCCAGGCCCGTCTGAAGTTTGCCAGAGAGCACATGGATGATACAGCAGAGGATTGGGAGAATGTCATGTGGTCAGATGAAACCAAAGTAGAACTTTTTGGTATAAACTCAACTCGTCGTGTTTGGAGGAAGAAGAATACTGAGTTGCATCCCAAGAACACCATACCTACTGTGAAGCATGGGGGTGGAAACATCATGCTATGGGGCTGTTTTTCTGCCAAGGGAACAGGACGACTGATCCGTGTTAAGGACAGAATGAATGGGGCCATGTATCGTGAGATTTTGAGCCAAAACCTCCTTCCATCAGTGAGAACTTTGAAGATGAAACGAGGCTGGGTCTTCCAACATGACAATGATCCAAAACACACCGCCCGGGCAACAAAGGAGTGGCTCCGTAAGAAGCATTTGAAAGTCCTGGAGTGGCCTAGCCAGTCTCCAGACCTCAACCCCATAGAAAATCTGTGGCGGGAGTTGAAAGTCCGTGTTGCTCGGCGACAGCCCCAAAACATCACTGCTCTCGAGAAGATCTGCATGGAGGAATGGGCCAAAATACCAGCTACTGTGTGTGCAAACCTGGTAAAGACCTATAGTAAACGTTTGACCTCTGTTATTGCCAACAAAGGTTATGTTACAAAGTATTGAATTGTATTTTTGTTATTGACCAAATACTTATTTTCCACCCTGATTTACGAATAAATTCTTTACAAATCCTACCATGTGAATTCATGGATTTTTTTTTCACATTCTGTCTCTCACAGTTGAAGTGTACCTCTGGTGCAAATTACTGACCTCTGTCATCATTTTAGGTGGGGGAACTTGCACAATCGGTGGCTGACTAAATACTTTTTTGCCCCACTGTATATTAACATTAGAGACCAAAACCTAAACATGTTTCTTTCTGCTGATGGGTATTGTTAGATCCCAGTTACCCCTGTACACAAAGTCTGGACCTGCTCTTCTTGTAAAGAGTCTGAGTGGCTGATCCTGTGGGCATTACTTATCTTCCTGTATATTGTGACCGTTTTACAGAAAGACTTCCTGTTCATGCACGTCTGTCATTCAGACTCATTACAGAATAATTATTTTCACTTATTTTGTTCAATTTATAATGCTGCATTTCAAGTTAAATTACCATTAGTGCAATCACATCCGTATATATCTCTGAACTCCATATTTAGGGACAGATATTAACCTTTAAAGCCTGAATTGTGAAATTGTTGCCAGAAAATTTAAAGTTAAATTTAAAGTTTTTGAAAATTAAGCATTTATTCAGGCAATTAAAAACAATCAATTAAATATTAATGTGCTTAAATTCGTTTTAATCTTTTTATCATATTTGCTACATCCCACATTTTTTGCAATGTATTGATTAAAATTTATCGTTTATGTAAGTTTTGACAAAAATTAGGCGTTAAGGGGTTAAATCCCTTATTTAGACAGTCTCAGGTGGATGAGGCCTCGGGGATCTCAGTCTCAGACATTATGTTAACAACAAACTCTATGGGGATTTAACTTGAGCTGCCCTACACCCGTATAACAACTGCAGTTTAACACTTTTGTGTTGACGACAGGTATTTCTAGGCAGCACCTTTTGGCACATTTTAATTAATGCGACTGTAAGTATTTTGCATAACAGCTGACTGAAATGATCACTTGTGAAATCCCTCATTTAACCCATAAAGAAATCCATTTTCTTCCCGTTTTTGAATTCATTATGTATCTGACTCTGTAGCTGTGGGAACTATAGTGTCAGTCGACACAGTAAAGGTGTACAAATTAATCATTATGTGCGAATTATTATCACTTCATGACTTTCATTAATGCCATAAAGCACTGATTGTTGTCAGTGGTTGGGATTTTGTTGTTTGTTTATGCATCTCCATGTGATCTTGATCAGGTCTAATCAGTGTTTTCTTCTTTCCCCCTCAGGAACATTTCAGGGTCAGTGGGTTGGCGGGATGCGTCATGGCTACGGAGTTCGTCAGAGCGTCCCTTACGGTATGGCAGCCGTTATCCGCTCCCCGCTTCGTACCTCCATAAACTCTCTCCGCTCCGGTTCAGAGCACAGCAATGGGACAGCTCTGCTGGACCGGACTGGGGCAGTGGTTCCTGGACCTCCCCCCCTTCCCGGCACGCTGACCACCAGCGTCTCCATGTGCAGCACAGGCAGCAGCGGCAGCAGCCCCGCGGTGTCTCGGGGAGGTTTTGTGCTGACAGCGCACAGCGAGGCTGAGCTGCTGAAGGGGAAAAGGAAGGGCGGGCTTTTTCGAAGATCCATCCTGTCAGGTCTCAAGCTGAGGAAGTCAGAGTCCAGGAGCTCTTTGGCCTCCCAGAGGTCTAAACAGAGCTCATTCAGGAGTGAAGCTGGCATGAGTACCGTGTCCTCTGCTGCATCTGATATCAACTCTACCATCAGGTAATGGCACGTGGACAATAGAGGTGGTAGGTTTGGGCTGCTGCAGGATACCAGATATAAAAGACCCACAAAGACCTTTTTGCACATATAGTTTTCATCCAAATTTGGGGCAATCTGCCAAACCTTTTGTTCTCAAACATAATTTTTCATTAGTTTGAAGCCTGTTTCACGCTGTATACTAGGGCACCAGTTTAGCTCACTGGCTGAGCAGGTATGCATATGCCTTATGACTAAAACGTAGCAGACTGGGTTCAAGTCTAACCTGCAGCCCTTTCCTGTCTACTCCACACTGTTTAACTATCAAATGAAGGCAAAAAGCCCCAAAATAAACCTTAGAAATCCAGCATACTGTGTTGGTTAACTAAAACTGATCCTTCCTTGACAAGTTCCACAGTAATCATACTGATACCCATCATCGTTGTCATGTTTTAGTTATGCAATCTAATATATTTATCCCTGAAAAGTTCAAATTTACTGTAAAAGTCAGACATTTAACACTCTAAGAAATTCTGGCAGGATTTTAACTCAACAGCAATGTTTACTTGAAAAGTATGTCAATCAAACATGAGTCTATCCACCAAAAATCATACAAATAACACCACCTACTGTGGTCTCCTTTCTTGATTCACGCAAGAGGAAGTCTAGCTTTGAAAGATTGTGACTGGAATGACTTTGGAACGTGGTTAGTCCAACGTGGTGAGTCAGATATCAACTCTGTGGCAGGGTAGTGGAATGACGTACTATGAAGTGACCTGTCCTTCATTTGGAGGACAGGGATTCAAGGAAAAAACAAACACCCATTCTTCTTAAGTGCCTTTAAATGGATTGGCATGCATTCCAAAGGAGACTATAGGTCAAAGGTCAGTATGTTGGTCCACTGGACCGGTGCCTGAGGAGAAGTTTAATGCCAGTTTCATTCATTGTGTGAACTTCAGCTTCTTAATCTGGCTTAGATGTTACATGGAAGTGCTTGGCGTCAAACTCCAGGTATGCTGGATTGAGCCGGCTTATTTTGAGTTGAGTCGCCACCTCATAACCTAATGGCTGGCAGTAGTAGATATTCTTAATATAGTCACCGTGGCACAGAAGTCTGGCTCTGGCTGTTTCATTTCAACATTTTATGATCCTTCCATGATTGATTATTTACTATTTTAATGTAACCTTTCACCCTTTCCAGCCTTGGAGATGCAGACACAGAGCTGACAGTCGCTGAAGACGATGTGGACGCCACAGCAACAGAGACCTACTGCGGGGAGTGGAAGAACGACAAGCGGACCGGATTCGGCGTGAGTCGGCGGTCCGATGGGCTGCAGTACGAAGGGGAGTGGCTCAGCAACAAGCGGCACGGCTATGGCTGCACCACGTTTCCTGATGGCACAAAAGAGGAAGGGAAGTACAAGCAGAACATCCTGGTGAGCGGCAAGAGGAAGAACCTGATCCCCCTCCGAGCCAGTAAGATCAGGGAGAAGGTGGACCGAGCCGTGGAGGGAGCGCAGAAGGCAGCAGATATCGCCCGGCAAAAGGCTGAGATTGCTCTTTCCAGGTAGGGAATTATAGGCGCGATACCTTTTAATGAAGTCATGTTCTAGGTCCTGGTTAATTTAAAATTCAAGTTGTTTGAAGCTGGCACAGTTCATCTGAAAAAAAGTGCTTTTAAAGTAATTTTTTATGTTATACACCAATCAGAATTTAGTGATACTTAAATCAACAGATGATGCCAGGTGTGGGGTTGCTTTAAGGTCACTGCTAATCAAATCTCACCCACACGGCCCTGATCAGGCAATTTCTCTAAGTGTTAATAAAAAAACGATAAATAAATAGTCATTAAGGGAAATTCCCCCCTAACTTCATAATTTGTCGTTTTTTTATGTTATAGAGCAAATCCAAGAGCCTGAGATTGTAATTTGCTTTGCTTTTCTGACCTTCCTCATATTTACAGCTCTGCAGTAATCATCAGCAATAAGGCTAATAGCATATTTCTTGAAGTGTTAGCATATTTACTAAAAATGTTGTTGTGAATTTTTTTCTCATCTAAAGGCAAAAAAAAACTATTATCTGTTATACTATGCTGCATTTCTGTTAGCAGAGGATGCTAACCAAAAATCAGAGAATTTCGTCCCACTCTTCTTCACAATGTTGCTTTAAATTTGTTGCTGTTCGTTTATGCACAGCTCTCCTGAAATCCTGCCAGAGCCTTTAATAAGGTTGAGGTCTGGACATTGACTGGGTCATTACAGCGACTTGATTCTTTTTTCCTTTTCAGTCATTGTGTTGTAGATTTGCTGCTGTGCTTGGATGTTGCGTGATGCAGTTTTGGCCAACATAGATTAACAACAGATTAGAATACTTTGAAGACAGAGGAGTTGGTGGCTGCAAGACGAAGTCCAAATCATCAGCCCTCCACCACCGTGCTGACAGCTGGTGTGAGGAGTTTGTTCAGATAAGCTGTGTTGGGTTTTTGCCAAATGTCGTGCTGTGCATTATGGTCAGACGTCTCCACAGAAGTCTTGATGCAACTTTGCAAGCCTGAGCTGTGCTGCCGTGTTCTTTTCAGAGAGAAGAGGCTTTCTTCTGGGAGCTCTTCCAAACAAGCCGTATTTGTTCAGTCTTTTTCTTATTTTCCTGTCACAAATTTCACATGGGCTGTAAGATGTAGCTTTTGGGTTTTTCGTCGTTTATCTGAATGTTGCATGGTCTGAAGTTGTTGTGATGACCATAACTGGAAAGATTTTGTAATTGTGTTAATACACACCTGAACTGAATGCTCGGGACCAGCAAACTGCCAAAATTTCTGCTTTTACAGAGTTGCTCACACTTTCTGATAATCAGTTATTTAAATGAATCTGATTAGCAGCACCTGGCTGCTACTTACTCTCTCTTGAATCCTTTAGAAGCAGTAAACTCGCACCTCACAGGACGTGTAATGTTTAAAACGATTAATATGATACTATTATAAAATGGTTCCCATAGTTTAAACAACTTGTCCATTATATTGCCTCAATGCTTTTATCCTCTTTATTAAGTCAGCTTACTAGGTACATCAATTTAAACATGTTCATAGCAAAACTGTGTTTCCAGGTTCTGGCACGTCTTTAATAAATGAACAAGTTTTACCTGGGGTGAGTCAGAACCCCCAAGGAAGATGGCAGTGCCAGGGCTGCATCTCAAAAGCCCAGGCATCAACATGTTTATATCCACGGGGTGCTGTTATGTGTTAATCCATCTTAAAACAGCTGTTTTTCTGTCTTTCACCTGTCCATCCTCTGCTTAAAAACAATTGCTGATGGCTTTGTTTTACCATGTAATTGAGATCAGTGACATATTAAAAATAATATTCAGGTTAAGGTGAAATTAGGGTTACAGAATGATTGAAATTGGCAAGCCAAACAAGCCCATCTGGAGCTGTTAAGACTCTGATAAAGCTGTTCTGCTGAATGGAGATGAGAGCTGATTCTCATTAAAACTGAGTTCATTCAGCTAAAACAATGAGAGCAGTCTGTCTGATGATGTTAATGGGCTTGCCCTGACCTTCTTTACAGCTGCAAGAAACTTTTGGACAGCAATATAGAACAATTTTTGTTTTTTTATTTGTTTTGTTTTGTTTTTTTACAGCTAAGGACTCAAAACAGAAAGTAATTAGCTGTCCTGGGACCTGAAGCCACAGATACACATTGATACTCTTGTCAAGTGGGGACTCATCAGAAGTAGGCCCATGGCCTAGTTTGTGTCCAGACCTTGTTGTTTCGAGGATCCAGGGTATGGCTACAGTACCTCTGGTGGTGACAAAGCTGCTGCTTTTAAACTCTTTCTGTAGAGCTTAGACAGGAAGGAAATAACAGGTACCAAGGAAAAAACTGGAATACAAATGAAAAAAAAAAAAGCCATTACGAGATGAAACTCTTTGAATTCTTTTAAAAAACATGAAGTTGTTAAATTCCTGATCAGGCAACTCAAACTCAAACATCTCCATGTAGATCTCTTGCCACCTGTAGCATCTATGTTATGAAAAGTCCTGCTGTGATTTTGGAGATTTAGCATCGACTTGGTACCAAAGTGTGACATCCCATGTAAAGAGAGAGAGGTGTTCTGCATCTGTGCATTTACGCACATATATCTAAGTGACATAAATTTTGTCAGCTGGCTAAGTATGTGCTGTCTTTCATGAACTCCACATGCAGAATTTGACACTGCACGGACGGCCTGCACAGCAGAGGCGCCGTTATTTGTGTAACAGATTTCACACCCTTCGTACTGTTTCTGATTTGTTCACACGGTTTTCTTTTTGATTTTTTTTCATGTCATTGAGCCAAACACAGAAAAGCAAACTAGCTCTTGTTCTTGCAGCCAGAAGTTGCCTTCATGCTTTCTGGAGCACATGGTCGAAACGCTTGAACGTATTAGAGAGGAGCGGACCCAAAGATGGCACCTGCTCGCTTAAATAAACACATGAGTCCCTATATTAATGTGTCTGATCTTCTGGCCCCACTCACATTAACCTGCCTAACATTGTGATGACTTAAGAAATTTAAGGCTCAGTTTGTAGGTTTTGTGTTTGTTTGTTTATTATAAAATGGAATGCATTAAAGTGCTTTGGAGGACTACTGGTAAAACTTAAAGCTTCGATTTAAAGGCTTAGCCAGATTCTGCTCTATATCTGTGAGATAAGTGTTTAGTGTGTGCAAGTTGACTATTTTGAGTTAAGATATTTTTCCCAACACAAGAACACAGGAGCAGTGAATTGGCTAATAAAAATGTCTGAATCTTCCTGGATTTTAAACCTAGTAATCAGTTATAACATCCTCCAACTTCTGTTTCTAATCTTAAAGGTTTGAATGTGGGTCATAAAATAATTTATATATAATCCATACATTTTTTTGGGCTGTGGATCATTGTCCTCTCTCAGTTTTGGTTGTGCTTCACCCAAATATGAAGATCTGAACTTTGGCTCTGTCTGTGACTTTGTGTTTACATGCTTTGTTGTCATGTTAGTATTGCATAGCTACAGATCACGCCTTTTCTTCTGTACAACAGATACTGAAGAGTGTGATTAGAAACAGCTGGCTGCAGAGTGACAACAGTGTCAGTCAGCGTGTGAAGCAGCTGTCTGAGCTGTTTTTTTTCTGATTAGCAGTTGACCTTGGAGCAGATCAATAATGCAGTAATGTTTTGCACTCTGTTAATGATGTACAGCATATACGTTTAGGAGCAGATCGCCAATTTTCCGCAAGATGTCAAGTTGCTTTCTGAGATGGATGAGCTCGTTAAAATGGAAATATTGAAAACACCAGAGGGTGTCAAAGAAATGATGTGAGGTGGGACGAAGAGAAAAAGGCATAATAAAGTGAGAGAAAAAACCCATTAGAAGTGAGGGCAGATTTCCGCATTATGCCAACAACACTGGCAGAGCGCCTGAAAGAGCAGAGAGGCTGAATTACTCTCTCACAGACTAACCTGCTCTTGCTTATAAGCTTACCTGTGTAGATCGTGAATGAAGCTGCTGAACATGTCTGTGTTTGTAGAGTGCATGCATGAGGAGCTGAATAAGTAAAGATCCAATCCTATTAGTCCTGCTGACGGTCTTCCGCTGAGGGCAGTGTGACCACAGCGAGCTACAGCTGCTCAACTAATTCCTCTCACACTGTTGAGAAGTCACGTACATAGAAGAAAGAAAAACAAATTAAAGGTAGCAAACACATCAGCCGCTCGGTTTCTTATATTATGATGACAATATATTTGCATTCGTAGTGACTTGTAGGCTTTTTACAGCACAGGCCAAAACATCATACTGTAGGTTGGCTCACATAGTTTCCATGGTTTCATCTTTCTTGTGAGAACTACTTTATGAATTTAACTGTGCTTAAATGCTCAACTTGACAGAGACCATTTTTTAAAATAAAAAATAAAAAAGTGCATTAGTTTGCTGTAGTAGCTAGTTGAGTTATGGGTGAGTAACTTTTGCTTCCAGTTTACCTGTCGATGCTAAATTAGGCTTCAGATTGTGGACCTTTCTCTGGACACAGACTGATACATCTGGGTCACTCTGTAAAACACTGAAAGTGCTGACTTTTGGTTTTAAAGGCATAAAAATCCCTTCAGTTCACTAAATAGTCATATTAGTTATTGGTGTTCAAATAAACAAAGTTTATTCATCTAATATTCAGTGTTTATCTCAGTCACCGTATTTAAAATATATCTAGAATATATTTATTTAAAACTTTATTTTAAATTTCATAAAATATCTGCCACACAGAATGACGTCAGTGGTGCGACTTTTACTTTGAAATAATGAAGTTTTTCTCACTTTCAGAGGTCATTACATTCCAATTTTAAGCCTAGTGTCTTCCTTCATTTTTAATAAAATGCCGACTTATTTAACAATTTAACTTAAATTTCATTATTGGTATAATTCATTTCATACTCGCAGGGTTTCCTGGTTTATATCTGTTCTTTCCTCGTCACCATTTAATTCTGTGGTTTGCACCAGTTTCATTTTTACTCTTTCTGAACTCTTTTTAAAAATATATATATATTCTAGGTCGCATATTCTGTTCTTTGTTGCAGTCATACCTCAGTTTTTATATGTTTATCCAAAATACAACCTAAAATCTTATCCTAAGTCTCTAACATAACATGAAATGTAGCTGTGTGGTTGGAAACGGTGCTTTGCAGCTTGATCTTGCAGGTCTAAGACACAAAATATGGAATAAAGACTAATGCCGTAAAAGTTAAGCTAATGAATGCTGAGTTAAAGGCAAGAGCTCATGCACAAGTGGGTAGGCCTGAATTATTTTTGAGGAGGGACGGAGTGTCCTTGTTTAAAGTAGGGTGCCACTTTATGCATGCTTAAAGCAGATAAACCCAGATCTTGACACAAACAATATTTAAATGAAATTTTTGCATGATAGCAGTTGGAACAAAACCGAAACTAGGCATCCGTATCAATATAAATAGTTTTGCAATGTGTGCTGGGATTTTGAGTTAAATGCAAACTACGGTATTGCAGGCGTTTGGGCATATCTTTACTTAAAATTAGATTAATGGTGGTGGCCAGTCTGTAGCTTGTGTCATGGTTGTGTTTAAGAAACAAACTGGTAGAGTGTTTTCCTTCTGAGCTGCAACTGTCTTCTTAGACACATCTTCATGTAGCTTTAATCTGTGCTGTGTTGTGTTTATTGAAGCCCAAGTGTGACCACAAAACTAGCAATCTAGGTGGTGCCCGTGGACAACTGCTTTGTTTTTCCAACATTCTGCAGGTTTTTGCTGTCTCTTGCTGTTGAGTTTCCTCTATTAAAACTGCTACGTAGGACACCTGTGTGTGAACTTAAATATGTCATGGTCCTGGGCCATGTTGGCCCAGTATTCTTAGTTTCTTGTATTTTTGTATTTCGTTCCTTATTTAGGCCATGTTTCCTGAGTTGTCCTGTTGTGTTGTTCCCTAAGTGTTTTCCCTTCGTGACTCTTACCCCCTGTGTGCCCCTCTGTGTATTTATGAGCCCTCGTCTCTCTTTGTGTTTATTCCATGTTTCCCCTGCCCGTTATGGCTGTGTTCTTCCTGTGCTCTCTCTCTCCCCTCCTGTCTGAACCCCCATGTACTTCCTGTTTTACTTTGTGATTCCCGCACCTGTATTTGTTTGTTTCAACTATCTGAAAAAACTCATGTAAGGTCTTCTGAATGGGTTTCATCAGATAGGGCATCTGGCATAAAACAATCACAAATGCGGAGTTACCTGCTGTGGTGACCCCCAGCTGAAAGTAGCTTTACTACCGCATTAGCAAAAATAATGTCTGTAGACTGTGGGACGATTGGCGATCCCATTGCCTTTGAAATGGTTGCTTCAAAGGAACCAGGTCTGTGACCTCTTGCAGTCAATTGCTGCCTTCAAAATGACTTTGATGTATCAAGATAGCAATAACAAGTCAAGAAGAAGGAAAACGTCTGCTAACAGTTTGGGATTGAATGGACTGAAGTTGGCAAAAAACTGATAAATTTGTGAAAATCATAAATCGGTTGCTTCTAGACTCTGCTTACAATCAGAGTCCAGTCTGAGCTGTAACAATACAATTTTATTTATATAGCACATTTAAAACCAAAGGTATACCTAAGTGCTTCACAATAATGCAATAAGAACGGCTCCATAATTTAGTGATTTACGCATTGACATGGCTTTTAAAGGGTTCCTTGTTTAAGTTCAGCTGGAGATGATCTCGGGGTTGCATCACCGTGGCAGCCCCTTAGAACCTCATAGATGTTATACAGGGATTCAAAGATTCCTCCACAAAATGGGACGTAGTTTCATCAGGATGACAATGTAACTGCAAAATGGCACTGGCACTTAATATTCAATTTAATTCATTTTAATTTATGTATCTGCCACCAAATCACAACAGGAGTAACCTCTACAGCTACAATAGCAGAGAGAAAACTCCAACAATCAAACCACCCCCTTTGAGCAAGCACTTGGCAACAGTGGGAAGGAAAAACTCCCTTTTAACAGAAAGAAACCGCTGGCAGAACCAAGCTCAGCTATGTGCTATGACCAGATAAGGATTGTGGGGGAAAGTATATATAAATGAATATAGGAGTATAATGAGAGTACAATCAGTTGAATCAAGCAGTCATTCTGAGTCGAAGAACTGTTTGACTGCCTTGAGATCAAAAACAGTTGATGCAAATACTTGTAATTGGACTGCAAAATAAATCCAATGCAATCACTGGGCAACAACCGATTTTTCCTAGTCATAAGGAGGTTGTTGTTCTATTTTTACTCTAGCGTGATTGAGTGTTTCCACTGTTACAAAGCCCACAGTCCACAATAGGAAGGGCAGTGTTGGCACAAACACACCTGAAATCCCAGACTCATCTGGAACCAGTTTTTTACCTTTAGGTTTTACTTTCTGATTACTTTCATTCTTACTCACAGTTTGGTTATGTTTGGCCCAGGAAATTACACAGAGAGGTAAACATGTGTATGAAAGAACCATTTTCTAGTAAACATGTAGAAGCTTATACAAGTAAGGCATTTTAAAATCACTTATTCACACATAACTGGCACATAGGTGCAAAACTGTGGGGGGGTTCTTTGGTTTGCTGATTTGTTGTCAAAGCTGTGGGCAAGATGTGCCAGCTCAAGGGCAGTAAGGGGCAACAATATGACAATAAACCCCTCTGAAAGCATGGATTTGTAAACATATCATCCTGAGTTGGGTCATTAAAAGATCATGATGTCAATTGATTGCGTTGTTAGTGAATGCTCCAACCTAATTCAGGATGTATTAAGCATTTGATGTTGTTTCCACAGAAGCATAAATATATATATATTTATGCTTCTGTGGAAACAAAATGGTAAAGTCCAATTTATTAGTATAGTACGTTTATTTTGGCCTGTTTTTCATCATTTAACATCAGGGTTCTGAGACTGGAGCATGAAGTTGTCGGCATATTGCTGAGGTAACATGCAGATTTTACTAATTTGATGAGTAACAAAGTGGTGATGCTTTAAATATTTGCTCAGAGCAGGTTGCTGATTTAGGATAACGGCACAACTTTACTTGCCCAGAATAACCTAACTGTACATACAGTTTTAGCCTGGCCTAGCTCTCCGCTCTCCTACACACACACACACACACACACACACACACACACACACACACACACAGAAATGTCTAACCCAGATTCGGGCAGCAATGTAGCACAGCACAGAACAGCCTCTCTGTATGTGTGTGTGTGTGCGTCCCAGAACAGAACAGCAGGGTATTTCCTTGTGGAACACCAGGAGAAACCCTGAGAGGTGAAACAGTCACAGGATAATTGCTTCAGTTCTCTTTGAGCAAAATGAAAGCACAATGTGTGAGGATTTGTGGCCCTTTTTCGTCGATTTCTTGCTGTGTGTATGTGCGTCTAAAATTGTCCATAGGCTGAGTTTGAATGTACATCCTACTTGTTCCTAAAGGCAGGGCAGCAAGCAGTGAGGTCAGGGGTCGGGTTTATCTCCTGAAGAGAATCCAACAGCTGGTAGAAATTCAGGGTCAGCTGTCCACGTGCCTGATGTTACAGTAAATCCCAGATTTGTTTATATGTGTGAGTGTGTGTGTGTGTGTGCGATACCAAGCTCATGTGCCCTGATTACTGCTGTCACATGTGCTGATGTAACTGATTTCTCATCAGGCTACCTGTGATTAGTCAGTACCAGTGACTCACTGTGTCACAGGACTCCAGTCGCTGAAGTTCTGTGACCTCGTTTCATTGGTAAGCCTAAAGTTCAGCACAGAGACACACACACACACACATTGAGTTTCCATCACTTCACAGGGCGTTACACTGACTTACATTCATTTGCCGGTGATTTATTCTAACTTTAATCCAAAACTGTATTTCATACTGTGTACTCCAGTATTTACACTTACTATTGTGAGCATGATTATATGAAGTACTGGGGCTTTGCAGTCACACGACAGCTTAACCGCATGAGTTTAGCCTCTCTCTACCAATTTGGATGTGTGACAATATAGAGTCAAATAAATAAGGCCTAGACACTGCCTGTGACTACTCGGCAAGCACCAGTCACAAGGGAATAATGCGCATTTCCTGGCAAGTCGTTGCTAAAGGCTGATAAGAGCTGCTTTGAAACGGTCACACAGGCCTAGAGACGAGTGACCTCCTGGAAACCACTGGTCTCTGTTTCTGGTTGGCGTGTTTTAAGGCTTTTAAAGCTGTTTTACTCCAGCTCAGCTAGTAGCTAGCAAGCATTTGCAGACAAGTTGACATCTTCTGTGCAAAGTGTGGAAATCCCAATGCCGTAAAAGCATGCCTGGATAGAAAAAACCCACAGTGGAACACTAAAAGTTATGGATTGGCCTCCATACGTGGAAGTTTAGGAACAGAAATATCCCAACTGAGACACAGCGGAAGTGTCCATGCTGAAATTGACAGATTTACCTTATGGGGGCTTGTTTTTGTTGGAGTCCCGGCACTGTTTAGACAGATTTATATCCCCACAACATGAGTAATACAGACACACACACTATTAGCAGTGATGCAAACCGGAAAGCTTTGTGAGATATGAATCATCCTCATCATCATCAACTGGTTCAGAGCGATGACAGAGATGATGGAGGAGCTTAGAGCGTGAGCCCCGGATTAGACTTTCTCTTCCTGTCTCTTTCCTAACCTCATCTCATTGCACTTTGTTGTCTTCCTCCGTATCTCCTGCATCGCTCTGTTTTCATTCTCCTCATGTCCCCTGTCCTATTATTTCGCCTGTCCTTTTGGCCTTGATATCCCTGCTCATTTAGTGTCCTCTGAATGTGTCACGTTTTAAGCATCAATGCGGCTTTCTCAAAGTGTGCCGTCAGTTAAGGAACATTTAGAAGGTGTCTCCGAGATGTAAGTTAGATGTGGGGGTGGGGATTGTATGAATATACAATATTTTATTAAGCCTTATTTCTTTCTTTTAGGGATCTATTTTAGCACTACTGTGCACAGCAGGTGCTCTACACAACCTCTGTGGTGCAGATACTGTATCTGTAGTAGCCATCATACGTTTTGAGAAACTTGCTTTTTTGTTCCCTAGCAACAGCCCCAAACCCAAAGATTTGCTGTCTGGCATTAAGTCAGGCCACCGGTTTGTTTCAGATCATAGACTGTATACAAATGATGAATGTAGACAGGTTTAGACAGGTCCATGTTTACAAAGTGAAGCCGATGCTGAAATGGCTTTAAAATTTGTTCTTTTTTAACACCAGCAGGGGGCGACTCCTCCGGCTGCAACAAGAAGTTTATTTATATAGACGTGTATTAGGAAATATATCTACTTCTCATGCAATATGTGACCTCAGTAAAAACTTTCTTGATTAATTTATTGTCTCAAATGCTAATTTGAAGTCTTACAGTATGATATTAAATAGGTGATATATGAGGATAAGCTTTCAGGCTGGCCTCTGTTGTGATTGTCACTAACACGTGAGCACAGTTTTCCTTGCTTTCTCAGCAGAGTTATTGTCAGTTTTGTTGTTGCTGTGTTTAATAACACATTGTTTGTTCATCCATTTTCTTCCACTTATCCAATTCAGGCCTACAGGGTGGAGTGCTGGAACCTATCGCCACTTTCAAAAGCTGAAAGGCAGAGTACACCCTGAACAGATCACCAGTCTATTGTAGGGTTAACACACAGAGGCAGACAGCCATTCACACTCACATTTACACATACTTCAAGTTTATGGAAAGCTGCCCCTAATTATTTTTCATTGTATTTATTTTTTTATGTGGTGTTTGCATGTTGTCCCTGTTCTTGTGCAGACTGCTTCCACCTACAGTCCAAAGACATGCATGGATTGGGTTAACTGACAATTCTGAATGGGCCACAGGTATGAATGGGAGTGTGAATGATTGTCCGACTTGCTCATTTTGGTCATCGTTTTATTTTGATATCTCAAATTTTACTTTGAAATCTGGAACTGCGGTCAGCTACGTTTCCCAACAGCACAACAAAACCTTTGGTATCCTATTTATTTTTATTTTCTTAACTGAGCTTTGAATATGATAAGACTATGATAGTACTAAAATCCAGGTCTGCATAAAAATATAGCAGCAACAGTGCTAGCTTGTTTCCTCCTGTCCACTCCTGCCATGACTAGGATACCACTGGTTATCCTCCTTCCCACAATTAACCCGACAGTGATTTGGTAACGTCGAATATGTAACATCTTTTAACTCAATCTTTCTTTCAGTCTCACACCAATCTTCTTCACTCTCCATCCTCACACTGTACCTGTCCTTTGTCCTCCTTCCCTCCTCCTCATCACCTCCCTCCAGCTCTGCTTCCTTTCCTCTCCTCTTCCTGCCCTCCATCTGTAGCTCTTTTTTTCCGTCTTCTCTTGGACAGGATGCTGTGTTGTATAATCGAGCCCTCTTTGAACAGGCAGCTCCTTTCTCTCCAGGCAGTTGATTCATCCAGAAACAGGTTGTTCCCTGGGAAGACGGGAGCAGGACAGGAAGTTGTGGAGGAAAGGATGACACAGAATTAGACAGAGAGACTTTTTTAAGAGTGGGCTTGTGTGTTCGTGACATTTAAACCACATGAAGATTTTTTTATTTATTAAAAAAGCACTATCCTTGATTATGCTGTGTAAATTAAGGAAACAGTCTTTTCCCTTTCTTTATACCTCACCTCCCTTACAACCAGGAGGCGTGCACTCACATGGTGGTGTTGTGTATGCTGTGAGCCTGACACAGTGGATGCTGGCAGAGAGTCCACAGAGGGGAAAAGAGAAACAGAGAGGCCGAGAAGAAAAAATCAATAGCCATCGACATGCAACACTGCATCAAGACTGTTACTGCCCAGAGAGGGAAAAGGGATGGATGGAGACGCTTTTGTAGACGAGTGGAGAGCCCTTGGATAGACAGAGGAAGATAGGTGAATGGAAATATAGAGATGATGGGGAGAGGAGGGTTGTAATTGAGAGAAAAGATCTATTTGATATTACCAGAGAGAAAGAAAAGAGGGTGGGACAAGAGGTACATGAAAAGGGGTTTGTTATAAAGAAGGCAGGGGCAATTAGAGAGAGGCAAAAAGAAAAATGAGGAATAACAGAAAGAGTGAGAGAGTGGTTTTAAAAAGGAGACTGAAAAAGAGGCTGTTAGTGAGATGAAGGGGATGTGAAAAGCCTGACAGCCTGAGAGGCAGTGAGATGAATTATTTTGTGATAGTAAACACATTTTCAAGCAGAAGATTACAGCGCCTGTAAACAGATGAATGCATGCTATCTCATCATATTGTGGCTCTGTAGTAATTGTCCCTCCGCAGCTTCTGTTTGAGGTATCATGTAATATGCTGATGCCTGCGCGTGTTTGTCACCTTCTGGCTCAGGTGTCTTTTATGAAAGAGATTCCATATAAACACAAAATGAATAATGCCGGTTCTGTTAATAAGAATACCCCAGAATAAATGCTTTATATGGGCACAGCAGTGATGTGATTGATGTAGGTGTGTTAGTCAAGCTTCCATAATGACAGGAAAAATGTTATTATACAACCAAAGCATTATGACCTTTTCTCCAGTTGTGTTTTTTTTTGGCATTCATAAATTTTCTCCTACTTAGACGTAATTTCTGCACAGAGTAAAAATGACAAAAATCACCTGCTTGGCTCTGAGACGCTCTATTATGCTCATTTACACCTCAGCTTATTTATTTATTTATTCAATTCTTGGACTTTACTAGAGGTGCTGTGCATGATTCACATCTCAAAAAGTAATCATTGATTGTCTTATACTGCAGCACTTCAGTTCATTCACTCTCTAAAATTAATCGTTTAGCTTCTCTTCTTTAAAGCACAGCCTTTAAGCCTGCTTTCTTCTGATTGGCAGCCCCTGCAAAGCAAAATGTTTTAATAGCAGGTGGGTGGAGCTTCTGTGGTTATAGCTGATGCCAACAGTAGGAAAATAAACTGCCTGGAACTGAATATTTGGCTCAGAGAGATACTTAAGATAAGATAAGATAAAACTTTATTAATCCCTCAGGTGGGTTCCTCTGGGAAATTGTACATACACTGACCTCACTTTCTAAACTTTATCCATGTTTAATATGTGTCACGGTTTGCGGGGGCAAGCCGTGTGGAATATATATAGGACCAAAAGGCGGCAGCTCTGGTGCAGGTGAGTGTTTATTAACAACAAAAATGCAAACAACAAAGGCGCTAGGAACATGAAACTGAAACCTAAACTGGGTAAACTAACAACACAAACCAGAACCGAAGATGCAGGGAGATCCGGAGAACTATACACGGAGAGACGCAGGGAGACCGAGGGGAAACAACACAGACGAACCAGCAACTACTATGACAGAAGACACAACTTAAATACACTCAGAGAACACAGGGGGATTACATACAGGTGGGGACACAGCTGGGAGTAATTAACATGACGAGACTAGGGAGGCAAACTGAAAACACTCACATAAGACACAGACCTTCACAATAAAACAGGAACTTACACATGAAAGGACACAAACTAAGAAACGCGGACTAGATACAGGAACACACGGGCAGAACAGAGTAAACACTAACCAGAGGAAGAACAGAACCAAAATCGCGAAGAGAAAACACAAAACGCTGGGTCAAAAGGACCCAGGATCATGACAATATGAACATTTGTTGCCTTGGAAACCCAGATAACCCACCTTCTCTGGGGGAAAATACCCATACAGCCAAGGTATGCAGAATAGCATTTCTTTTAATGCAAGATATGTCAAAGTAGCAGAAGCACTGTAACTACAGAGGGCAAGGCCTTACTGAATGGTTTGTTGAATATGAAAAACATATCAGTCTTATGTTGTGACTTTCTTGGTTATCAGATTTCAAACCACTCAAATAGTTATAGTAGGTTTTGGACATGCGTGTCAGACAGCGCTTTCTGCCATTTAAAGCACTAAATGAAGTTCTTTTTTTTTAAAGAGTGGTGTAAATCCCTCCATTGGATTTCCAGGAAGGTACAGAATCAGTAAAAATGTGCCGTGATGCTGTGATGCCCAATATGACTGCTGTTGGCTTTTTCTGCTAGTTTGAGAAACAGTCAGCCAAAAAGGTTGCTCACAGTGTCTTCGCTTTTTATATAATGAGCTAGATACTTAGCAATGTTTATTTAAAAAAAATCTATTAAAGGGAGTCCCTGTTTAGAATAACTGTGACAATAAACAGATTTTAACCTTCCTTTTAACTATGCAAGTGTTCAAGCTACTACAGTGCGACATCACCCTTTGGGCTACAAACACCGGGATCTAATTAATGGAGCAAAGTTGGTGTGTTCTGTAGGTGCTGTGTGAATAAGCCGGGGCTCAGCCACAAATACCCCTGTATCAGTGAAAAACTGAAACACTGTGGAGCATTGTTGGCACTTTTATTGTTCGAAAGGTCAGTTTCTAATGACTTTTTTAAAATTACAGTATTTTTGGACAGTGGTTTTTCTTTTATTCTATTCTTTTCCTTATCTCCCTCTAATGTACTGCACTGTTTTATATTCCCTATTTTTAGACATGTATAGCTAAAAACTCCTACTTAACACTGTTCTACAAACTTTTTATAAAAATAAAAGAATTATAGCCTCAACTGTGTCTATTTGTACGCACAGTTGAAGCCATAAGTGCAAAAGCCCCACCCACTCTCTGGTCAAACCTTCTTCTTGCAATGGTCTGCCAATCATAATATGGTTGCTTGAAGGAAGGGGAAAGGAGACACAATTGATTATTCCAGCTAGTGGATGAGCTGAGGAGATGCACCAGAGGATCAAGGATTATTTTTGTGGCTCGATTTCCTCAGTGTGTGGTTTTTTGGGGGTTTTTTTGTCCTGTCTCTCTCCCCTAACCCCCAACCGGTTGTGGCAGATGGCCATTCCTCCCTGAGCCTGGTTCTGTTTGAGCTTTCTTCCTGTTGAAAGGGAGTTTTTCCTTCCCGCTGTCACCAAGTGCTTGTTCAAAGGAGGTGGTTTGATTGTTGGGGTTTCACTGTATTGTTGTAGAGTCTTTACTGTCCAAAATAAAGTACCTTGAGGTGACTGCTGTTGTGATTTGGTGCTATATAAAAATAGAACTGAATTAAATTGAAATTTTGAGCTGTAGTTCATGCAAATGTGCTCTAGTATAGTCCAAGCATGAAAACGTGAAACTGGAAATGAGCAGAATAGGTCCCCCTTAAAGATTAAAGATTAAAGTTGGCCTTTTGTGCTGTATTCATTTATGTTAAACTGGTATGTTTTAAAATAGATTTTAAGATTTTATTGACTGACTTTAAAGGGTTTTCATGAACCATATACACCAGAATGTAGTGAAGGGAACAATGGTTACAGTCAGGGCTGAGTGGGCTGAGTCAGTTACTATATTTAAGTTTCATATTTCAATATATTTTTAGGGGAAAAACATTCCTGATTTTTTTTAAATACATTTCCCAAACCGTTTCTCTCTCTTTTACTTTTACTATGGTTTAGCTGTCCTCATATGCGTTTTTTTCAAATGTTTGCTTCATTTAGTTGCTGCTGTCAAAATGCTCAGCAACAGAAAATTTGCTCAGAAAATTTGTAATATGCTATATAAATTAAAGTTATTATTTTTACTATTCTGTGTTTCAGGACGGCTCACGCACAGGGTAAAGCTGAGGCGGCGGTAGCAGCAGCTCAGAAGGCCCAGGAAGAGAGTCGCATCGCGAGGGTCACTGCCAAGCAGTTCTCCCCTTCTTTCCAGCACCCAGGAAATGGTGGGCAACCATACATGCACTGATTAAAAATTTTATATATAGCACATGTTCATATCCGTCTCTATAGAGATCCAGAAACCAAGCCAAGCAGGCAGCAATACGTAAGCATACACCCCGAACACACAAAACACATCAAGAGCTGTGTGTGTGGTAAAGGTCAACGCCAACCACCCTCCAGCTTTGCGGTTCTGCAACTGTCACTCATACCTGTAGAACGCTGCAGGTAGCCTACACAGTCCAACATGCAGCGTGACACACACGCACACAGTGACTTCATGCCGTGCGCTGTACACACACACGGAGCTGAGATGACAGTGATTGTTCTTTTGCCGTCAATTCTGCTCGTCTGCTTCTTCGCACAGCTAAAAAAAAACCTCACACACACAGAGTTGTGAGAGCATCTTTGTCAACAAGCATCAGCGCTGACATTTTGCAGGATGTTTGTTTTGATAACCTGTTTTGATAATCATCATCTACCTTACTGTTGCCGCCTCTTCTGCTTTCTGACAAAAAATAAAGGACTGTATAGAAAGATGTAAAGGTGGAATGGATGAGAAGATCGATTATGGAAGGATCTTTACACTTCTTCTCCTCCCAGTTTAATTTTTGTAAATGTTTTTTTAAACAGGCTTATAAAAAATCAGTGAGATGGCTTGTGTTTTTATACTTGACATATTTTTTTTTTATTTGGAAGGCATTGCCAGGCAACTTTGGCGCCATGTAGCTGATTTGTTAATGTTAATCAAGTGGACTTTGAGTGGAGGGAAACTGCTGCAGTGCACAAGTCCTTCAGCAGACACAGAACTCCCTACTGTGCTTTGTTCACTGTTTACGTAACAGTTTCAGAAAAACATGGAGAGTAGCTAGAATATTCACAATTTACCGTGTGATATTTTTTTAAGTTTATTTATTTATTTATTTTTGTAAAAGTCTCAAAAACTCACAAAAACTGTATGTATCAAATGTGATACACTAGCCATAAACCCGGCATGCTTGTGCGTGGCTTGTCCGTAGTTGCTGTGCCCATGTTGTAGCTATTTACTGTCAGAAGGGGGCAGTGTCCTGGTTGGCCTGTCACTTAGGGGCTGCTATGGAGAAAAGTCATAATTTACAAAAAATACTTATCAAATACTGCAACCATTGTTTGCAATTTACACAAATGCTTTTTGAAAAATGTTTTGTACAGTCTTTACTGCTCGCAGAGATCTTGACATCAACTCTTTTCTGTTCAAGCCAGCTTTTTAATCAGTCAGCATTTGACCTATATAGTCATCAAAAAGGAACCTGACAAACCAGTGGGTGACATCTACCTACAACCATCTCTTATACTGTGTGATTGGGCTACACACTGCAAGCTTTTTGGTGTTTTTGTGTTGTTAAATTCCCACAATCCCAAAGATCTGCACAAACAGAGACTTACTTAATAATGCTTTTTTACTACAAGCCAAAGTTTCACATTTTACACAAACATTTATTCATTTATTCTGGGCTTTTGAGCACTTATCCTCTGTCACATATACACTGAAACTCTAATGAATACACTGAATCGGGGGAATTTGGGGTTCAGTATTTTGCCCAACAATACTTCAACATGCTGACTGGAGCAGCTGGAGGTTGCTGTACCATAAATGCTACAGTCGTCTGATGACTTCCCTTCTCTTCTTCTTCTGTCTCCTCTCCTATGTGCTCTGTGCTCTGTCTACCCCACATTGCACATGCACAAATTAATTAAATCAAATGAATTATTTTTGTTTTGATCATTATGTTTTCCTCTTTGGCTTCTTGGTGATGTGGGAGAAATGAGAGTTCTGTTGGCCCAGTGGCTTTAATCCTGTAAGCAGATGGAGTAGGGAAAACACTGCAAACATAATGTCTAAAGAAAATTGTATTGTTTTCTTGACAGTGTTAAATTCAGCCCCCACTCTAACCCAGTCATTTTTACACATGTAACGAGATTTTATGCAGTGTTGTGCAACTTGTGGGATTATTTTCTGTGGGTGTTGTCACACTTACTCACCAGCCTAAAACAGTTGCATGTGATAATTGGAATTGCAATGATATATTTTATGTAATTGTAAGATTTAACCCCATCATGTTTTTACAACAGGCCCTTACTTTTTATTTATATAAGTTTTATGTTATTTTTTTCTACAGTGATACTGGTGTATCATTTAGAAACCCAGATTGGGTAATTCCAACAAGTAAAACTCCTTCATCTCCTCCTTCTCATCCTGAATGCCTTTCTGATGTCTTCTGCAGGTATGGAAGTGCAGCGTCCCAAACGTCAAGTGTCCAGTGAAGTGGAGGGCGAGGGTTTGTCGAGTAGCGCTGGTACGGCCGACAGTCCTGACCTGTATGTGAAGAGCGCAGCCTCTGACGACCCCTCTAACGACGCTGCAACCCCTGATCTCAGCCCGCCTTCGTCTTCGCCACCCCACACTCCGCCGCCACCTGCCCGGCCGTCGCAACGCACCAAGAGTGCCCGTTTCCACCGGCAGAGCGCAGTGGACCATGGGGACAGGGGAAGGGAGGGGGGAGAAAGAGGTGAGAAAGGTATGGGGGTGGTGCAGACAGAAATTCAGGTGTTGATGGAGGGAGGCAGTGTGGGAGGCGAAGGTGTTGGAGGTGGAGGAGGGAAGGGGGAGTATCCACGGGCCAACAGCTGGAGTGAAGACAAAAGACGGGGAATGTTGTCAAAAGGAGGTGGGGTCAGTGGGAGAGGCACTAGCCGGACCAACGGACACAAACACAGCTCCTCTAATCACAAGTCGCGGGAGCACAGCTCTTCCAATCACAGACAGGCCAGGTGGACAGAGTCATCCTCATCTGCCTCTTGGACGTCCAGCCACAGGGGCGTGCACGGCAGGGGAGGCCGGCTGCTGGAGCAGGACGAGGAGAAAATTAGCAACTACGAGATGGAGATGAAGCCTTTACAGCCCAGAGACTCAACCACCCACAAGCCCCATGGGCACGGGGAGGAGAGGCACGGTCACGGAGAGGGGCGTTCACACGCCGTACAGCGACAGAGGCACAAGAACCGAGATGGGAGGGAGGGAAGGGAAGGGAAAGAGGGGAGGGAAGGGGGAAAGGACTCAGCGCACAAGCTGGACAGACAGGGGGAGAAGCTGGACTCACGGCCTCTGCGCCGGGACCTCACCCTCTCCCCCCCTCTTAAATCCTCCCCCATCACACCGATGCAGCAGGACCACAGCCTCACACAGAGCAAAGGCAATTCGGTAAGACCGTCTTATTCTCTTACACGCCGACACTTTACCAGCTCTAAAAGACGAGGTCAAAACGGCACAAGGGATTTTTTCCCCACAGAGCTGTTGATTTCTGGCACTTAACGTCTAAATCATCACTTGCGCTTCACTAGCCACTGGAATATAACAGCTGACTGCTATAATGTTAGATTAATGATTCTTCAGACCATTTTTTTCAGCTTTAAATCTTAAGGTTGCAATCAGACCTGAAAGTTAAACTGTTACAACACAAATACCTCTGATGGCACAAAACTCAGCTCTTATGTTCCTTGCCTTGAAAACAACAATAAGTAGTTTTCTTGGGGTACTGTGTGTGTGGTTGCATTGCATGAGAGAGGACACAAGCAGCTATATGCAATATCCATCCATCCATCCATCCATCCATCCATCCATCCATCCATCCATCCGGGGGAGGGGAAGGGGGGACTGGAACCATTCCCAGGCACAGGGGATAAGAGGAAGGGTACACCCTGGACAGGTCACCAGTCTGTCACAGGGCTTTTATGCAAGAGTTTTATAAATTTGTATGATTTGGGCTTCAGTTAAGATTAGTTAAACCTCTTAGCTCCCAGAAATCCTGCCTATGCCAAACTTGCTCAATAGTACACCACTCTGGTTTCTGTGCATTTTGTGGCCATATGCTGTGCCTGATGCACATTGACCGTGATGAGCTCTCTCATTTATTATCACGCTTTGTGCTGATAAATTTGTGCTGAAAGCATTTTTATTATTCTCAGGAACAAACAGCTGCAGAGCAGATTGGCAGAGTCAGCAATTTCTTTAATTAGTTTGATTTGTTTTACTGAACAGTAACACAAACCTTTCCTCTGGTTTGAATCCGGTCGTCTTAATAAATACTGTCGTATTCCTGTGGATGTGGCCATGTGAAAGAAACATACAGACCTGTTTCAGTAATTATATATGTGTGGAAGCAGTTCCTCCACTAAGTCTGTTTGGGAGAATTGCCTTAATGTGCTTAAGCTTAACTTCATATAATACTGTGTTTAAACCTGTCGGAAGGATTCTGCAGCCCTGTCTCAATAAAGTCATGACATAAATCATGACTTAAACAAGCCCATTTAAAAAAACACAACATCTGGAAAGGCTGCACTCAAAAAAATAATTCATTGGATGAACGTAATTTTATCTTGCCTCTTATATTCCATCTAAACAAATCATGTTATATTAATCCATCTTGGTTGTGTTGTGTCAACACGATATATGTGTGTAGGTTTAACATAATATTAACATTAACATTCAATTAATTTGATTTTTGTTCAATCAACATGTTTGTACCACGTTAGTCTAATTAGATTTATTTAAATTCATCTTATATTGTTTAAACACTTTGGCACATCAAAAGTCTTGTTACAGGAACTAAAATATTTGTTTGTTACACCAACGATAATCTTGTTGAATGAATGAAATGTGACTTATGTCTGTAGTACATGTTGTATTCATATTACATAATGTTCAACAAAAGAATTCAACGGATTTACAGCAACTTCCAATCCACCCATCTCCTTATCTTTATCTGGGCTGCGGAAGTGATAGGGTAACAAGGGCAGGGTACACACTAGGTCGCTAGTCTATCATACAGAGACAAACAGCCATTTGCACTTCAACACCTTTGGGTAATTTAGAATAACCAGTTACCCTTTAACTGTGGAGGAAACCAGAGTACGCAGAGAGAACCCACTGCAAACTTTGCCACATTGTGGATTTGAACCCAGGATCTTCTTGCTCTGAGGCAACAGCACGAATCACCATGGCATTAATCTGTCAATACAGACTTAACAAAAGTAGGAAAGCTATGCTTGATGATGCTTTATGTTGTTGTCCCTGACAAGTTAAACCATAAGAAATAGTAACAGCATACACGCGGTGTGGTTGTCTGCCTCTTGTAACCCCAGTGATTTTCCAGTGGTTTGACATCTAACGTGATCTTGTGAATTTCGTGAGTCAACTCAAAAAATGAAATTGGGTGGTTGTTACATGCACAAGATCCAAACTTGTAATTTGAACTAAATAATTCCATGTTTCTATGGTGAACGTAATTAAATCATGTAGCATCTGCATGAAATTCAGCAAATTAATTTGTTCTTGTTGAGATGACATGATACAATCCAGTAAGAGTGGCTGGATCCAGGCAACTAACCTTTAAGGGTGACATCACCCTTAAAGGTGTTTGTGTCACCCGTTATCTGCAGTATTGTACGCCACAGTACTCTTCTTTCATTTATCACTCAACTATTTGTGCCACTTTTTGTGTGTACTAGCCAAAAAAGCACCATGAGTGTGTCCCCAGTGAGACTTTCTGAAAATGTGTGCTAAATGCCATCACATCCCCATCAGTGCTTTAATGACAACCACCTTTTCACGCTGCCTTCCAGTGTGGCTGTTCAGATCAAGTGGAGACCTCCCCCAAAAAAGAGTAAATGTGAGGGACCAAAATGCCCATCTTAACCACACCAATTAAGATTATGGAGAGGTTAATGTCCACCTGTTTAGTAGCATTACCAGTTTTTCTGGTCATTTTGGAGCAATGAATGTATATAAATAATATACTGTATGTAGTGTGTGATTAAAACAATGGTTAAAGTCTCTGCAGATAATTTTTCCTTTACTGTATGGGGTTGAATTTTTCTAAGAACACATGCATGTAAACCTATTAAAGTTAAAGGTTGCTGAAATTAGATTATTTTTATGTTATGCTACTGAGATACACATCATTGGCGTTTTGAAACTTTAATCAATATAATATATGTCTAACACTATGGCTGAAATTTTCCTGGCAAAATTTTTTTGAGGTGTTTTATTCAGAGATGCATTAAAGCGTGTTTCTGTCTATTTAGCTCAAAATTAAATGTGCGCTCAAAGATGTTTGAGGTACTGAGTATTTTTGTAGCCACCCACCATGCTCAAATTAAATTTTCCCTTATATCAGTTTTCGATCACTTTCATATCTTGATTAAATCTTTCCCCACGCTCATCGCTGTCATCTAGATTTAGTGGGAAAAAGTCAACAAGAGAATGTAAAAACTGCTTCTTCAGTGACAGTCTGGCACTCATTAGCTGATATGATTTCAGCATGTTATCCACAAGCTCAGCATAATTCTCTGCTCTGTGATTGCCAAGAAAATTCTGGACAACCTGCACGGATCCGTCCTATGCTGCTGATGTAGTTGGCTTCAGTTTTTTTTGAACTCACGCATCAGTTCATGAATTTCAGAATCCACAAAGACCAAACCTGGAGACCAAATGTAACTCTTAAATGCTAAAATGCATCAGCATTCCCACCTGGTCATCCTAGTTATCCAATTACTAGAAGATCATAACAACAACAAAAAGAAAAAATGTTTTTTTTTGTTGATGCTAGATAAAAAATAGTTGTCAGTTTTGGGGTCACCAAGTAAAATTTGTAAAAGCACAAGTAGAAAAATGCTTGTTGACCAGTGTAGCATTTGCTGATAATGTAGCACTTCACCTTCTTGTGGAAACACTCCGACTGCTAGCTGCATAAAAGCCAAGATGATGTTCTCCATAAGAGCAGCTTTAAGTGATGCCACAGTGGCCAAGTCCATATTTTATGTACAGTCTGTGGTTCAGGGCCTTTATGAACACATTCAGACAGCATGTCTTAATAACTCTGTAACGCTGTAACGAGATAAGCTCTGATATCGTCAGGAACACTCATTCTCTTACAGTTACAGGACTTGTAGTAAGTTAGTGACTCATGGACCTGCCATATTTACAAAAATAACCATTTCTTCTGGAAATTGTATCTGTCTTTTTCATAAAAAGCATGTAGAAAATAAACATTATTCTGGTTTTAGATTGTTTTGATACCTTATTTGTCTTTATAGCCTTTTAGCTCCCTTCACTTCTATTCACTGAGGACTATCTTCCAAGCGCCCTCTACTGTCCTCGAGTCTGAACTGAATCTAGTTTCTGAACCCTAAAGAAAGTGGAATGGTAGCTCTGAGTTCACCAGCTGTTCATTAACTTTGCCTGCAATTTAGTGCTGGGCAAGTAAAGAGAGATTTTATCAAACTTTTATTTCCTGGAAACACTCTGCTGCTCAAACACGTTTTATGCAAGTAAGTATGAAGCCAAAAGGCACTGAACAACTTTGGGTATAACATAAGTGACCCATTACACTTTACATTAAGCAATTTGACTTCATATAAAGTTGTTTACATAAAATATAAGTTATTACTCGGAATTTTAGCATGAAATTCTCCACTTGGCTTCAGTATCAGTGGACAGCAGCTGAATGGAGCGTTTTTCATATCTGTCATGTCACTGCCACACATTGATTTGACTAAAAGGATTTGTTGCCCACTGTCATGAGGATACATCCCATCCCCAGTGACATAACACAATGTTATCCCACATATTAAGATAATCCGGGTGGAGAGGCACAAGGTTTAACCTTATGAAATAAAGAAAGATTTTTTTGTACTGTGAGCGAGCGGGGAGGGATTATGCTGCTGTAATATAATTTTTTGGCTTCATCTTGACTTAGGCTGGTGGATGGCCCCATCCACGCTAATCCTGGGTGATAATATGGTCGCGGCATTAGCTAATGAAAGCAACAGGAAAATCACCAAGTGAAAACCACACATCGTACGCCGCAGACGTTCACTGAGCACATAAGGACGCACCCCATTTCTCCCTCTCGCACTCTCACTTTGCTTGTGTGTAAACTGCTAAATACAGTTCCTCGCTCCTCAAACAACTTGCTCACTTTAATCAGAATTTTTCTGCAGCAGCGTGATGGCTTTAGTGGCTGAGGCCGGTTGCTCATCAGTTCAGTGTGTGCTGCTACCTGCTACATGCAAACACAAAGCCTTAGACACATGGACACACACACTGATAGAGATACACAGAACCCCAGCAATCCTCTCTGCACCTTAGTAACAGCAGACTGGCAAACTAGCCCCATCCTCACAGACGGCCCCCTATTGGTTAACCAGCGCTCTGTTGCTAGGGAACAGCGTATGCCTTGCTCCAACGGCGCCAATCAGTGGGCGCGTGTCAGTGACAAAGGGGGGGGGGGGGGGAGGTAGGGTGCTTGTGTGTGTGTTTGTGTGTTTGCAGCCGCAGAGAAACAAGTGAGATTTGTGTAAGACAGGTTCACAGCATGCACAGATACTATCACACTCAGATAAATACACAGCGAGAACGCCATGGGAATGGACACCGGGGCCCCTTCCGCATGCAGATGTGCAGCAGCACAAACACAGGCCCTCAAAATCAATCAGTCGATTGATCACTTACATCCGTCCATGAAGTGTTCGTACAAGTTTGCAACAGAAAGATGCATACAATAAAATTACTTTAAAAAAAGATGTGTTTTCTTTACCGTGTCTGCTCTAACATGAATACTCTGGACTGAAATAGTCACTCAAGAACATCAACTCAGCATCATGTAACACAGAAGCCAACCTCTGTGCATCCCATAGGCTCATATTTACATGAAGCTGCATCCCCATGGCCCATGTCCTACAACAACCATTAGTAACTCGATGACGAAGATATCTAAAAAGTAAACAACTAAAGTTACATTTAAAAATAAAAAGCATATTAGCGGATACATCTGAGACAAGCGCTGAAAATATCTTTAAGATTAGCTGCCTCTGGAGGATCCCAGACTGTTTCTTTATTAGTCTTAGTTGCAGATTGTGGAGGAACAGGTGAAAAGCCCGAGACAGATGAAAGAAAAATTAGCAGGAATGTGTAATAAAAAGCATAAATAGACGTGTAATCAGTCACTAAAGTAAACTAGAAGCAGAAAAAGACAAATCTACTACAGAAAATAATCTGTCCTCTCCTGCTAATCCTGGTCAGCACACCTGCTGCATTTTGGCTTCTCTGCAGTTCATCCAAATCTTCCTTGGTATAGGCCACAAAAGAAACCATTACAGTACAGTTGTCAACCCCTGTAAGTGATAAAAGCACGAACAGGTCTCTCTGTATCTGCGTGGGAGAGATATGGCTGTGCTTTTGCAGCATTTCTTAAGATGATAAAAAGGCAGTTTTTGCGATATTTTGTCTGTGCACTTCAAAATTCAGATGAGGATCAAAACGCACACCAAGGTTACTAGCTTGGGGCGTATGTTGTGTGCTTGTGTTAAGGATTTTTTCAAAGTCACCTCAAAACTGAATCACTGCTTTAATTATCAGAACCTCTGTCTTTGATGCCGTGTAGGACTGTTTGACGGATAAAAACAGTCGTATTGTGACTTGTTGCGTCTACCAACAAGCGAGTGCCTTTAATGCAGACTTTTATAGCTATATGGATACTCTCTTAATTAAAAACATTACGGTAATTTAATTGTTGTGTCCTCCAGTGTTAATATTTCAGGTCTGAAAAACTAATTTTTTCAGGCTGGGCATCGTGATGGTGTAAATAACAAGACTTCAAACAAAAGTCCAGTTCTTTCTTTTTTTTTTTATTGAGGCTAAATTTGGAATGCACCATGCATACTGATGCTAAATTTTTACTACCAAAACATATTGTAATGTAGACACGCTAGCTGGTGTTTTCAGTGCACAGGTAGTACAGCTGCATCAATCTTCTAACTCTCAGCATGATAGCAAGTAATTGTGTTTTCCACAAAGTGCAGCTATTCATTTGAGAGGCACACAGCATCCAGCTCAGTCCCAATTCACTTCAGTTTTATTTATACTGGACCAGTCCACAATAAAAGTCATGTCAATGTTCTTTATGTTGGAAGGAAAAACTCCCTTTGAACAGGAAGAAACTTCCAGGCAAACCAGGCTCTGGGAGCGAACAGGTTCAGGGGAGAAAACACGAACTATGGGAGAGCACAGGTAAAAGTTAAGTGGGATGTAAACATGCTAGGAGTCAGAGAGAAATGCTCAGTGCAGCATGAGAAGTCCCTCAGAAGTCTTAGCCCATAGTAGCATAATTAAGACATGGCTGATGGTCATCTGATCTAGTATTATTTTGAGCTTAGAGAGAGTTTCTCTCTCCTGAAACCCAACCGGGAGCTGGTTCCACAGAAGAGGGATCTAATAGCGGAAAACTCTGCCTCCCATTCTACTTAGAGTACAAAAAAGTCTGCAGTGTAAGAGCAAAGGCCTCTGTTGGGATAACATGATACTATGAGATCTTTAAGACATGATGGGACTAAATTTTTAAGACTTTCTTTGTTGGGAGAAGGATTTTAAATTTAACAGGGAGCCAATGAAGAGAACCCAATGTGGGATAAATATGCTCTGTCTCTTTTTGGTACCCGTTAGTCTTTTCACTGCAGCATTTTGGATCAGCTGAGGTTTGTGTAGGGAGCTGTTAGAGCAGCCTGATAATTAGAAACTAGAATAGTCCAGCCTTGGCGAAAACAGTGCATGAAATTTCTAATTTTAGCAATATTGTGCGGATGAAGATATATGTTTGTGGTGTGTGCTCCATATATTTTACTAATTGAAAATACTAGTTACAAATAAACGTTCTCCAGAACCAATGAAGGAATTAGACTTAAGGCCAATCTATTATATAATCAAGTACCCACTTTTTTAAAAGGGTGCTCTTAGAAGTTGGGTGTCAATATGGAAGTCATTAGTATCAAGTGGTGTGATAACACAAATAAGGACCTCATTTTTTAAATAAATTAGGTTAAATAAAACACACAAAAACAGGCCATCAGATGAATCATCCACTTGTGGTCTGGTAATCATTTATGACACGGATCTGTGATAAGCCTATCGCTGTGTTGATCAGCACAAACCTTGTTTACAGCCTCTGGACAGATTCATTTACAACTGTGTTGCACTAATGCAGCTTAATAAGTGTGTGTAGAGGTTCACGGAGTCCTATTTTCCCTCTCCCACTGCAGCGATTGTTAAAATTATTTCAGAGGTAGACTTAATTAAAACCATAGGTCTTCTGCAGGTCCTCCTCTTTCGGTAAATCTTTTATTAAGAGTAAAAATCCGCTCTGTGTGTGCTAATGCCAGTGCAGTGCGTTATTTTGCAAAAGACAAAAAGTGGTCGTGTCAGTGGATATACTCGTTTTACTTGCACATAATTACCCACAGCGTACAGGTGGTCAGAAAGACTGGCCTTCACCCACATGACCCAGGTTGTCAGCAAGCATCTGCTGAAGTGTCACTGAGCAAGACACCACAGTGACACCAGCTCAAGGCTTCTGTAGTGCAGCCAAGCTTCACCTCTGACCTCACTCTCTCAGAGAATTTAGGCTTCCTTGTTCGATAAAGGCAGAAATGGAGTATTTATATTCACGTGCAGTTTTCGCCTTCGATCTTTTTCCTGTTTGTGTTTATTGAAAGTCTTTAACAAGAAGACAGGTAACACAATGCAAGGCAACAAAGAGATCACAAAAATTTCTGGTAGGCTTAAAACAGTTAACAGAAGCTATGTAAGTAAAACCCAATAGCTGTCTTTGGATTTTTACATGCATCACCACTCCTGCTGGTCTTTTCTCAAGTACTGCTGGTCAAAAAGGCAACTTGGCCCTTTCAAATTGTTTCTTTTCTGTGACATTTATTTTAGGTTACATATTTTACATGGACAGGGGTGCAATGGTTAGCACTGTTGCCTCAAAGCAAGAAGGTCTTGGGTTTAACTCCATCAACTCTAGCTTCCTCCCACAGTCCAAAGACATGCAGTTAGTGGCATTAGGTTAATTGGTGACTCTAAATTACCAATGAGTGTGAATGGTTGTCTGTCTGTGTGTATTAGCCCTGTAGCAGACTGGCGATCTGTCTGGGGTGTACTGGCCTCTTGCCCTATGACAGCAGTGTTGGGCAAGTTGCATTGAAAAAGTAATTAATTATAGTTACTAGTTACTTCTTCAAAAAAGTAACTGAGTTACTAACTGAGTTACAAGATTCTAAAAGTAATTAATTACTTAAAAAGTAACTATTACGTTACTTTAAAAAAAAAAAACTTTAACCATGGGGTCCAGGGTAGAATTGGCCATTTTTAACTACTTTTGATGTTTCCTCTACATTTCACCTTTAAAAACTATTTACTTTGCCTTGTTTGGTATCATCCTTTTAAGCACAACCTCACGTGTCTGAATTTACAGTTATTCTTTCATTTTGACATACTGTGTTAACACAATTGATCTAAAATCAGACAAAAAAAAACCATAAAATCCGAGTAGAAAAAGTTATATTTTTTACTGTAACAACCACAAACATGTTTAATGAATCATATTTCATAACTTTAAATGCAAATATAAATTGTCAGTTTTAAAAATCCTATGCACAAGTTTTGCAAACAACAAAGTTATTTGCATCCATTTACCTTTTACCTTGATTTTTTAAATAACCATTTCAAACTATTTACAGAACAATCAGCTGTTCTGCATTCAATAAGATGCAACACAAATTATTTGTGCCACTCCAAAAAAATAATTTCTGTCCACTATAAAGGAGAACATCACAGCCTGATACCTGCAGGTCTGACAGCAGGTGTATCACTCCTGTTTCTACCTGGAGACAGCAGTCGCCTCATTGTTCTGACACACAACACAAAACTATCCACAACACTACACACTAACTACACAAGACAACACATTAACTACACACTCCAAACATGCTAAACGTCGCAAATCTGTCACATCTCAAAACTCGCTCGCTCTCTTTTTCTGCTGCCTTTCTCTCTCTCTCTCTCTCTCGCCGTCACTCCTAAAACTTCCCCCTCTTCCTAAACAACCAAATGTCATGTTGCCATATCATTTTTGATTGGTCGACATGTTACATTTTTCCATCAACACGAACAGGCTGATTTTTGTTTTGTTTTTGGTTTTTTTGCTCATAAGCAGAGAGTGCTCGCTGCGCTGTCCTTAGACAGTAAACGTGACGAAACTATTGAGGAAAAAACGCCGCGTATATATTGTTTGTCATGACTCTGGCTTTACGTGGCCTATTGACACAATTTAAAAACTGGTATATATCACCT
Organism: Aulonocara stuartgranti; assembly: GCF_965226115.1. Classification (NCBI taxonomy): domain Eukaryota; kingdom Metazoa; phylum Chordata; class Actinopteri; order Cichliformes; family Cichlidae; genus Aulonocara; species Aulonocara stuartgranti. The sequence continues at coordinate 10,816,305 of NC_138945.1, read as the reverse complement.
TGTTGCTTTGTCATCTTGAAGTGGTCATGTGATTGGCTTACCACGACAACTTTAGTATTTCTCAGTCAAACAGCAGCACTCATGCGATTATTTTGCCCCCTCAGCTCCAGGTGTTGTGCCAAAAAGTAACTGCTGCCTGCGGGAGCGCGTGGAGCTGCTAATCACTGTAGCGCCCAGATTACTTACGTAGACAGCTACTTCAGTGGAACTGATATAAGACGCGATAAGCTGAACACAGCTTCAACCATCTGTTTGTTGAAAAATAGTAACGCGACCGCACCACATTTTCTTGTTAGTAACGGTAACGGCGGTGTAACGATAGAAATAGCAATTAGTTTGATTACTCGTTACTGAAAAAAGTAACGCCGTTGCTTGTAACGCTGTTATTCCCGTCACTGATGACAGCTGAGATATACTCAGCCCCCCTGTGACCCTGATAACGACAGAAGAAAAGAAAGGATGGATATTTTAGATAACATATTATTTTGTGTGTCATGTTTTCCAGTATCACCTCCACTGCAAATCAAATAACAAGAATGAAAAGTAATAATATTGTATTAGTTGGTGTATGTGTGTGTATTATTCTTCTGTAAACAATATATTCTGAGCTTAGAGATGGATACAAAAAAGACCTTAAAATACTTTTTTTTAAGACTTTTATTACAACATCATAAAATAGCAAATTAACAGCAGTTTTTAAATATATTTTAGAGGAAAGCAGAATAGTATAAAAAACAAAATACTCACATTTGTTTAAAGAGTTCCATGATCTGATATTGAAATTTTGTCTTTGAGAGAAATGCTTAAATTAAGAAACCAACATGTATTGCATATTTTAAGTCAGTATCCTAAGCTCGCTTTAACTGGGAGTTGTTTACTGTGCCAGTCCAACATACCTTAATGAATATGGTAACTTACCATAACTAACTAGGGGCTTTTATTGTGAAAAGCAGAGATATTCCAAGTTCCTTCTGTTGTCCTGGAGAGATTTAGGACTAGGTCTTCAAAAATGTCACAACACTGTATTTAACTTGACACTTGTGTGTTCAAGATGATCTGTACTGAAAATCCCAGAACTACAGGATTTGTAAACTAGTAATATGCCACAGATGAAATACCAGAATTCATCTGACAGCGGCAGTTATGCAGTGAGCAGTGCAATAACACAGTTTCCAAAAAGAACAAGAATAAATTAGATAAGAAAATGAATGAATGGATAAACAGAAGAATAATGAATACTGTTTTGTTTAAGACAATCACGTGTGAGCACTAAAAATATGGCAATAATGAAAACAGGATCTCCACTATAGCCTCCAAAGGGTTTGCACTGTTAAGAAAAGGTTTTCCAGTTCAACCAAGCCTTAGAGTATTTTAGCTGATGCCAGGAATTCTCATTTTCTTGTTGACCAAAGTCACACTTTCTGTCATATTGGCTGAAGCTGAATTAAACCTGCCATATCCTGCTGGGGAGTGAGTTTAGGGCTTTAGAGATGATATACCTCAAGGCGTATGTGTGTGTGTGTATATATATGTATGTGTGTGTATGTATATATATATATATATATATATATATATATATATATATATATATATATATATATATCTGAGGAGATAAAAGGATGAATATAAATGTGAGTGGTTTTCAGGTTGAATGTACTGAAAACAGCCTCTATTGTGAGCTCTGTGTGTGTGTGTGTGTGTGTGTGTGTGTCTTTATTATTGACACTTTCTCTCTTTTCTCTCTTTCTCTCCCACGCAGGCATACAGCTCCATCCTGGTTGTCATGGTGATTCTGCTCAACATTGGAGTGGCTATTTTGTTTATCCACTTTTTTATTTAAAGACAGCACCGCTTTCAGAGTCAGCCCACCTATGCTACAACAACTATAAATTCATATGAGTATTACGGCGAATCTGCTGCCCCTTCGTGTTCCTGGTGAGATTACTGCAACCAGCTGGGACCAAGGAAGGCTCCACCCTCATTTGGGCTAAAGGTGGCTAACCCAAACTAAGCAGAGCTTGGTCCGGCCGTCCTGGAAGAAATGCTGAAGTGCAGAGCCCAAAGGGGTGGACAAAGGAGGGGTAAAGCAGTCCAGATGACTGGACTGCAGTGAGATAATATAGTCCAGAAACTGGACTTAAGTGAGCTTCAGAGGTTCACGTCAAGACTCGAGTGGGCTGCCTGATTCTCAGGCACGAAAGCTGCAGCTGGCATTTACAGCAAGTGCACAGACAGGACTGACCAGACAGACTTTTTCATCTTCAAATCATAGTTTTCAACAGATTTGTAACTTAAAATTTATTTATTAACATTTTCTCTCATGTACAATACATTGATGGATATGTTCTTTATTTTGTAACCTTCCTCCCCTTCTTTCTAAAACTCCTGCCTTTTGGTTCTTCCGCCTGCCCCGGTGTTGTTACTGATGGTTGTGTGCTTATGTTCCATTGTGTTGGCTGAGACACACTCAAGAGCTGCAGAGTGTGTATGCGCTGTCCACACAAACACACATGCACACACGCACACACACACACACACACACACACTCATTGCTTTTACCCCATCCTTCTTCTTCTTTATCTGGTTAATTTTTATCGCATACTGTGTGTGAGGAGCAGCATGTTTGGATATCATGTTCACAGTGAAATGCGAGTTTCTATCAAGCTTGGATGTTTTTGCCATCACAGTGTATGCCTGTGTGTGTAGGTGTGACGGTGTGTGTGTTTGTGTGTGTGGTCTCAAAATTGCACAGTGGCCTTTCATGCTGTTCATGAACTTTACAAGAGCATCTCACGAGGACAGAGTCGGCGCACAGCAACATCTAGCCGACTAGCATCAGGTGACAGCTGCACTCGCTCCATCTCTCTCCCTCCCACTCAACCCCACCTCCACACACACCGGTCAAAGGATGGAACTTCCTCTGAGTTGGTGGACATTCACAGCACAGCGTATTGGCAGAGCCCTGCGCCTGCTGTACCACCAGCTGAGGTATTTAAAGGAAAATACCGCTTCCATCGAAGCCTCACAAATACGGCTTTCCGACTGCTTCTGTTAAAACCTAACCTGAAGATAATGACAACATCTTTTATACTATACTTGCAAGATGTCTGAAAAAAATCCTAGTCGCCCAACTGCATTGCTTTTGTAGAGCAAATTGATCCAAGTACAACAATGCATGCATATGTGCTGTAATATCTTAGTTGTGCGTTGAATCTGGAAGCTTCAGAAGCTTCAGAAGCAACATGTTAGGTTTTGACAGGAGCACAGTTTGGAGAGCGGCCTCTTTCTCATTGATTTTACTCAACTAAGCGACACAGATTGAAGTCCCTAGTTGGAGCTAGGTGATGCAATGCTGTTGTAGTAAGCAGTAGCCAGCGCCAAGTGAGGATTTATCCTTTCCATTCCTTCACTTCTCCTCTGCTGAGCAAGACGCTTACTGACACGCAAGACTGTCGCAGACAGCTGTCGTGCTTTTTAATCAACTGGATTTCTCTCAAACCGCCCAGTACAATCCCTCTGTTTCTTTCCATGTGTGCACATGACTGCTCAGAGAGTACCGTATATGAACATCTGTGTGTGTGTGTGTGTGTGTGTGTGTGTGTGTGTGTGTGTGTGTGTGTGTGCGTGTGTGCATGTGCGTGTCTGCTCGTCCTTCTCCTTCCTCATGATTGGATGGCAGGATGGCTGAAACCCTCACCATCAGTAACAACTTCCAGGAGGGGCAGAGAGGTTTGCTGTTGCTTTTCTGTCCGACAGCGTTTCTCAGGCTGTAGGCTCATTTCTGGCGTTTCCCCATGTTCTGACAACACCTCGGTCTAGAAGCTCTGCTGTATGTCATCAGCCTGGTGACGATGCCCTGCACCACCCCGTTAGTCTGCAGCATGCTACAGCATGCCAAGCTCTCTCTCTCTCTCTCTATAGTTTCACTCTCCTCTTTCTTTCTTTCTTTCTTTCTTTCTTTCTTTCTTTCTTTCTTTCTTTCTTTCCGTTTCTGGGAGTTACTCTGTTTTTCAGTTGTGTGGAGAAAAATAATGAAAGTGTTTGAAAGAAAACGACTTGGCTCCTGTATTTTTGGTTTCTCTCTCTCTTTCTTTGCGTTGCGTTGTGTTTTCATACTTTCTGTGTGTGCAGTTTTGCAGCATCCCTGATGCAGAGAGGGAGTGGTACAGAACCTGCTTGGGAGGGAGGGGTATGGTTACTATAGCAACCTTAGACCTTTCCTCCGTCAGCAGAGGGCGGGGTCTTTATTTATGGGCGGGGCTTACCTATAGAGACTAATGTGCTGAAACAGTCGAGACGATGGAGCAAGGGAGAACTGCAGGTGGAGGAGAAAGAAGATTAGAACTACATTGTAGGGCGAGGTGAGGGGACACAGTGCACTAGAGTTAGCGCATTTTATTATTACGTAAATCAGAATTTAAGCAGCACTTTTAGGGTGTGTGTACATTTTTTATCATCTGTGAGGAGGCAAATATTACGCTGGACACAACACCACGTCCGTCGGCAATGTGCCGCTGCAGCAGGCATCAGCATAGCCATCTGCTGCCATCTTCTGGACCTATATATGAACTACACCAAAAAGGCTGTAAAGTTTAAATATATACACTGTTCCGCCACAACAGTTAAAAGGAAAAAAGGAACCCAGACATGAAGTGGAAAACCTGATTTATCCTATTATAAGTCTTAGGTCCTGACATTCACACTGAGACGACCAGATCCACTTAGCTAAGTTGGATAAGTAGTTAAGTGATAGTTATCCCAGCTAAAACTGGGCGAAAGTCAGGGGGGAAACGCTGGACACATTACCAGCTCAAAACAGCATGACCAGATTCTAATATACTAAAATAAATTAAAAAAAAATGTTTTTGTGGGACATGAATTTACGGACGGGTCACAAGGGATAAAAACATGGTGCATTCCCAAAGATTAATGCCAGTTCAACCGCCATACACTTAAATTGCACTCCCTGACGACTGCAGCCTCATTCAGAAGAACACCAAACTGCCCACATCTTTAACTCAGGTCTTACTCCCAGCACACGACTTTAAAGGCACATGAAGTAGTATCAAACTCTGAACACACATCATTCTGCTCAGAGGTACTCAAAGATCAGTAACTATTGGCAAAACTCACCTCTAAGTGGAGGGGAAATGTAAAATACTGTGCCAGGACTTCCTCAAAAGTGACAGTTTATAAGTCATGATATGCATTTTTAAATACACTGATGATGCCATACTGAAATAAATAACTAAATAAACGACTAAAGGGAACTTTACCAAAAAAATCCCCGAATTTACCCCAAAAAAAAAGTGAACCAGTACTGACAGGAAACTACTATTCTGCATATTCTCTTCCGTGGAGATTATTGATTCGATATTGGAATAAAGACAACTGTTGCAGTTCTCTTTATTCCATGAAGCTGAAACTGCCTTGGAAGCATCAGTTGAGTGTGTTTCTGGCACTTTAAATACCTAATAACTAAGCGGAGTATGAACGCATGAGAAAAAGATGTGGAATAAAAGGGCAACGGATATCGCTCTGAACCAATCGCAGGAGGAGCCTCGATTAAAGACAGCTCTCGCAGCCAATCAGAGCAGACCGTTCTCTGTGGTAGGTTTGTCTTGTTACCAGAGTTGGGATAATGTTATATACAGCTGTTTTTCTCGCTTCCAAGATTCATGGCAGAATGAGAAGAACCTAGAAGTAAAATGTGCACCAAATTCCTTCATGGCTTCTTTAAAAAACGCCTCCAGAGTCGTCAGTGAGATTTCTTTTTAATCCACAGCTGCTTTTGATGAGGTAATGTCTAAGAAATGTTCTCGTGGTATTTCCACTGGTAACCAGCAGTAGCTTCGGGATCTACTAGTTGTGTTTACAAACTTGAAATCCGGCAGTCTTTGGCTGGTGCCCGCGGCTCCTCGTACAAGTTTTGGGAAGCCATGAGGACGGTGGAGCAACTCTACAGGAAGGGCTTGTTGTTGTGCCTTTTGGCTTGGCGGCTCGGATCAAAAAGTCTCGGTGTGTTTGAGGGTATCATTGAATGGGGCGGTGTGTTTTGATCTCGCTTGCCTTTGTGCAACCACTGTTTCTGAGCCGTCAGGGGGTCCGCGGTCCGACCGGCGGAGGGGGACACGGCGGAGGGACTCTGGGCTGCCGTGCTCCGTGGTGAATGCACTTTGGCTCCATGTGAGACGACTTTGGGGAGATTCTGGTTCGGGAAGGCCTGCTTAGGTGTCGTCTCTGCTCCGACAACAAAGGAAACGACTGTTGCTTGTTAAATTTCACTCCTGCGGCCGCTCTCAGACAAACACCGAGAACGTTGAAGTGGCAAACAGCCGCTTAAACCTAAGTTGGTAAATTAGGACTGAGTTTGCCAACGACGCCTGCGCAATTTGTGCGCACACCCGAGCGCGCTCCCTTCAAGTCGTTTTTAAAGTGAATTCTGTAGTTACTGTACCGGTCCACATACAGTGTGAGTGCGTGTGTGAGGATGGTGGAGAGCCAGAGCTGTGTTCACAGAGAGGGGGTGTACCGCTGGTTCTCCTCACTCAACTCAGCCCAGAGGGCAGAGTTCCTGTGCGGCCTGCTGGACCTTTGCGTCCCCATCGAGCTCCGTTTCCTCGGCTCGTGCTTGGAGGACTTGGCTCGCAAGGACTACCACTCTCTACGGGATGCGGAGATCAAAGCCAACAACCCCGTCGACCTGTCGGGCCTTACCAACATCACAGATGAGGTGGTGCGCAGCAAGCTGCTGGTGTCCCTCGCACTGCTCGGTTCAGACAATCGGGAGGCTGCGGGGGTCCTGTACCGGACCCTGACCCACATAGACACGGTGATCAATAACTACGGCCTGGCGCTGAACGATGGGAGGACAGAGGAGCAGTTTCTGCTGCTGTTCACCATGGCATCCAACCACCCCGCCTTCAGCTTCCACCAGAAGCAGGTGCTGAGGCAGCAGCTCAGCCAGATCCAGGACATCCTGCAGGTGAGAAAGTGCACCTATAACTCCTTCAGAGGGAGAGAAATTAGTTGGGGAGGGGGATTCACACTTTATTTGTTTACAAGAGCCGTATTTATTGGTAGACGTGTCAGAGGAAGTTCTGGCTTGATTGGCAGATGGTGCATTAAAACAGCACAGAGTGTGATATGAAATCGTGTGCCAACTTTTTTGGCAGACTGAGAACTGTTTCAAGAAACGTTGGCAAAACATGCTGGGATCTAACTTCTGGAGGGAAAATGCACAATTATCAGACAGGAAATGAGGCTATTTCACTTGAATTCTCCCACTTAGGTGCTGACACAGCTGTTCAGGAGGTTCAGTTTATGTATCAGATGGAAAAAGCCTGCACAGAGGAAGAGACTTTCAGTGAGATTTTTCTGTGGTTCCTCAAAAAGAGGAAGTGAAAGGCACTTCAGAAAACAGTACCAAGTTTGAATGATATAACCCAAATACATAACGTAAGTCCAGTTGAGGGATTTACTAAGATCCTGTGATTATCCACTGCAAAAATAGTTAAACAAGATGAAAATGGAAATTCAGATCACCTCAGCTTCGCCATCCAGGGTTATTACTGGTGCGTGGCCAGAGGTGAGGGTTTCTCTTCTGGTCAGAAAAGAAAGTGTGATTACAGCAAGTGAAACACCAGCTGGTTACAGGTGTGCAGCACATTCATGTTACCTATGCAGCAAATTACAGGTGAGATACTGTAAATGACAGGCTGCCTGTGAATGCCACAGATCTTGGTCTGTGCTGTTCAGTACTGAACAAGGTAAATTACATGGTTGTAGGTGAAAGCAACAAGTGGTGGGTTATCAGTGCTGAATAGATTGAAGAGGAGCTACCTGTGCTTATTTCAAGCTCAATATTTTCTTTCTTTCTTTCTTTCTTTCTTTCTTTCTTTCTTTCTTTCTTTCTTTCTTTCTTTCTGTTTTTTTTTTTTTACTTTGCTTCATTTAAAATTGAAGATAATCTTTAATCATCTGAAATGAGCCGTTTAAAATCTCTTTAAGCTATCTCTGCTGGGATTGGCTGTCCTTTGCAAACTGAAGGTTTTGAGGAGCAGGAATTAGTTTATCGTTTTTAGTGATAACAATGTTATTCTCTGTCGCGAAATCAATCAATGTAGAGCAGTGTCACAAACCACGGAAGCCCCAGAAAAGTGCAATCAAACGATGAGTTTATTAACAGCCCGGAGAAAACATCAACATATGTCTTCTGACCAAAATACATGTTGTGGACACTTATAAAGCAGTGGGGTACACGCCCCCCCATGGCGTCAATGACAGATTAAAATAGGTTCCAGACATTAGTCACAGTTAATCGTACATCTTTAATAGCTATAAGCAGACATACAACTTCTCTTTTCTATAACACCTTCCATACAAGGTAATAAACTTCAAGCCCTCAGGGTCTCTGAGGCTAATTATTGACTCTGATTGTCTGTTACCAAGTAGAATAAAATATATTAAGACACCAAATGAGTTGAGGCCTCAGGCCAGACACATTCCTAGATTATATGTATTATATGTACTATAAGCATGCATTGCAGTTATCCTTCTATGTTCTAGTTTCCCTCAGCATGTATCACCTGGACAGTCACGCCAGTGAAGCTTAAAACCCTTAATGAACTGAACATCAACTCAAAATAAGCACAGATATGCAATGTGTATAAAATACTTCTAACCGTACTTGTAATAAAAGTTAACATAATGGAAGGATCCTCAAATGGACATCTTCAATAAACAACTGTAATGCAGTATCAATACTGTGAGAAATATTATTAGATGAAATAATGCTGTGAAGAATGTTATTAATGCAATTATAATGATGCAGATTATATGGCAGCAATAAAAGAATTTCTGTATCTCCACATTCTCTCAGAAAAATCTCACAGTTAAACATCTCCTCCCAGAAAAACTCTTATATATGACTAAAATTTAATTTAATTACTTCCATTATGATGGAAAATCTCCTACAAATAAGCAGGAGGGTAGTTCCACATTTCTTTTTTGTGTCCTGTGCAGACCAGAGATGAATAGATAAATGGATCACGCTGTCACTCAGCATGTTGCAGGTAGTCATATTTGTGCTCTTCACCCTGGTACTGTGTGTGTTTGTTGTTCCAGGCAAGCAGTGGAGGAGGAGGAGGAGAAACTCAAGCTGCAGGGCCGAGCGGTGAACGAGCTGCCATCTGTTACGCTCAGCCGCATCACCACTATCACCGTCAGTCGGTGTCCCTGCCTCTGTCCCCCTTGTCTCCCACTGCCTGCTCCCTGCCTGATGCCAGCACTGCCTACCTGCCTCTGTCTGCCTGCCAAGCTTGCCTCACACACTGCACCTGCTGGCACAAGGTAGGAATAGTTTAACACTACACCAAGCTTCAGTTCAAACACAAAATGTATTTGAGTTTGTTTTTGGGGGGAGGGGGGTTTTGCCTCCAAACGCGAACTTGTCCTTGTGAACGCCTACTTAACTATAACTTTCCATCCATTCACTTCCGGGTGAGGGATTTACGCCCTGGACAGGTCGCTAGCCTGTCGCTAACTAATTAATGATAAATGTTCTTTTTATAAGCACAATATCAATCAGATTTATATCAACTTGTTAAAGTTTAAACATTCAGCAAATATTTATTTATTAACTTCAGCAATTGGAAATAAATATAACAGTCTTATTAAATGCAGCTTCAGGGTTCATCATAGGAATGTTATTATTTTGACGCTCAAGGCATAAAATATATCTTTCATGTTGAGACCAGTCGAGCTAATCCTAGCTCGTTTTCTTTGGCTTGATGTGCCGGGCTGTACACATCAACCCTCATACACACTGTGAGCTGAACAAAGAGGGTGAAAGCTGTGAAAGAACACGTTACAATATACAGTTTCTTAATATTGTGCTAGAAAAATGGCAAATAGGTTCAGTGAAATACAGTATATAAGTCAAAAGCAGAGTTTGTATAATTTTAACAGGTTGTTTGATATGATCACATTTATTCTTTAACACAGACTGAAGTTGGCTGCCTTTATGTTGAATTCTCGATGATCCCACACTGCTTCATTAATGTTGTAGCCTGGGCTCTGGGGAGGCCAGTCTGACTGATAGTGTCCCGTTGTGTGTTTTTTGCACTTTTACTTTTTTGAAGCTGCAGATGCTTTCCACATGGCATTGCATGGTGGATCAAAATCTGACTGTCCTGTCTTCCTCCCCTCACCCCCAAACTGGTTGCAGCAGACGGTCGCCCCTCCTTAAGCCTGGTTTTGATGAAGGCTTCTTCCTGTTAAAAAGGAGTTTTTCCTTCCCACTGTCACCAAAGTGCTTGCTCATAGTGGGTCATTTCATTATTGGGGTTTTCTGTCTCTTTATCTTGCAATACACAGTATCTTGAGGGTACTGTTGTTGTGATTTGGCGATATATAAATTGAATTGAAGAATGGCTTTGTCACAGCCATCCTCCACTGAGAACATTTCTGATGCTTGTCAAACAGCTGAAGGGCCAGATGCATCTCTTAGGTCTTGTTTGAGGTCTTTGCTGGATTTTTTCTTTCAGTTTTTTAAGGACATGACTTTCAGATACTGTTCGTCTGGTGTAGATGGCTTTTTTAGGCCTGCTACTTATTTTGTCCTCCACCTGTCCAGGTTGCTCAGATTTTCTGAGGACACATAGCACACCATGCTGAGACATGTCATGTTTTCCACTAGTAGCTCTCACCTTGTTTGTGAAAAAATATTGTTTTATGCCCGTCAAACTCTGTTGTCTTTGGCATTTTTTTATAGAGTCAACTAAATAAATGGGAACAAATAACGTGAAAGCCTGGAGAAATACTGTTCAACATCACTTTAAAACATGACAAGACCGTCTAGCTCCTTGGAAGCAAAATATAAAGAGATGAGGGGGGTGGCTTGAGACTTTTGCATAGTAATTTAAGGAAATCAAGCACATGTGTTATCAATTTTCATGTCAGTTATATTCTAGTTTTCAAGTCAGCAGGACAAGGAGTTTGAACCGTCAACCTGGCTTTTGAGGATGGACCAAACCCCATCCAGTGACAAATGATTAGAAATTGGAAAAGTGCACTTTGTGTAAAACAAACAGTATCTCTTAACAACACTCATAAAGCCATAAATATTGTATATTGGTGCTAAAATGATTACAAGCATGTGGTCTGTCAGCTTGGATGTGTTGCAATGAAAGGTGGAGTCTGTTGGAGGAGATTTCCCAAAATGGTTCATTAACCAGCTGATACAGTAACAACTGAGATAGTGTTGCAGAGATTTGAGGGATTATTTTGAAATGAATCATAAATGTGTAGTTTGGGTACTTTGTTTCTTTCTTTCACACACACACACACACACACACACACACACACACACACACACACACACACACACACACACACAGCATACGCTCTCTCAGAAGCAGGCAGACACTCCGTTTTAAACATGTGTAAGCACTGAAGGGAAAGTACCCAGCTCAGAGAGGAGCGTTTGTATTTAGTGTTTTGTTGCCCTTGGCTCTTGCTTAGTGCAGGTCAGCACATTTCTCTATGCTGAAATCAACCCTCTGTGGTGTGTGTGTGTGTGTGTGTGTGCTTCTCCAGTGAATCCCCAGGAAGTTATAAATGCTCTCTCCCTCTCTCTGTCTGTCTTTCCTTTTCTTGGCGCTCTGAAGGGAATGATGGCGTTTTATGTGCATTATCTACATTATAGCAGCTTTTCAGCTGAGCCTGCTGCTGCCTTGTGTGGATTGCCACGTGTGACACAATAGCTGAAAGCAGGGTTTATGCTAGCCACGATGCTAGGAGCACAAAAACACGTAACCACTACCAAATTTCCACATAATCAGTGGTATGGGAAAATGCACAAAACCTTAACTTAAAGCTCTGATCTGCACTAATATGAGTTTTCATTAAGAATTTATTAATATGTAAAGGTTATGGCTCTAATATACTTTGGTAACTCTTAAAAAGAAACAATAAAAACCCCCCAAACAGTACTGCCTATTAATACAGCTGCTGTACACTCATAATTAATACAACAAAACTATTAAAGCCAGTTCTGTACTTTCAGTTTTACAACTGCACAGCATAAGACTGCTGTTCTGTCTTTATATCTATACTAAACAGAGACTTAATGTGTTGTGTGTTCCACCTGGTGGGTGGTTTATTGATTGATGCAGTGTTAACATAGATGTTGCAGGTTATTGCTGCATAGGAAGACTAATATAGTGAATTAATGCTGTGCACAGATTAAATAAGAACTGCACTGTGTCTGCTGAGCTTTTGAAGCTAAGCCTGCCAGCATGCTCTTGGGGCTTTTGTTGTCACATGACCATTAGTCATGTGACGCTAACTTGTCAGCCATTTTTGTGCACCACAGTGTAGGGTTCAAGTGATTAAAGCCCCAGTAGCAAAGGGCTAGAGACCAACTGGCAACCGCTGGTTGCTAGGGAAAAATGTGCATTTTTCTGCAGACTGCATGGAAGATGCAGACTCTTCTGCAAACTACTCTCTAAATTGTGGCGAAACTGAAATGTGCGACACATATAAAGATGGAGATTGTTTGCCTTCAAGGTAAGAGTAGTGCCTTTTGAAGGCGACCTGTCTCCATTTTCAGTTTACATCACAACTTTTCAATTACTACTGCGCTGCCAGCAAACTAGCTAGTGCTAGTGGGTGTATTCCATTCAAACTGGAGGCAAATTGTGGCAGTCTGCTAGCAAGCACAAGGAAGCTTTTGGTGCAGCACCTTTATTCCAGTGATCGTGTGTTCCAAAACCTATTTTGTTTTTATTTATTCTTTTAGCTCTCATCAACTTTACTTCCAGAGGCAGAATTATTTGAAATAAAAAAGACATTTTAAACCAATGCATGCTACAGTTCTTTGGTGTGCTTGACATCAAACTTCAACTACATAATTAACCACTAGTTGGTGAACCTGAAAGTCCATACCATGATTATTTATTCATTTATTTATTGTTACACTGCATAGATTTTATCCTTGTAGTTTTAGTTCAAAGAGCTTATGTGAGCACACTGAAGGACTTTACATGACCTACCTCTGCTGCCATGGCTCATTTCTTTTCTTTTAGTGCTGATGACAGCCCCTTTTTCTTCTTCCTGTCATTGGTCCAAAATTCCAAACCATCCAAGAGTGTTTTGACACTGGAAACAAACTAAACCCTGGTTCAGTTTGATCCAGCTCTTTGTCAGTCTCAGGATTGGCTGTTTGGTGCCTGATGGTCTGTGGTAAGTTTCACACCTATAATTTTCAGTTCATGCCAAAGAAAATTCCACACTAAGCGAGTTAGGTGTGAAAAGGCCCAAAGTGCAGCTTTTATCATCTACAGAGAATAAAGCTAACATGACTCGGATTGTTTGCAATCATCAGGTAACTAACTTGTTGCTCTTTTGTTTACAACTTGATCTACTGCCCCCAAGTGGCCAAAAATGAATGAAGCTTTAAAAACAGGATTGAATTTAATGAATGTTTGTTGGGAAATTCACAGAATGCACAGAAAAACTGTTATTAGTGAGATTAACAGCATTTCTGCTTTTCTCAACTACACATAGGACAGACCTTAGTGCCACTCCAGTATTTTCCTCCTCCAGGATTTAAAGCCAACTTTCATGATCTCGTTTTAACACAAAGCAGCTGGATTCTGAGCAACTCCGGGGAGGGAGCAGTGGTCGGGAATTTGATTTTCTCCAGCAGGATCCAGCAATTGCTCATTGGTATAAACAGCAAATGCAGTATGCTGCCCACATCTGGTGGTCCTGCACAGACCTGAATAATTGCCTCATTATATGAGAGCTTTATACGTCTATAAAAACAAAGCTAGTGTCAGAATTAACAGCAGAGTCGAGCTGGTTTCTGAATGCAGGGGGAGGAGGGGCAGCTGTCAGCTCCCAGTCTGAGTTTTACAGTTTTCAGGAGGGTTTTTTTTTTTGTGCTACTTGCAGCTTTTTTGAATTACTTGGAAGGTCTCTTTCCACACTCCTTGTTTTTCTGCTTTCCTGCCTCATAATCTTGCTTATTCTTGTTGTTCTCGTGAGTGCTGCTTTTGCTTCTTGTACCTCCAGTCTGAGTTTCCATCCCCTCACTTGCAGTCTGCAGATGGAGCAGAAGTTGGCCGAGTAGCATGCGGATGTGGCAGTAGCACACTTAATTGTTTTCAGATCTACCGCCTGTTTGATTTTAGGCTATAGTATGTTTTGGCTTTTTCCCTTTGAAGAATCATCAGAGCATATCAGCTGAAGTCTTGTAACACTAATCTTTTTGTGTTTCATTTTATGACTCAGCATTATAAGGGGAATTTCCGAGGAACCGGGAGACATAACAGCAGTTAAAGAGCTGATGCTTCCCACTGTTTTTTTTTTTTTCACATTACTGTACTTAAAATGAACTTCTCATGCTAATTTACAGTTTCACATTTTTATTCTGGGATTCTATCACAGTAGCTTTGCATGATTCACAGTTCAAAGTAATCCTTATTTACCTCATACTGGAACCTCAGTTTATCCTCCTTGTGAAACCAGAACACACCCTCCCTCTGATTGGTTTGAACAGGATGTGGGTAGGGCCCGAGATGACCATGTTGTAGATAGCCCATCTAACTGACATCATCCAGATCCAATACTAGAAAAAAACAGTTTAGGGAACTCAGAGGCCTGAACAGCGATTACTGATTGCCTGTAGTTTTTCATGTTTGTCTGCAAATATTCGCTAACTACTAGTCGGGCAATAATAAATCTGCAGCCAACATGTTTCATAAGGGACAGCTTTTACTTTGAAGGTGAAACGTCTTCATATCCAGTTTCACTGCAGCTTGCAGAGTAGCTGGACAGTGTTTGTGGACACGTCTGTAACTCCCAATCAAATTGCAACTGCAGCAATATGCTAGTGACCAAAGGAATCACAAGGAGGTTTCTGCCACCCATTTGGGGAATATGTCGTTTTCCTTAGCAACAGGTGGTTGCCAGATCATTAACTTGATCCTACATTGTCACTATGATTGTCACATGTCCAAAAATGGGGGTCAAGTTAATGTTGCATTGTTTGTGTCTGCAAAACCTCAAAATGACAATTCATGGGGAAGTTTTTTAATATAATTCTATACAAATGGATTGATTCTCTGATTCAATTCATTAGCCATTAGCATTAGCTGCAGCTTATAGTAAACTAGGTAAACACTCTATGAAAGTATAGAACAATCACTGGGACCATTTTTCTTATGAGTACTTCTCCTTTTAGTGCATTAATACATTTCCTGGTCATACTTAAGAAAAAAACTTTATTTGTAACCTTATTTACCAAATAGGACTTGACCTCAATAAGGGCTACAGTGTTATCCCATTAAATGGATTTGGATGGTTCTCAGGGCATTTTTATTGAATTAAGTTGGTTAAGTGAAAAGTCTGATGGGTGTTTGATCATCCCGTCAATTCAGACTTGAAAATACTCCTCCTTGGCCTTAAGTGCAGGACCTTAAAATAAAGGCGAGTGTGAGGGTGTTAACTGGTTTGTTACTACACAATAACTTATTTTACTGGGAAGAACGACTTAACAACAGCCTCAAGTCTGGTGATTGAACTTCTGTGACTCAGTTATCTTCAGCAGCTGTGAGTTCCCTGCTTTGTGTACACAAAAGAATAACGTAGTTCTCCAGCTAAACACGTAAACAGTGCATTATCCTGACAGACTGCGAAGCTGGTTTTGGGCTGGGGTAATATTTCATAACCGCGAGGGTTCTGCTGGGATTCACAAACTGTGTTGTTTGTGTTCGAGGCTGACAGTTTGTAGCGCAGGAATGGTGCATGTTAAAGTTCTGCTTTCACCAAAGCATGCGTTAACGTCACCTTATAAACAGCAGACTTGGTGAGGATCTGTTGTAATCATAGAAATGTTTTTCCTCTCTTTTTCCATAAACCTGTAGGCAACCTCCAAAGCTAAGCTGTAAACCCATCATTAATTTGTTATCACCTTATAACATTTTTACGACTAGCTTGTTAGCACAAATTCGCCCGTTTTCACGTCCAGCAGATGACATTAGCATGAGCATCAAAGGCCATGTGATGAAGGCATGTCTAATATTTATTCTGTTTATCGGGGTTGCGTTGGTGTTAACCAAGTGCAGCCACTTGTGTTGAAGAAAATGACCAACATGGAAATGCCAAAACTGCTGTTCTCATAAACACTCATAATTTAGCCTCAGTTCCCTGTGAGGGAGCCTTAAAGCTGCTCGTAATTAGCGTCGCACAGGTTTCATCTTGTTCAGCTTTGGTTATGCCAAGAGACACTGTTCAAAATTTGTCTGCTAAGTTTTGCTAGTAACTACATTGTGTTTTAAGCCTGTTTTTTCTTTTTTGGTAGCCTAAAATAGCATCCCCGCCCCCTTGGTTGCCAATGCTACCGTTAGCCAATAACCCTCCAACTCTATGGTCTCTTACAGATATTGTCACCTTAGACTTGAAAAGCAAATATGTTGATGGGCACAGACTAAACTCAAGGCTTGTAGTACACAGTGGCATCGGCCATTATTTATATACAGTCTTAATATATCTGAAGCAGCTCCTGAGGCGAACGTTACACTCTTTAACTTCTTTGTCCTCCCTGCTATTTGTTTGCAGATTCTTAGCTGAAAATGGCTTCCTGCCATCCCTGTAAACTACTTCAAAATACTTTAGAGTTGGGTATTAAGTCTCTTATGCTTTCCCACTTAAGATAAGCCCTTTGATGTCAGACACAATCACTTCATCTGTTGTTCATCTGAAGTATTTATCGTTGTTGATTAAAGTGGCTTTAACGAGTCTTAACTTAGTTGACAGTCTTGGCTTGCATTGTGGACTTTGTTCTGAGGCATTCAGGACATAAAGGTAACTAAACATAACTGAAATGACTTTTACCAGAAAAACTGTTTTCATAATAACTTAATAATCCATATGTGACCAACATGCAATAGTTTGCATGTTGCGGAGTAGCTTAGCAAGCTTTGTTTGGGCGTCTCTCGTCATAGCAGTCGTAGCAGCAGCTCAGCCAGCAGCTCCAGTTTAAGTAGATGTTTGGATGTCAGCTCTTCCTCCCTACTACTGCCCCTCGAGGGCATTGCTATAAATAAGAACTCCCTCTCATTCGACGGGCCTCGTTAAATATTGGTTTGCTTGGCGCTGCCAGATCTTTCTCCTCACTTGGTTTTAGCATCGTGCCAGCCGCTGGAGAGAGAGCATCGCTCAGAGTTTGTTTGCGCGGCGACAGCACAGAGTTTTAAGCGTTGCATCCATCTCGATGCTCGTCGAACGTCGTGTGTTTTGTGAGCCCGTGAAGGCGACAGCTCAAGGGAGGGGGCGTTGTGAGGAAGCTGATTCACTGTTTGCTTTTTCAAACTTCTAATTTGTCAGTTGAACTCTGTTTTATTTCGCTGTGTATCGTCTGAAAGAAAATATATAAAGAAAAAAAGCTACGAGCTTCATTAAATAAGACCGAAAATGTGTGGGTCATGGCAGTCATGTGACAGTGAGTCATGTACTTTCTTTGGTAGTAAATTATTGTCATGCTTCAGTGTGGTTACCAACCATGGCTAAAGCTGAGGAGTAAATATTTACCCGAACTGTAACTGCTTCTCTCTGATCTTCGCTCTGTGGTCGTGACCTCTCACCTCTGCCCCTCCAGAGCCAGACCAGAGAGACCGGCACAGTATTAGGAGCTGCTTTGGGACAAGGAGACCAAACAGTCAGCCAGGACCTGACTTCTCCCCACCAAGAACTCCGTCCTCCACCACCACCTCCTCCTCCCCCTCCTCCACCACCTCCTCTGCCGCCCCCTCATCTGCCTTCTTCTCCACCTGCTGGGCAAAGTCAGGATGCGGCAACTAAGAGCCAGCAGGGGAATTCTGGAAAAGGTGAGCCGGCATTAATAAAAAGTTGTGTTTTACATTTCTAAATTGCCCAATTTCTGACCCACTGCATGGATTTAAGAATATGTATGAATATATTGCCCCCTGGGTTTAACTGGGTGTCACGCTATACACCCAGTTAAACCCAGCCAAACAAGACGTGACATGCTGGCACATCTAAACACTTTGACTGCACTGAAAGAATGCTGCCCTAAGGCTCAGGTGTGTGTAGGCTGCAGTGGAGATGCACCTGGTTTCAGGTTCGGGTGGGCGGTACTATCGCCAAACGGGTAGAAAAAAAGATTTATATTGTGGTAAAACCCAGCAATATATCCTTCTTGCGCATCCTCTTCCACAAATATGTTTATAAAGATGCAGAGCAGATATGATTAGGTGTAAGAGACTGTGCACGCTCACAGGTTAGCAGCTTGTCAGTCACGTTGGGCATGCCCTCCTTTATGGTGCTTTCTCCCTCTAGTGGGGACTTGAATTTAAAATGTTTATGTCATGTTGTCTTGAATAAGACCTTAAAATACCGACTGAGACCATAAAATAATCAGGAAAGTGTTTCACAGGAAGCTGGGGGAGCAAAGAGCTGTCGTACAGTTTTAAAGCCACATTGTCACCCAGTGAGCAGCTGGTGTGTTGGGGTGTACGGTACGGTTTAAGGTGGGATGAATCTCTACAGGGCGGGTGCTCGCCTCTGTCCGTAACACAATACTCAACTATCTCTCTACATCATGGTCACACCACATAGCTGTCACCAGCAGAAAACATGCACTCACACACACCTAGCATACACATACTGTGTGTGTTCAGTATACTTGCAGAGAACTGTGCATATTTCCACACACAGTGAAACCTTCCCTGTTATTTTCCCTCTGCATTTTTTCCACTTCTAGCCAGACGGAGTAGGCCACGTGTTGGTTTGCAGCATGTTTTCTGGCTCGCACAAAAAATTTTTTTGCAACTGTAAAGTAATAAAGACCGAGAGGCCACATGAAGGATATTTATCTGTGCCATGTCTCCTCAGTGGATAAATGAGACTCTTCATCGGGACGTTGACACTGCTGGGTTTCATGGTTCGTGTGTGTGTGTGTGTGTGTGTGTGTGTGTGTGTGTGTGTGTGTGTGGCAGCCCAGATTAGTTTGAATGGCAGGCCTTCCACAGCTGCTTGCCAACTCACTCCCGACAGAGTGATGAGAGATGCGCGACTCCTTTATCTCTCTGTATATTGCTCATGTCTCCTCCTTCCTCACTGCTTGTCTCTGCACGTAGGTGCAGTTTCAAATTGTCCTAAATCAATACCTGAAGGCCTGGCATGTAGAGACACACACACACACACACACACACACACACACACACACACACACACACACACACACACATGCACCTCAATGTCTTTTTCAACTTTTTCAACCCAATTCTGATCTAACAGCGGTGGAGCAGCTCTAACCTGCCACTGTGCCTGAGGCATGTATCCACAACAAAAAGAAGACCAAAAAAACCAACATGTGTGCACATATGCAAATATTCAAAGCATTATCACAGAGTTTGCCACAATTTGAATTTGCTTGGAGAGAGATTCTTTTTTCTTTACCCCTCAGCTGTAAAAGGTTGGTGGGGTATTGTTGTCACCCTCCTAGTCGGGAGGTCAGCGTGGACACCCAAGTTTGTGAATGCAATAAATCGTGAACAACGCAGCGTGAGAGTTTCAAATTGATAGCATGGGTGTATCTGCTAAAATATGTGTGTCTAATGTGTGTTTACTAGGAGCTCGCCAGTAATTTAACATTTTAATTTCACATGAGAAAATGACACCTAGCTAATCAGCTACCCTGAGGCCATTTCAGTGTTGTGTTCTCCTACTGGATATAGTCCTCGATATTATACAGCTTCCTCTCCAGAGATGTAAATATCATCATCAGATGGAGAGTTCAAGTGTGTGTGCAGATGTCCACATGTCTGCCAGTGTTTTTCAGGACCAAACAGACTCGTCTGCAGAGACTTTACATTACAATGAAGCAAGTCCCCAGGTGATGGGCTTCAAGTGGTCTTCAAAGAAGTATAACAGGAATAACTGCTTGGCTGTTTTATCTCCAGCTGGATGTATCCACAACAGAGTATAATCAGGTGGAGAACTGGTTCGTATGGTGCTGCATGAGCTCACCAAGCCTGCAAAGCACAACAAGGACTACTGTCGCCACCTGCAGTCCAACAGCATGGAGTTACAGTTCCTCTGCACGATGAAAAACTCACCGGAGAGTCAGCTGCTTATATTAATCTGTTATCTGTTATTTATTTGTCAAGTAGTTCATTATTAAAGCATTTGCGGGGGAAGCTCTTATAAACGGGGAGTTTTTCCTTCCCACTGTCGCCAAGTGATTGCTCAAAGGGGGTCGTATGATTGTTGGGGTTTTCTCTGTATTATTGTAAGGTCTTTACATTACAATATAAAGGACCTTGAGACCTTATTATGATTTGGCGCTTCATAAATTGAACTATATTATAAGACAGTATTCATAGTTTATATCTAATTTATGGATAAAATGAGTAGAGTTATATTTATTATTTGATTGGGCTCAGGAATGACCCCAATTTTCTGATAAAGAAAAGCAGGAATCAGCCTTAATCAAAATTAAGCTCAATGCAGTATGACCCAAAACGAGTGAATGATTGAGACTCTAGTGACCCTTAAAAAGACGTTTACGTTTCAAAACCTGAAGTGACGTCCATCTTTTATACTCTCTATGATTAGTATTATCACTGAGACCAGCTTTACTGTTTTTTGTGTCAGTGTTTTTTAATGCAGACAGCATGTGGTTAGCATTGTTGCCTCACAGCAAGAAGGTCCTGAGCTCGAATCCACCAACTGGCCTTTCTGTAAGGAGTTTGCATGTTCTCCCCACGGGTTCTCTCTGAGTACTCCGGCTTCCTCCCACAGTCAAAAGACATGCAGTTAGTGGGTTTAGATTAACCGGTGATTCTAAATTGCCCATAGGTGTGAATGGTCGTCTGTCTCTATGTGTTAGCCTTGCGATAGACTGGCAGCCTGTTCAAGGTGTACTTATGACTGCTGGGATAGGCTCAACCCTGATAAGGGGAAGAGGATGGATGGATGTTTTCAATGCTGATGTGAGGCAAAAAGATTTACTTACTGTTTAATTGCAGTATTTTTGTAAGCATTTATCTTGTTTATAGTAAAACCAGCATCATACTTGTGGTTTTACTTTAAAAGTCTTTATTGTCCACCTCTAACTGGGAGTTTGTTTAGCTTATGTGGAGTGAAAAATGGAGTTTGGATTTAATCCCCTGATTGAGGCATGAACAAGGTCTTAGAGTATTCACTGGATGTTAAATCAGAGCCCCAGATTCTAAAATCTCAGAACAAATCGGACCAAAACCGAAAACCAGTAAACAGTTCGTAGGACTCACCGTCAGAAAATTCAGGCCTGTTGTCTTATTCTCCTTTCTGTCTGAGACATCTTAGCCAAGGAGTGTGGTTTCTTAAATGAAGAAAATTTAAGTGGTTGCCTCCTGCTCAACGCTCAGGACTGCACGCTGTCATCTCACATTTACAATGGAAGGTTTCTCTTTACAACTGTGGGATAACAACTTAATTCTCTTTAAATAATGGAGTTGTTACACCCTGGTATCTTTTTGGGTGCTAGTGTAATGAAAGCATTTTCTATTTATATAGAAAATGCTGCACAAATATGTAACACAGATGCTGGCACTGTGGAATATCAGAGGCTTTATAGCCTCTGATATTCCACAGTGCCAGCATTACATATTTGATTTGATGCTTGGACTCTGGTAGATTCAGTTATTCTTCACATAACGCTGCAAATATATTCATTTTCTAATTATACGAATTAAAAGAAAAAAGAAAGAAACTCTTCACATTTAGAAAGAGAAGAAATGTTTGCTGTTTTTGATTTAAATAAGCCTCGCTGACAATAACTGTTGATTAAATTCTTGTGAGATAGTCTTTCTCATTTCACCACTAACTTTCTGACTATTAGTTTCACTTTTTTAAACTTTCATAAACTGGACTAAAATCTAAAGTAGCTACAAACCTTCCTATAAAGAGATGATAACACTTATATAATGTTGTACAGCGTTTTACTTCGTTTTTAAGCATTTAAACGTTTCATTGTCGCAGGGGGATAATCTCTTTTACAACTTCATACAAAGAGAGCTAAAAAAAGAAAGTAGTCACAGAGATTTCTCAGCAATCTTATGCTAAACTTCTCGCTACAACATTCACCCCAACCCTTGACCTTTGACTTTTCTGCTGAGACAATGTAGTTAACAGGCCCAGTGACACCATAGTACTCGAAACTGCTTCACCTCTAGCTTGTCATTCTGTCCTTTTCTGATTCATCATGTTGCGAGAGTAAGCTCTGTTTAAATTCCTCTAGGCCATTGAAACCTACAGTATCAACCCCGAGTGAGTGATGTGTTGAAGCAGCTGTCTCAGATATGTGACATGTGGTTAATCATCTGCGGAACGATCTGTGCTTCTTTCAGCGGTGATTGAAAGGGTGGTGCTGAAAGGAGTTCCTCACAAGCCTGAAGACTCCAGCGAGTATAGTTTTGAGGTGGGTACCTTATAAATATGAGTACATGCCGGCATGTATTGTTTGACTCCTAACTTTTTTAGACTTTCTTTAAATATTTTTCCCCCTCATTTCCCTACTCCTTCACTGCCTTCTTCCCATTCCTTTCCTCTCCTCCTCCAGGTTAGCTGGACCAATGGGTTGGTAGTATCTGTTGTAAGAACTCAGCAGGAGGTAGCAGAGCTGCTGACTCAGGTCAGGACCAACATTTCAACACACGAATGAAAATGAGCCCGAGTTACATTCAGGCACTTTTTATTGCACAGTAAAACTAATATGTGTCTCAAAGTGAGTAGGAGATAGAGCTGCTTTGTTTGAAATCAAATCAAATCAATCATTACACGATTGGTGTAATTCTAGATTTTATGGTAAAAAATGTTTTATGTTTTCTCATAAAACATGATAAATATCGTATTTTATCATTACAAATCTTTTTGTGATGTTTTTGTGTTTTTGAGGTGCACATTAAACCTTATGAGCCTGACCTTTTCCAACTGTGCCTATAAATTAAGAAATCATCAGCTGCGATTGAACAGTCAGGCATTGCTTGGTATCATCAGCATAGCAGTGTAATGACACAAAGAGCTCTATTTACTTTGTTTTTATAAAAAAAAAAATGTTTCTCACTTAGCTGTCACGAGCATTTCCTGATGGAGTGGAGAAGTTCCCGCCTCAGTCCATGGAACTGGATCCCAGGTTAGTCCCAGAACCCCCATCCTTTTGAGGTGGTGTTTTGTTTGTTTCAGGCCGTGTCCACACTAACACATTTTCGTTTGAACACCATTTTCGCGTCACAGTGTAGACTGTGTAAACGGAGGCTTTCGGAAACAGTGATGCATTTTAGTCATATGATGCAGTCATGTGACCAATCAAACAAAGATAGCGGAGGGCATTATACAACAGTTGTTTTGTTTGCTCTCAGTTTTGACAGCCCTATTAAAGATTAATATCAGTCTGTACATGCTCCAGATAGCTTTTCTTCAAATTCTTTAATTCTCACTCGCTTTTGCAACTTTGTACTTGCAAAGTTACTCGCAGCAACAACTCCACCTCATTGTCAGTCCATTTAAAGAACTCTGTGCTTTTCCTCGACATTTTGCGGCAGAGAGAAATGACACAGGTCGAATCGTCTTACGTTTCACGCATGCATAATACAGGAACGTAAGCGTTTTCAGTCGTGTCAGTGTGGATGAACAACTGTTCGAAAACGATAGTAAATGGCCTGTATTTATATAGCTCTTTACTAGTCCCTAAGGACCCCAAAGCGCTTTACTTATCCAGTCATCCACCCATTCACGCACACATTCACACACTGGTGATGGCAAGCTACATTGTAGCCACAGCCACCCTGGGGTGCACTGACAGAGGCGAGGCTGCCGGACACTGGCGCCACCGGGCCCTCTGACCACCACCAGTAGGCAACGGGTGAAGTGTCTTGCCCAAGGACACAACGACCGAGACTGTCCGAGCCGGGGCTCAAACCGGCAACCTTCCGATTACAAGGCGAACTCCCAACTCTTGAGCCCCACGATAGTGTGGATGCGGAGCGTTTTTAGACAAGAACGCCGTTTTCAAATTTATCAGGATTAGTGTAGACGTAGCCTCAGCTTACAGTCTGTGAGAAAAAGTGTGATAATTCATATCAGCTTCAGAAGTTACAGTGAGACATTTCACACTTTAGTGTAATCCAGCTGTTTAAAAGACCTTCAGAAGCCTGGAGAGCTATTGCCCAAGACTGCTTAAAATACAATTACAAGAAAGCTTGGCTCCTTGGAAGCAAGATATAAAGAAATGAGGGTTAGCTCAAGACTTTTGCACAGTATCTTACTTTGGTTAGCAAAGCTACTCGTGTTAAATTAACCTTAATGTATTAGAAGTACTCTTACAGTACAATCCATCACTATGCTAGCCTAAACAAGTCTTGTGTGAAGCATTGCTATGTAAACTCTAGTTTTCCCAATTCACATAAAATACTGGCAGCACTTCAGGATGTTAACATATTGTTAATAGATGATAAGTGAACGTATCAACATATCAACTTGAAATCCTCGTACAGATCCAAATGTTTTGCATTCTGGCTTTTTATTGTCTACAAAAACATAAACAATCTCCTGACATGGCTCAGTGCCTTTTTAAAACTCAGTCTATTGTTGCACCTGCGCTTGAAAGGCCCATCAAGTTATAAAGTTTTGTCCTCTGCTTGTTCTTCGTCTCACTCTTTCCTGGCAAAACTGCTTTAAAGGCACCCTGTGGCTTTTTCTTATAAACAGACCAGAGATATGTTTAGATTAGAAATGTTAGGTCTGTCTGTACAAATATAGATTTTATGTTAAAGTTTCTTCCTATTGCAGTTAGATATATGCGTTTGTTTAAATCTGACAGCAGAGCATCTATTCCT
The DNA here is from genome assembly GCF_965226115.1 of Aulonocara stuartgranti. Taxonomy (NCBI): domain Eukaryota; kingdom Metazoa; phylum Chordata; class Actinopteri; order Cichliformes; family Cichlidae; genus Aulonocara; species Aulonocara stuartgranti. The sequence goes on along the minus strand of NC_138945.1, from coordinate 10,791,397 downwards.
TTAGCTTTTAATCTACTTCCCACTTCATTTCCTTTTCTTTCTGTTGTCCCACTCAGGTGTCTAACAGCCCTGCCCTGCCATGTCCTCCAGCACCAAAGTGTCCAGCTGTTCTTTACCTCCACCAGGCCTCTCTCACCCAACTGTCCCTCCTCACCCCTCTCCTCCCCACTTGCATCCTCACTACCAACCTCTCCTATAGCTCCATCCTGCCCGTTCACCTCCAGCTCCAGTAAGTCATTATTTCATTGCAAAAAAATTATAGCAAGCAACAGAGATATAAAGGAGGAGACATTCTTATTCATAGACGATGATGAAAGATCAAAGGCAAGAACAGCAAGATAAAAGATATTATGCCTGTGTTCGGTTTTTGGGGATGAGAAAGGAATGAGAGGTAATGGAAAGGACAAGGCTGCAAGTCTGAGCCCTGGTTGGTTGTAGTGAGGAGGTGAGACTGCAGGCAGGATTTTCAGTGTGTGCCTCTGAGGTGTTGGAGGGCGCGGACGCAGTCTATTTTAGTCCGGTGTGGGAATTCAGCATGGCATGTTTGTGTTGGGAAGCCTAGAGTGTGGTGACCTCATGTTGCTGTGTGTGTGAGTGCTCGATCTATTAGTGTGACTTCATCCCAGAGGGTATTTATAGCCACCAGTGCAGTGTGTTTCTATGTGTGGTTGTACTTTGTGCATGTGTTTATTCCTCTGTGAGTGGGTATCAGACTCACAGGAGAAGCAAGGCTAAAATGAATGTGTCCGGTTTTGCTCCACAAACACACCCATCAGTGAATTCTGCACAGACTGCAACAGTTGGAATTAGCTATAAGGACATGTTTTCACAGCATTTCTAACATTTTGCCTACATATATATATTTAGTCCATTCAGGTGCAATCAGAAATGTACCTACACTCGTCATGGGCATGAATGTTACGGTAATGTTGGGGCTTTTAATGATTCCTTTGAACTGTTCTGCTATGGTGGGATGATTGTACAGCATACATCTTTAAAAAAACTGTTTGAATTTATTCTGGATTTTTCTCTAATACACAGGCTCAAATATACACATACACTTGTATTTGCTTAAATATCCTTTGTCAAGTTGCACCTTGACCTTTGGTAGTCATCAGCAAGCTTCTGGTATTATTCTGGCTGGACATTTGAATATTTTCTTGGTAGAATTGGTTTGAGAGGTTTGATGTTCACCTGCTTGATCCATTCCAAAACCAGTCTCGGTGAGTGTTTGGGATTAGTGTCCTATTCGAACACCCACTTGTGTCCAAATTGCAGTTGTTTTGCTGTTGAGAATTTGGAGGAGGCGCTCCATTATTCCATCCACTTTGTCCCAGTATCACTGGCAAAACAGCCTCATAGCATGATGCTACCACCACCATGCTTTTAAATAATGTTCTTAGGTTTATAAGTCTTACTTTTACTCCTTTAAACATACTTCATCATTGTGAGATTTGCCCTTTTTTTTACTAAATTCAGTGAGTCATTTTAACTCAGCTTTATCATTATGGCTGTTTGTGCATATAATACTGATTGTTCTCATCGTTCTCTAATTTTATTTTATTTTATTGACCTGCATATCCGCTAGCTCTTATTTAAGATATTTGTTGTATCTTATGCTTAATATTTTTTTCTGCTGTAACAAGTGAATATAACTATTTTGGGATAAATAAAATAAATCTTATATATTTACTACTTAAATGTTCGCCCAGTTGACTGACATTTCAGATTTTTGTGGACTGTTAGCCTCGTGTTGTGTGACTATCGCCTGATGGTGATGATGGTTTGTATTGTGAATCTGTTGCACAGATCTTGGCTGTATGATGCAGTACAAAGGAGGTAACAGGTACGAGTTTTGCCCCTCTTTGACCTCGTTGCATTAAAACACATCTACATGTACAGTCTTAGAAGTGCACTTGTACCAACGTCGCTCATTGGCTCTTGCTGTCTCTCAGGGTGGTGTACAGAGTGGCCAGCGTCCAGCCCGTCATCAGCACCCACAACTCCATCTTGACTCGCTCCACTCCTCACTTGTCCTCCCTTTCCTCCCCTCCTCTTCCGACTCCGGCTCTCCTACCTTCCATTCCTCCTCCCCAGCACTCCCCACAGCTCTCCTCTCTCCCTCCCCCCGTGCCAGCCCTGCCAGCACGTGGCTCTGCAGGAAGCGGGGGCGACAGCTCCTCCCAACCGCATCCTCAGCATGGTCAGCTTCATTTATACCCACAGCCCTCCCAGCACCACCTTCATGCACAAACCAGCAGCCAGCCCAGTACGCAGCCTCAGACTCTGCACCTGTCCCATTCCCAACCATCGTCCCATTTACATTCACAGTCCCGCTCCCAGTCCCATAATCAATCGCTCTCCCAGTCTCAGCCTAATACGCCAGAGCAGAACGGCATCCTGGACTGGCTCCGCAGGCTCCGCCTCCATAAGTATTACCCCGTCTTCAAACAGCTCACCATGGAGGAGGTGGGTACATCTTTAGATTACATCACGTTGTGTGTATAAAACGTCGTACTCCTGTGCATGTATAATGTATTTGCATATTTCTTGATCAACGTTTTGATTCTTTGAAAGCTTCTGAATTTGTTCCTCTGTATAAATTGCAGTTTTTAGCTCTGACAGAGGAGGACCTGAACAAGTACGACCTCACCCAAGGAGCAAAGAAGAAACTGAAGACCCAACTAGAACTCCAAAAGTCTGCAGAGTAAGGGCAGATAACAAAAATTCAGTTTTTTTGTCTTTAAAAAAAAAAGAAAGAAAGAAAATATTTGAGAAGTCACTCAGATTTGTCACAAACTTGTCTCTCTACCATCTCCAATATTAGTATACAGACCGAAGTTGGTTTGTGTGCTTGTGGCACTGATAGTTTTGATTCTGCAGTTCAGTTGTTTTCCAAAATCACCTCTTTGACTTGACTGATGCCTTACCCTGTTTAACAACTGGCAAACAGACTGACCCGCTGCTGCTCTCCCCGGTAAACATCCTGCACCAATGGTCCATACAGCATCAATGGTTAACCAGCTGAGGATGGGCCGGAGAGATAAGATGTGTTTTACGTGCAGAAGCACAAAAACACAGGCTCTGATTTAAGTACACAAGCATCTGAACTTGCGCACCCCGGATGCACACGCACACCTGAGCGTGAACTTGTTTTCTCTCAGCTGTGTTTCCATTCCCAGAATCAACAGGTTCCCATTAGGCAGGCGATTTGTGTATTTGCGTGTGTACGTGCTTGAACAAGACTCAGAAAATGGAAAAGTTCCTGTGGTGATTTTCCAAAGAGATAGTTGTGTTTGTAGAGGTGCAGCTGAGACCCGAGGAGCACGTTAAGTGGGTAATGTCTCCCCCATGTGGTCAGTAAAAGACACTAGTTGTTTTTGTAGCACAGAAATTGCCTGCAGTTCAGCTGGGCACAGCAGGGGGCGCTTGTGAGATAGTCCTTAATAAATAGGAGTGAATGAAGATCTATGATTAAAATAAGTGCACCTGCTTCTAGACAAAAAGTCCTTTATATTTTCTTTCAGTGAAGCTTAGTTAAACAACAGCTGAAACTTGTGTGTAAGAAGCAGCTAGCTGGGCTATCAGGAAGTTGCTGCTCTCTACTGTTCATGGCTGAAATACTGATTCAAGATGCACACAAGTGGCTCAAGTTGCTAGGATGTCCCTAATGCTCACAGAGAGAATATTACATTTTTGGTGTGGGAACATGATGGAAAGAATTTCTGGTCAAAAAGAGCTATCTAAAAGAAGTACACATGGGAAGCTGCATGTTTCCTTTGTTTAAGGATCTCAGAAAATACTTCACTTAGTCCACTTATGATGGCACAAAGCCAATGAGTCAGTCGGCTTTAGGTCTTGACCTCTCTGCTCATGGCTGCTGGTTTCCTCAACTGAGTCTTGTTAGACTGTTACCGCCTGGGTGTCTAGTTAGCCACCGTATGTGTCTGTTTCATTGACCTTTAATAAACACAGTATAGTACATACTTATCTTAAGTATTCGCTACACTTGATAAAGACTGTGTTTCTGACTCGAATGCTTGCGTGTTCCCAGCAGGGAGATGAAGATGGAGAAGCGGCCGTGCAGTGGCATTGCCAGGGTGACGCCTTCCAGTCACATGGGACCCTCAGCTCACTCCACCTCCGGTGCAGGTAAGAGAGCAGGGTTGTTTCCAAGTATGGCCAAATCACTCTCAGGCTTCCGATTGCTTTAAATGTTTCCCTTTTGCGTCTTTATGATGTCATAGTGAGGGAGTGTAATAATATGGTCATCACGAGCTGCCGACCTGCTCTTCTCTCCAAGAAAATTTGGTTTCAAATTCAAATCGGTTTCATAAACGTGCTCCAGAACTATGAGGTTCCATTAGACATGTACTAGATATAGATAATGAAGCAGACTCACTTCACTGGACCCAGGAAGGATTACAACAGTTCAGAACTGAACTGTATTCAAATGTTTTGCAGGAGAACTGCGAGTGGAGGTGGACGCCGTGCCGCACCACCACCCTGTCTCCACAGACAGCAGCTCGTCCTCGGGCTACTCCAGCTCTTCCTGCTCCCCTCGCACCCCACACAGTTGCGACTCCACCTTTGACAGGACCAGAGACATTCACAGACGTACGTTTTTATCTCACGACTGCAGAATTTATTCAAACCGCGTCAGCACGATTTACGAAGAACAATTCTTAAAGTCTAGATTGACGTTAAGGAGAAGCAGGTCAACAAAATTAGAAATAGAAGTTTGTTAAAACGATAAGATCAATGACGCAAAACTAGAGACTTTTGCTTTTTCCATACCGTTTATATCCAAATATATATGCAAATGTTATATAAACACAAATCTCTTTCAGGTGTGTTGGCTCCAGATACAGCAGGAAGTGGTCCAGAGAAGGATCGGCCCTGCATGTTCATTCTGAACTCGACTGGCTCCAGTCGCCCCACAGCCCAGGTTCTGCCCGTCCAAACCGATCCAGCTCCTCCTCTTCCTCCCACATGCTCCTCCCACCTCCCCTTCGGCCTCCCGCAATCTGCTTATCACCCACAGGGCGGTTACCCACAGACGCTGCTCTCCCCGGTCTCAAACCCAGCACGCATCCTCACCTCCCCTCGCAAGCCCAGGCCCCCTCCGCTGGCCACAGAGGACCGGACTAAGCCGTTGGGCTCGAGCCTTCCTGTGGCCGGTGCAAGCTTCAGTTCAGGGCTCGGGGTGGGGGCTGGGGTGGGGGTAAGACGGGAAAACCTGTTCTCCAGGGTCAACATGGATGGCTCGTCTGGACTCCAGGACTCTGTGGTTTGTCGTGGTCTTGCGGGAGGTGGTGTTAGTCTGATGGTAGAAACCAGCTGCGCTCTGACCTCCACCTCCAACAGCCACCACCACGTTTCCCACCCCCCTGTCCACTTCCACCTCTCATCCTCTTCCTCCCCTTCTCCATCTGGATTTTACTCTTACCCCCCTGTATCCTCATCCTCCTTCGCGTCTTTCTCCGCTTCCTCCTCCTGCACCTCCTCAAAATCCGCCTCTCAGACTGGCAGCTCCAGTGGTGGAGGTAGCTATGTTCCCATGGCAACAGCAAGCACAGTTCCTGTGGCTGCAGTCCCGGGCAACACTTACTACCCACCCCAGCATACCTCCAGCCCCTCTCCTTCGCCCTCCTCTGCTTCTTCATTGGATCAAAGTTCTGGTCACAGTCCTTCCGTATGTGTTTGCAGTTCTTGCGGTTGTCGAGGGAACTGCGGCGCCTACGGGGCGTTCCCTGGATACGCCGCAGCCAGCTACCTGCAGCCGTTCTCAGCCGGGCCCTCACTCTTCACCCTGGGTCCTCTGCTCCATCTCAGCCCCCTGATAGCATCGTCCAGCAACGCCGGCACAGGCGCTGCACCATTCTCCTACCCAATGATGGTACCGCCGCCCCTCTACCGCCACAGCCCGCTGTCACATGACCAGCAGCAGGGGTTCGGCTTTTACCAGCCCCATGGCATCATGGGAAACAGTGGGCAAAAAAGGACAGCAGGGAACCTGTCATGTTATAACTGCGGTGCCCACGGACACAGAGCCGAGGACTGCAAACAGCCACCCATGGATGCGACACAGCAAGGTGAGTCAGTGAGTACGGAGTGTGAAAAATACCATATTTAAGGTGTGATATACATTTATAAATGCAATTGGCTTTAAGGACAGTACATTTGAGAATATAATAACTGATATTTCTACTTCATTTTGTATTTAAATATAAAATGTTTGTTTCTAACAAATTTTACTTCAGTTTTCAGTCGTTTTCTTCACACGATTTAGTTTGCAAACTGTGCCCAAATGCACAAAAGTATAACAATTATGCAGGAATTAAAATGGTGAATTTGTAAAATGAATTATAGGTATTACGAACTTTAATTTGAATGTGTAATTGGATTAACTGAAATGATGATGTGTAATATACAAAAGTAAAACTTGACCTGTTTAGTGAGATGGAGTTCTTTATTTCAGTATAATTTAATATTTCAAAACAGATTTTGATGTTACTAAAAATTAAAATCTGTTTTGAATAAATTTCTCATTCATTACTTAAAATTTTAAGTCTAAAAACATATTTGTGACTTCATTTACATATTTTACCCACTTCCTTCATAATGTCATGTGTCCGTTATATAATTTTGAACCCTTTGGGATGCCATAGATTGGGACATCTCCAAGGCATCACTTTAACAACTCTGCTGTGTTTCTCAGGGACATTTCGCTTGAAGTACACACCTCACTCTGACAGCAAGGACTCAGGAGACTAAGCAGCAGAGGCGGCTTTGGATTTGAACTCCAGACTAAACTGTACCTCGTGGTCCTGCTGAAGCCAACAAAAAAAACCCAAAAGGGACAGGAGACAAACAGCCTGCTCCTTTAGTGCAGAGGGTTCACTGTTAGTCTGTTCAAAGACTGCTGAGTTGAATCATTGGTATTCGTTCTTTCTTTCTTTTCTTTTCTTTCTTTTTTAAGCCAAAGCTTGCAAAGAGATTAGAGGAGGAGAAAGAAGATTTTAGGCACAAGTAAAAGTGGACATTTATAAACTCTACCATGCTTGATCTCAGAGATGTAGCTCAAAGTCTTCCTCAGAGAAAACACTACAGACCGACAATCAGTCACATGATCTGAAAAGAAGCTTCCCAGTCAAATGATGGGGCATTCACCATGACAACCACAGCACTCCAGATGTGGTCTTCCAGAATACGCAGCCTCTTGCTCTAATCAAGTACCAGTGCTATCCCTCCTTTCACAGGATCTACTGGTGCACAACATCTCACAGTACCACAGCTAATCGTTTGAGTGTTGGCTCGTTGCTTCTCATGGTTGGCATGTCCACACAAAGATTCCACTTTAATCTACTATTTCTAAAACTGGCACTGTATGTTCAGGTGGTCGAAAGTTCCAAAGTTAATCCTGACCAAATCCTGAGTCACAGTATTCACATATTCACCTGGATTTAAGCTCTGTTTGATTTCAAAACAGCCTCAATCTACCAGTTACATATTCAGAGGTTTATTCATTTGCTTTGCTTCTGGTTATCAACAAGCAGGAGTCAAATGTCTGGTTTGGTGCTTTACATCTCGTGCACCAGCCTTTATACAGGTGTGCACAGAGCTGTCGGCCACATTTAAACAGGAACACCGTATTTAAATGTGCTAACAGTTGAATGAATGAATTCTAACTGTCACACAGACTGCATGAACTGGAAACCACCTTCAGCAACTGGAGATCTAAGAGGAAAACTGGTGTCTGTTGTGCATCTTCAGCCCGAGTCTGTATGTAAAGATGGAAAATCTGATGGTTGATGTAATGTGCAACCAAAGTAACAACCAGGGGATGAACATGTGGTATTGAGTGCATGCCTTTTTCTCAGCACTGCTGGCTAAACATTATCACACAGCACTTCATCCAAGACTACCAAAATAGTTTCTTTGAAGCGTATTGTATCACGGTGATGTTTGAGTGTTCATTTTTCCATTTGCTCAGTTTGTTTTGATTTTTTAATTAGTTTCTGAGCCACCTGTTGGCCACTGTTCAGGAAGTGTACACAGGAACTTTCTGCACGAATCTTCTAACACATCTTGAGGGACTTTGGCATTTTTTTCAGGAAGTTAAGTTTGTGTTAAATGGGTGATTCGAATGGTAAGCAAACGACCCAACCAGTGTAGAAGACGGGCAGTTCAGATTCTGCTGCAGTAAAGTTGCACAATGGAGGTGGTGGTTGCTGGGCTACGTCAGAGCAGATCTAGAGGGAACAGCTTCACTTCCTGCAAACCCAGGGGAGCTAAATAGGTAAAATAATTATTTTCACCTGCTTCTATACAAAGAAGAACATGCTTTATTTTAGTTTTCACAAATGCAGCATTAATAATATGCCTGATTGAAGTAAACTGCCAGTTATGTCCTCTAGTTTTTTGTTTGTTTGTTTTTTACAACGCTGTTGTTTTTACCCATAAAATGCTAGCACTCTGCTAATGCATGCTGATTGGTTGACTGAGGACTCTCCTAAAAGAAAGTGTTGCTAAATAACTTCTTCTCCACTGCTGGCTTGCCTTAAATCAAAATGATGAACGCCAAAAAGTGTCTCAAAGTGCCGAGACCTTCCTAATGGGGGAGAAAGGGATTTTACTAATAATTAAACCCATATATACAAAACAGAAAATGGAACGATATCTAAGGTTTCAAACTGTTTTATGAAAAACATGGTGGAAACATGTTTACCCCTCATATGTAACATTTTTGGGTCTGTAGGCTGCTGTGAATTCTGGACTGCCTGGAAAGCATCTTCTTTCTTCTGGTTGCTTGATGTTTAAGAGCACTGTGCTTAGACCTCAATACCATGTCTCCACCCCTGATGGGTACTGCACAGACTCTGGTTGCAGATAACATCACCATCACTCAAATTCCATGTTAGTTGGGCTTTTATGCAGTGGCATGCATTGGGGACCTGTCAGCCATTTTTATTCACTTCTTGGCGATCTGCAGCCTTTCTACCTCTGAGCATGCCAGAGGGCGAAATGACCCTCTGTGCACAAATGCAGCAACGACAATCAGAAAATATCATGTGGTTTACATCAGGACGAACATTCAAAGTGCCAATTTTCTCTTCATAATTGTGGTGTAAGCGGGAGTTGTTCTTTTGTACATTGTTTGTACAGGTCTAAGTATGTCGAGCATGTTGGAATTTTAAGAAAGCAATAGGAAGTGCTTCTGTGTTCGGGTCTTTGACCCGGTGGGGTTGGGCGGGTGGGAAGCTGCTGAGCTGGACCCAGAGCTGCACAGACACAAGGACAGCTGGTCCTTCAGATGAAACTCTCTTTGTACCCCTGGAGGGCACAGCACAGGGATGTGTGGGGTGTTTATTTAAAATAAGAAATCCGAACATTAAGTATGTACGCGTTTGTTTGAGGTATCGGCAATTCGCTTTCATAATGTAAAATAAATTGTTCTGTGTTTTATTCCATTAGTTACATAGATGAGGGAAATTTCTTTATATTGCTAGTTTATCCTGTCATTGTTTTATATAGATTATACCAAAGAACAGAGATGGTTTGTAGACAGAAAAAGTTCCACTTTTGTAGGTTTTACTTACTCTTTAAGGATGTTGGTAACTTGATGCATGCATGTTCCAAAATCTTTGTTTAAATATGCTTTTAAAATATTTGTGTGTTTTGAAAGTTTGGACTTAATTACCCAGGTCTTTGTTGGTAAGATTTTTTTATGGCTTAAAATTAAATAATTTTGGATTCTCCCTTTTATCACAGTGCCTGTGTGGCTTATTTATTATGGGACCGGCTGCTCCGAGAATCCTTAAAAGGTTGAAGGTGAATGTTTATGTACAATACAATGTGTAAAAAAAACAAACAAAAAAACAAACAAAAGGCGGAGCCTCAAGCTGAAAGTTTTTGTTGCCGTCATTTTAGCTTTTCGAAACATGACGATGACACAGTGGACACGCTCCACGGTAATTGGCTAAGCGACTGTCAAAGACATGCATCGGCATTTATATGCAGTCAAAGGTATGAGTCACTTTCACATCTTTTTCCATTGTCCTCTGAATATCTGCACTGGCTGTTTTTTGTTTGTTTGGGTTTTTTTTTTTTGGCAGTATTTAGTATTGTCTGTTCCTTGTTTTATCAGGAAGTACAAAATCTTGTTTTTCTAGTTATTTGAAGGATTTACCTAAGCTGAATAGCATGCTGTCTAACCAGATCCTAACTCTTCACTACTTCAGTAACACTGAGGAACATTGGGAGCCAGTTTTGACCAGAATATGTCCTTCAAGGCACATATTATACAAATATGCAGGACTGCTTTCTTCCATTTGTGGAATATCTGTAAAAATTGGAAACATCCCGTCTCAGAATGATGCTAAAAAGCTAGTTTATGCAGTTATTACTTCTAGGCTGAATTACTTTTATGCAGTTATTATCAGGATGTCCTAAAAACTCCCTGAAAGGCCTTCAGTTGATCCAAAATGCTGCAGCAAGAGTGCTGACAGGGACTAGAAAGAGAGGGCATACTTCTTCATTGACTCCCCGTTAAATCCAAAATCAAATATAAAATGCCTCTCCTCACATACAAGGTCTTAAATAATCAGGCCCCATCTTATCTCGTAATATTGTATCACTATATTAGGGCACTTTACTCTAAGGCTTTAGGCTTATTTGTGGTTCCTATTTGTGGTATTTAAAAGTAGAATTCTCTAAGCTGCCTAACATTTGGCATTTTTGCTGTTACTGCTATGATCTTGTCTGCTCTGGTTCAATCTAATTGATTTTCAGTGTAAAGAACTCAGAAGAGGGTTGCCCTTCAGCATTAAAACAAGCAACAGACAAGGTGATTAGTCAGTCGGGCAATCACGTATTTTATGTGCATCTTTTATACAAATCGGTGATCAGCTGTTGGACATGTAAGCACAGACGTCATTATATGGCATTCTATTGTTTAAACTACAGCATCACCTTTTAATGCTGTCCTTTCACATATGTAGCAGTAATGAAGTCAATTTAGGGTTTAATGGTCAGGAAAACAAAACAAAATACAGGAACCTTTTTTCCCTCCTTTTATTGTTTACAAAATACCAACATAAATACATAAAGGAGGCTGTGTGATATTGCTGTATGTGGATGTGTGTGAAACAGAGGAGCAGGCGGAAAGGACAATGCACACACCCACACACACAAATGCTCCACCCCTCTGTTACAAACACACAGTAGCTTAAACTATTTGTACTGCAGACAGCGAATAGTCGCAACACATCGTACAGTCAAAAAAAACAAAGCCTATTAAATAAAGGAACCAAAAAGATAAAAATACTGTGATATAAAGCAGCTAAAACTCAAATCTGTGAAAGAGTGCCGCCCTTTAAAAACCTACTGGGCAGGTGTAAATTCCTAAATTCCCCTGTAGTGACAGTGCTTGTTGTAATTCAGTGAAGTGAAACTGAACAGCAGTGACAGCTCTGGGAAAAATCAGCCCTGTGGGTTAAAGGAAAAAAAACCAAAAACCCACAGCCAGACACGATGTTCGTGAACCTGCCTGTGTTTTGCTCTCTCCAATCATTGTTTCTGCAAAAAAAAAAAATGAATTTAAAAAAAAAGAGGAAAAAAAGGATGAGGACATGGCAAACTCCTCCCCTGTTCTGCATTTTTTTTTCCTTCCAGCAACACCATCAATCCTCCAGTCACTCGTGCAATCAGACCACGCTCCTTATAGTGTGTCCAAAAATCAACTTGGTTACACTCACATCGGAACCCCTTTTATATTCAAAGTCAACAATATCTGTACACCAACAAACGAGGCATCTTTTTTTTTTTCTTTCTTTTTCTCTTTTCGGTGGACTACAATCATCTGTTTCAAGAGCAAAGCAGTTTCCTAACATCATACAGCGAGGATGCTTCAGACTACAAAATGCAGCAAGGTGTAAAAACGGCAAAGAAGGAAGACCGTGAAGGGAATGTGACGACACGTGACGCTTAAGGATCTTCTCTTCTTAATTTTCAAATCTCTCTGGCAAAAGAAATCCCCAAGCTTTATCTTCTAACTGCAACAGAAGGCTGGCTTTGTTCATTGTCTAATGTATATATAGACACAGATAAGTGGTGAGCCTCACCACCTTTTTATGTAACATCACTACCTGAAATTTATATATACATTAACATAAATACAGCCTAGGAGACGTTTAGCCACAACACTGGAAACTGAAAATGCCATCAACATGTAAATGCCAGAGGACAGGATTTATCCAGACAGGAAAGACTCTTATTGGCCTGAGTCGGTTACATTTTAGGTGGGGTGGGGATCTCTCTACCTAAACTCTGCTGTTTCTGGTCACCCCTTGCGGCTTTATGCTACAGACTGAGAGTGGCGGCACACAGACAAATAACCAGGACCAAAATGAGCTGACAGACGATCAGATGCTGTGTTTAGATTTAGCAGTTTGTGTCTGTGTTTTAGTTCTTACAGTTAATACTCAAAAGAATGTGACAAGAGACATGAAAGGGGGGACGGGGAAACTAAAAACTACAACTGTCCAGTCGCCGGGTCCAGTGGAAGAAGAAACTGAGGGATGAAGGAAGGTTGTTCACTGGGCAGTCGTGGCAGCGCCGAAGGTTTCCTGGGAGGCGTATACCATATAGAGGAAGCCATCTTGGTCGCGCTCTCGCTCATACACCTCAGAGATGGCGGCCGACACAGACACCATACTGTGACCGTTAACCAGCAGGAAGAAAGCCTGGTTGGAGTTTAGCTGGAGGCGCCTCCTGGTGGGGAATGAAAGACATGACAAGAGTGAGAAAAAGGGGAGACAATAGAAGAAAGTGAGAGGGAAAAAATATCCTAAGTATAAACTATGGATAGGAGAGGAATAAAATCAAGAAGTGGAAAAGAACTTGTGAAAGGAAATGAAAGAAGGGGAAGGAGAGTGAATAAAATATGAGATTGAAAGAAAGAGAAAAGGAAATGTATGGAAAAAATATGGCATCCATCTATTTATCCCTTCCTCCCTCAATCCATCCATCCATCCATATGTTTGCTAGCTCAGAAAAGTGCAACAAAGGTTTGGTATATTGAGGTCATTAAAAATACAGAACATGGAATGAGTAAGTAAGAAGAATATATATGCAAATATGTTTTGTATGTAACAAATATGCAAAACAGATGAAAGAAAGAAGAAAGGAAATTTGATGCCAGGAAAAGGGATGAAGACGTTTTTTAAAAAAAAAAGGAAAAGGGAAAGCCAAAGAAAGAGGAGATGAAAGGAAATTAAAAGAAGTGAAAGTGAAGGAAAAGACAGACAAAAGAGGAGTTGGAGATATTTAAGAAAAGCAAACAAAACTGAAGAGGAGAAAATGATGAATGTAAAGGAGAGATGGTGAGGAGGGGAGAAGAGGTCAGCGTCTACCTGATGATCTTGATGAGTTCACTCATGTTGACATGGTCTGGCACCAGGAACTTGGTCTTGTCCAGTACGGGGAGCTGCTTTTCTCCTTTATATCTCTCAATGATCACCTGCAGGAGGCAAAAACTTTATCAGCAATTCATTTCTCCTCTTTTTCTTCTTTTAGCTGGTCAGCTTCCATGAATGGTGCATTTCCTGTGCCCTTTGTGTGTCTGAGACCAGTGAGATGTAATAAGGAAGCTTGAGCTGCCAATATCAGATGGAGAGGTTAAATAAAAGAACACAGCTCTCTGCCTCACAGTCGGGTCCCTGTGAATCTAAATCCACATCTACTAGATCAAGATTTGCGTTAGACTTGAAAGGGAATGCCATTGTTTTACTAAGATATGTAAGATGGGTTTCAAACCCACAGGATTAGACTCCACTTCAGAAAGAATCACAATCAGACTCTGTATTAAAGGCTGGCAAAACCCAATTTAACTCACAGTGATGTGCTGATTAAACAAAGGCTGTCAGCCTCTACTTAACGCTCTGAAGCGGCCTATAAGTTCAACGAATCAAAGCTTCTCTTAACAAAAAACAACCAATCACTGTCACTCAGGCCGCACTCACAATCTTAGTTTCCGATCACATGTTTTGTCTTAATTAGCTGTTTTAACTGATGGAGCGCAACTACAAGGGAAAACAAGAATGCAAATCCAGCCCAGTTCGGGTGACAATGATGATGAATGACTGGATAGCTGTGGAGAACTAATATAGCAGTGGGGTTGTGTTTTTTTAGCACAACTTTCCTCGTTTGTTACGCAAATATTTAAGACACTTCTCTGTGTTTAACGTGTCTTATTCAAAATGTAGACACTGTTCTTTCTTTCTTTTTTTAGAGCCTGCCTAGCAGCAGGCATTACTCCCTCTTTCCACTTTAGGAAAGCTGCTAATTCTAACATGTCTCACTGTGAGCAGAACACAAACAATGTTCTGTTGTCGGCTGCAGGAGTGAACAAGATGTTTCATGCACTCGCGTTTCAGGAAATGAAAAACCAATATTATGGTGTTATTGTGTGTTATTGTTCAGTGTTGCTTAAATGTACCGAGGCAACACCGCACTGTCTGATGGTACATGGTTTAAAACCACAAATAGTCCAGTGCAAATCTTCTTGTGTCCTTTGTTGGATTCTGATTGAAACCTGGTTGAACTTCTGGTTTTTGTTACAAACCAACAGCTCTTACGAGGTTAAGGCTATACTAGAGCTTATATAGTTAAGGTTATAGTACATAACCAACTTTGCCATATTTCTCCTGGGTCAGCTAACCAATCAGAGCGAATGTATTTGCGAAGGAAAACCCTTCAAAAAGTTATGGCATTTTGTAATGATCACATTGGTACTAATGAAGCCATGCACCACAGCACTGAAGGTTTGTAGACTCTACCCCGCGGAGGCCCCTGTGACAACGCAAACATCTGATGAACTGCGACCTGACGTTACACAACATTAGCGGACTGTGTGATAGAACAGGCGTCAGCTACACAAAATTCTTGCAACTGAGTGAGTGTCCTACATGCTCGACCCACCCAGTGCAACCCACAGAAGTCCATGAGTGTGTGAGAGGCTGCCTGGGTCTGAGTGACCTACATTTTATCATCACATGAACACAAATTGTGTGAATGCTTGCGTGTGCAGACGCTGCACTACAAGGGCACCAAGTGCAAACTGGAAAACAGTCTAATGAGAACAATTACTTGTCTGTATGCATGTCCAGAAGTGAGTATAATACCAGCATGATGATCACCTGTTGACAAAGGGAAACTTCAGATTTACAGTCCAGACCACAGCACTAAGGGGTTCTAGCACTAATCCAGTGAGACCTGCTGACCCAGAGCTTCCTCAGCTTTCGCTTGGCATGCTAATGCATTTCATCTGGGCAGAAAAGCAGCGGCCTCAGTAAACCTCTTCACCATTTCTGCTGAAAGTGCCACAAGACAATGACAAGGCTGCTTTCACAGGCCAGTGATGTGTAGACTGACTTTACTGTTTGAATTAAGTTAAAAGGTTAGAGCAGCTGTTTAGTTCAGAAATCCTAATTTTATATTTTATTAGTAAGTACAAGATAAAGACATTCTAATATTTAAGCCTCACAGATGAGAAAATGTACTGTTTTTCTTTCTCCAGACTTTCAATATTGTCGTGTTAGGGGCTGTTTATCAAGCAATGCAAGTGAAAATGAAGCTGCAATCAGTTTTGGACATTGGAAATTGGTTTGCTGTTTTGTTTCAAAGTAATTGGTTCATATATTATTTCAGATAACAAAATACTATTTGTCTGCTTCCACACAGACCATGAATATTTGATAATTTTTTAAAGAGCATTTCATTATTATTTTTAGCCAATGTCATCCATGATTGATTTACTAGTGCACAACTTCTTCAGTCTTTAAAAGTTTACTGTGCAGCTGGCTGACTGGCCAGAGCTCATTCGGTTGCTTTCCCAGAGAGGATTTCATCCCACAGTTGAACCTGCTCCTGCTTGCACAAAGTACCTGGTAATTCAAATATTTGCACAGAAGAAACTTATAATTTAAAATTGTCTGCAGGCAGCATGTCTGTGTGGGCTCTCAATCACCCAGGTCGTGGCAGTTTCAAGTGCTTGAAAAGATAATAAGTGGGTTCTTTATGTTTATGAAGACATTTTACAATTTTTTAATTTAATTCAACTTTATTTATTTAGCGCCAAATCACAACAGCAGTTGCCTCAAGGCGCTTTATATTGCATGGTAAAGATCCTACAATAACACAGAGGAAACCTCAGCAATCAGATAAGCTCCTATAAGCAAGCAATTGATAGTGGAAAGTAAAAACTCCCTTTTAACAGGGCGAAACCTCAACATGCGCAGGGAGGAGCAAAGTCCAAAAAGCGCCTTCAGTTCTAAAACAACCAAACCCAACAATCACTCCACAAATGCATGACACAGAGCAGGTAGGAGGCCACCTCAACAGGACAGCACTCTGCTGTACACCTGCACCTGAAAGGACACTCTTTTGAGGATCCCAAAAGTCATATCTTGGCCTGAAAAGACAGATGGGACTCAGTAGAATTCTACACTCTGTTTTCCATTTACACATATGTTTGCACATTTCAATAAATCGCTTAGGACTGCACGATTTTGCATAGAATGAGAATCACGATTTTTTGGCTTAGAATTGAGATCACGATTCTCTAACGATTTTCTTTTCCAATATAAATATTTATTGCACTTATTAACTGCACATCAACTTCGTAACAGTTGAAACTGAACATCAAAACAACAAATGTCTCACGTTTTGTGGTTGCCGCAAAATGTTGTACTGCTTGAAATTCCGTCTCCACCGTTGCTCGGCGCTGCGTGTATAGAGCAGGTAGTGCAACAATAGAAAAATAGTTGCGGGACGGCACTGTGTAGCGTTTGTCTAGGGTGTTGATCATTTTCCTAAATCCCTGGTTTTGCACAGTGTTGATGGGAGCCATATCTTTGGTCAGGTGATAATAGCCTCCGTAATTTCTTTGTGCCTGCGGGAGTTCGGCGTGTATAGGGTATGAGGTTTCCGTTATTGATGTTTGGGTGGTTGACCGGGACGGATTTTCTCCTGTCACGTGCTCTCCGTTGTTTTTCCCTGCTAATTTTAGCATCACACGGCACAGCTTCTGTATCACGTGGTATAAGGCTCCGCCCTTGTCATTTGTTGAGCAGGAAGAGTGAGTGCTTGTTTTCATGCAGATTACGTCCCGGATCAAAATGCGGTACAATCGTCGTTGTCTTTTTTTTTTTTTTTTTTTTTTTTAAATCGTTGTCATTTGGAAATGAGATCGCACATAAGTATGAATCGAGATCGCGATTTTCTAATGATTAATCGTGCAGCCCTAAAATCACTGAACACATTTCCCTTTTCCCAGCAAAACATAAAGAAATGTGGCGAAAGAGTGATGCGAGACTACTATATCACCTGAAGTATTTAGACATGTGCTGACCCCTGTGTATTGTGAAAGCAGGACACTACTGAGTCTGACCCTAATGTGAAAGCTATTAGCAGTCTGCCTCTCCACCTCCTTCAGGCTCCACTGTGGCTGTCTGGGTGGAGTTACATTACAGTGACACAGCACATCTGCCTCTGGTCTCATACTTACTGTGACACGGCAGTTTATAACCCCGGGGAGCACACAGGAAGCGTGCACAAACACACAGACGAGAAGAGCCCTTACATGAAACGACAGGTGCAAAGCTGTGCTGATACTCTATCTCACTGATAAAATGAGCAGGTGAAACACGAGGTGTGCGTTTGTTTATTGGTGGTTGCTAAGAGGTGCTGGCCACTTACATGGTAATGCAGCTGCAACCACTTTTAACACAACATTCCAGAAAAAAAACAGCTGCTACATCACAACTGCTAAAATGATAAATGCATCTCCAACAGAGTCGACTGGAAAATCCCATCGAGGAACAGAAAGCTCTTTCAGACAAAAGACATTTAATCAGTCGCTGTGAGCTACAACCAGGAAATATGCGGTAACATTTTCTACTGCGGAAAGTTCCTGTGTGCTGCTTTGCACATCACACTTGTCCACAACCACACCAACATCACTGTCAGCTTCAGACATTTTAAACATGTACTTGAACTCACAGGTATCTTGTTGGGGTGCTGCTCCCGGATCAGTCTGACATCTTCTACCCGCTGTTCTGTGGAGCAGAAAAAAGGTCAGTGGGCATCAACCGGAATGAGCTGATAAAAGACAAACACGGTCAATGACAAATAAGGCAAAAAGAAGAAAAAAGCTGGCAGCAAATCCTATCCTATTTGCATGCTGTTTGTTTTACATATCCCTATCTGCACAATAATATCTTTGGTTCTCGTATCAGGTGACTGTGACTGTTTTTACAACCTGTGGTTCAACAGGTTTGCGAGGTGATGCACATCAGACCAAACAATGTCACAGCTGTAAGTGGCTGCCTACTAATTTCTGAAACAGATTATAAAAGCGTTCCGTTAAACATTTATAACACCGGTAAGCTTTATGTACTAGACAGATCTATAGTTTAGAATATGTCTTCTCTCATTTGGTACAAGCTGTTTTAGGAATCCTTACTGGCTGTCCTAAACAAAGAGGGCAGCAGGTGGGTGCTGTTGCTGAGCATATTATCTGATACCTGCTCTTACTGACATCATACATAGCCAAGAGCAGAAAAAAAATGTCTGAAACAGAGTGCGTTTTCAGAGCACAGGGTAAACTTGTACACACGTGCCTCAAAGTTGAAAGTTTAGTCACGTTCAGTATGAGCAACCACTATTTTAACAGTTCATACATGTAAGAACATAACGAAAACCATAATAGGTCCAATTCAATTAAAAAGAAAAAGTAGGATTAGAGACATGGAGCACAGAATCACACGGGAACAAACTGCTTACTGGGGTAAAGCGCTCGAGTGAAAACAAGATGGGCTTTTCTAAAATCCACTCATGGTGCAACAGCATTGTTCTGCAGTGATTAGCAGATCATTAGGCAAAAAATTATGATCCACTTATTATCTATTCAAAGTCTGCACTGATTACTGGGATTGCAAATCTTGTGTGCGTTTATCGGACATGTGCATTCTAGTTCCTTGGAAATCTTGGCTGAAAGCAGAACTAATAATTGGGTTTTTTCTTCACAGTGATAACCCAAAGACTGGATTGAAATTCTACTATTAATTGGTCTGTTTATTAGCAATGGTTAGCAGATATGCATGTCATTGCACTGCACCTGTACAGCTTATAGATACAGCTGCTAACCAAGCTTGTTGGCGTCAGCTGGTCATCTAATGCTTTTGACTCCAGAAAACAGGGATAAAAATTAGTCCAAAACCAACAGGTGGCAACATAATTTTTGTACACACAGTCTACAACCAGCACATATGACCAAAAATATCACCTTCTACTTGCAGCAGCACTACCTACTTGAACTAAACATCAGATTTTGGACCTTGAATTACCTGAATGGAGTCGAGTAGAGACAATTAAAAAAAAAACTGAAGCTTTGAGTCTCTGGTGTCCCTGTGACCCACCGCTGAAAGAAGTTGTTGTTCAGAAAACTGTGCGGCCACTGTAAGACTGTCTAACTAAATTAACTGATTAACATGCTGCGGCCAAAACACAAATGTTTATTTTCATGCTAAAACTGAAAAAAAAAATTCTATTATTACATTTTTCCATAACTGCGTTTCAATCAGAAACAAGGAAGTTCTGCATGCGTCAGTCTCTCATGACCAGACCAAGAAGGGAGAGAGAAAAACCAACTAAATGGGAAGCAAATGACTTTGAGGTTAAAAGGATGTGCTTTTTAAATACATCTTTGTTAGGTAATATTGGGAATTCGTCAGTTACCTCAAGGGGACACTGGGAAACTCCCTTTAAGTTCCTGAGTCATTCTATGACAAGCCTAGTAACTACGTAACGGATCATTTATGTTAAAAAACAAAACTAAACACATGGGGCTAGATTATTCTGTCCACAGAGGACAGTAACACAAAGATTAGATAAAAGGCAACATGACTACCAGCTAGTGACCCTTATCACTGAGTAAACATTCATGTATACACACAAAACTGTTTCTGAAATGGCAATATTACAAAAATTTTCACATGACCACATTAACCAGTAGTTTTTGGACCAGACTTGTTGGACTGTCACAGCTTCATGCCAACTTTAACATCATCATATGTACACATAACACGTTTGTCAGAGCAGGCTGGAACGCACACGCTTTGTTTGTGTATATTTAGACCAATAACATGAAGCACATGCATGTTTAGTCATGCTGGGAAACATACTTCTAACGTTGAAGGCAGCGAGTACACATCTTTGTTTATTAGGTAGTAATTATGATACGGACATAAGTTAAAAAGTTATCTACTTTTATAACGTCACTCTTTGGTATCATTATTATTTTATTTAAATATTAAATACATTCATCCAAATTTCATCTTTTCATTGAGATAAAAATGCTATTTTTAAATCAAATTTGAATAATTCGTATGATTTGAAAAGATGTTCAAAATTCTAGCAGCAAAACTAACTACACCAAACAAAAACTAGAACGACAACACTAAAAAAAGTTCCATATTTTTAAGTTCTGGCCATCAAGTCTGTTGAACTTAGTTTATGATTTTCATCGTTTTGTTACAAGCAGCAAACCCAATAAACAGGATAAGAATGTTAAATAATCGTTGCGTTATGGAAACTCGGCAGTGAGTTTGCAGGCCTTACATTTAGCTCTGTTGGCTGGGAAACACAAGTGAAAGTATCCTCTGCATCGAGGCTATATGGCCTGTGCACCAAAACCAAAAAAGAAAAACAGGAAGAAAGAAAATAAAGAAGGACACGTAAACTCCACGTGTTCAGTTGCAGTTTTACATTTTCTCCTCTTTTAAACTCTTTTCTTTTCCTCCACAAACTGTCCCATCCCCCAATCCTGCAGCTCTCCTCTCTCTGCCCTGCGTTTCGACACCACTTTGTTTTCCTCGCACTGCTCTCGCACAAGTAAACATTACAGAGACACGAGCCAGCAGCTCACAGCCTCATCATATTCGTCTACATCTAAAGCTCAAAGTCCACGAGTGGAAGCAACTGTCTTTCATCTATAAGTTAAAAGGAGCACATGCCCAACGAGGAGGCTGATTCTGTTAATCAGCAGCAGCAGAAAGTAGAAGCAGCCTGACAAAATGTAGGCTGATACTCGGCACGGGGATAACAACTAACCCCCACCTGGCCTGTGCACGCCAACGCTGTGATTCACTTTTGGGCAGTTCAGAGGACAATTCGGGGCACAACCGAAAACCCACGACCCAAGGCGGAAAAGCAGAGCGAGACATGTTAAAATTAGGAAACTGTAAGACCTACCGAATGTCCTTCTTTGTTTGAAGGTTTTTTCTGAAGGCATGTTGCACCAAAGTCGGTCAGCTGGCAGTAGGTGAAGGCGGAGGTAGTGTCTGTTTCGAAGCAGCGATATAAAAGCTAAAAACAACGTATTAAACTATCCGTGTCCGCGGTGCTGGCAGCTTCTTGGCGACACACCAACGCATAGAGATGAGCTCCTAGCTGGTTTGATGTCGTCGCTTCCTTCCTCTGCCTCTGTTTTTGTCAGCGCGAGCTGGAGCAAGCAAAACAAACCAGTCACATGACCCATGACGTCACGCACCACCCCTCTCCTCTCCTCTGCCTCCTCTTTTTAATTTATTTTTTCTTCCCCCTAACGGCCACTGTCTCCACACGGACGATATTTAAAATTGAACCAACCTATTAAAAAATACGTATGATTTAATTAAAAAAAATACGCTTATTTTATCAAAAAATAAAATAAAATAAAATGTTTAAATGTTTATGGAAAGAAAACATTGTTAAAATGGCCACAAATTTAATTTGTATATCAACAGTTTATCTTCAGTTTCAGAAATCTGACCATTTTCGCTTTACAAAAAAATTAACATAATAATAATAATAATAATAAGATTTTTAACAGGGGGCAGCCCATCGGAAGAAAGCTGGATTAGGGGGCTAAAACAGCCCCATTCAGACAGTCCACGACCTTTCTTTTATATTGGGCCCTTGAGGCCAGTATAAAAGAAAAAGAATGCAAGTGTATGCTACTCCAATGGAGTATAGAGCAGGAAATGAGCAGAATAGGTCCTCTTTATCTGGTGTTAATGACCATACTTCTTGAACACTTCTGCTCTGTGAAGCATCCTTCACAATGATGCCATTCTAGTCCACACACCTCAGCAGGTCCAAATATTTACATACCAAAAGCTTGAAGTGCTGTAGAATTGACTTTTGAAGGACTTCATAGCATTGTACATAAAAGCCACTGAAGTTACTGAGAGTTGTGGGGACTTCTTAAGCATGGATCTCTTTCAGTCTCAGAGAGAGGTCAAAAACATGGAACTGTATAGGAAAGCTGGATTTGATGAGTATATGGCATATAGAGGAGCAGTCTATAAAAGGAACATAGGAGAAATGAGTGGAGGTGCCCTCCTGCTTCTGGGAAGTATTTCAGTGTTGTTGTTGAGGGACTGGGGGAGTGTTGGTGGGAGGAGACGGCCATTCATGGCCTTGTAGTGCTGGAGAAAGGTATTCTAAGGAGGGACACTAGAAACCACAAGGCTGGTTCAGTCTTTTAACAACCCTGTTGAAAAACTGGTTTACCTGCTCCTCCTCCTTTTTTTCTCATACCAGTAATGCTTTGTCTGATCTCTTTTAAGTAGTTAATCCATAGCATTTATTTAAAAGAATTAAGGGAGCACGTGCTGATTTATAAGTGAAGTAAAATCCACATAAATTATTCAGTAATCCACAGTAATTATACAGAACACATGCAGCAAACACGAGACAAGAAAGAAAAAGAATACCTCTTTAGAAAAATCACCATAACATTAACTGATGAATCGTATGTATCCCTGCCACACGCATGCAATGTTATCATCTCAGTCAGCAGCTGCACCTCTGCAGCCTTTTCTTTGGTACTGTACACTAACAAGCATGTTGTAACTGTGGAGGAGCCAAAATAGGAGAAAGTCAAACATTAGGAATTTTTCAGAAAGTGTTAAATTTTTTGGTTCCATGTTACACAAAAGAAACGAGTGCAAACAGATGTAATGGAGTTTTTACTTATTGTAAAGACTACAAATAGATTTTCCACCACTGCTTTAATAGCCACAACATTTAGTGCCATCTTGTGGTTAAAACACATCAAATCAGCCAAATCATATGAACAACAAAATTTCCAACACATATAATACTTTATTCAGTTGTTGTAGTGATGGTGTATTATTATGTATCTGTTGTGTTATAAACCCACAGCCCCTGTAAACAGTGTGTACTAAACTGACACCATACTACAGACTGAAGGGCGAGCATAACCATAAAAGATTTTGAAAACTAAATATAAGGAAGAGAAAATGTGATTGCTACAGGCAAAAAAAACAGATATGAAAAAAACAACAAAGAGACAAAACAAAATCATAAAAGCACAAAAATAATTCAGTCAATCACTTTTCAGTTGAAAACGTCCCTAAATATATTTGACTGATGGGTTTTCCTGATGAGGCCACATGTCTGTGCCCAGGCGCCAATTACCTGATTGTCACTGTTAGTATATATTGATGCCAAACCTAACCTGGATGAAGAAGCCATTATGTTAAGGTTACATTTTCAGCCTCTAGCAGTAGGATCGTGTTTAGCTGTTTTTGTGGGTTTTACAAAAGCTGCTGCCACAATTGTGAGACGAGGACATACATGAAGATGTCAGATCCACGAAGTAACAACAGGTCATTTTGCGTGCAGTGAAGTGATTTGATAGTTAATGTTAGGAGCGCCTATAAATGCAGTGCTTGGGTAAAAGTACCCGATTACTTACCGAGGAGATCAAGAAGAAGCTGCAGGTGTTATTTTTGTCCAGCAGGTGGAGAACTCTGATCACCTGTTGCTGATTGTAACGTGAAAGCGAACAGCGCTGGATTCACGGATATCGACGCTCTGTATTTCCAGCTGAATCTGAAGTGAATACACTCAGTTTTCCTTTTACTGTAATAATATAAATCTTATATCGGAAGAGCCCTCCGCTACTTTTTATGCCATATTATCACAAGCATGAAGGTGTACATATTAAGAGGTTGTTTCTTATCTTTCTTTCCCAGTTCAGAGGATTACAGCTTATCCACAAAGTACCTCCCAGTACTTTATATTTTTAGGTCGACCATACTGCGAAACCTTCCCTGCGGACTTCCACCTGAAACCCCCCAACCGTTGCTCAGTCAGGTGTGTTTGTGTTATAGGGATGAAGACAAATCAGTGTAGGTGTATGTGTACGTGTTGGCACCCAACTGGGTGTGTCTGGGCCAGAAATGAAGTCAGTTAGAAATGATCTCCTACAGTCAAGCTGTGTATTTGTCTCAGCAGGGTGCCGGGCCTGAGGACTGTGTGTGAGGCATCCACCTCTCTCTGTGCACGTCAGAGACGGCTGTAGCGCATGAAGGTGTGTGTGAGCACACATCTACGAGCCGGGGGACACCCCGACCCTTCAATCAAGTATTAGCTGTCAATATTTGGACCTCCTTCCTGCTCCCCCCGCTCATTAGGTGGTGGTGGTGTGATTTCATGCTTCTCACCAGGAGGCCTTCGCAAAGTCTCAGTCTGCTGTACAGACGGATAAAGTGCTAATTTGTGTGATATGAAATGTTGACACTGTTATAGTGTTATATGTTACAAGGAGGGACAATATGAGTGTGGTCAATAACATGACAGATGAAGGATATGAAAGGTGCAAAGGCAGAGGTTGTGTGGTGGGCTCTAAACCTCATTGATTTACTATATTAATTCAGAAAGATAAGCACAGACAGTAGAGACAGCCAGTTTCAAGAAGAACTGTCGGTTCACATTATCTATCTATCTATGTATGTATGATTATTTAGAGAAACCAGAACATTGTTACCACCTTATTTGCAAGTTATAGTTCTTTAAAAGAAGGAAAACATGGCTATGTAAGAGACTAAAACAGTAATACAGTTGAGAAATGCAGCAGTCATCTGCAGTGTAATAAAACTGTGGCCCTTCTCTCATCATTGGGCATTCAGTCTGCTCTTTATATGTCACAGGATAATGAAATCCCCTCCTGGTAAATCTGTTCTGACCTTTTTTCCCCCACTCACCTAGTATCCATATGATTATCTGTTCTTTTCTTCACCAGCCCGCTGATGTTTTTCACCAGTCTGTAGTAAACTTGAGCCCCACGTTCAAGTGGCTGCCTCCTTTGTTTTTTGGCATTCAAGCTTTTCAGTGGAACACAGCATCAGGAAATTCTGTCCAGGTTTCAGACTGTGGACGTGGTCATTAGATATATGGTGTGTGAAACAGAACAAGAACACTTATATAAATAAAATTAAATGCAAGTTGTGTCATAATCACATCTGATGTCTAAAGTTTGAAGTTGAGCTCATTTGAGAGGCTCCATAATTAATCAAAAAGAATATTTTATTTTATATATTTGAAATTGATATCTGTCCACTAATCAATAAAAAAGTAGAGAAAATTATTCCTGAACCCAACTCAGTACTTCCAAGTTTGACCCCAAATTACAAAAATTATCTATCTATATTTATTTATTAACTTTAAAATAAATTATCCATAAGACAGAAAATATGATATTTCTTCAGCAGATCTCCAAGCCCATTAAAATATCTATCAGGTTATAGAACATACAAATAATATGAGTCCACTGCGTCCTTCACATTACAAGCTAACTCCTGATAAATTTTCACACAGTCCCTTAAATAACATGTCTAAACGTAAACTTTACAGCCTCTTGCTATTGCTAATTATTAGCCTGTCAATGTGCACCATGGTGACTTTGCTCAGAAAGGTGCAACAAACAGACTTGTACTTCACACAGTGCTGTTCATATTATAGTTATGACTCAGAAACACTAACAGACTTTGAATGTGCTCAGTAAGTACAGGGAGTGCAGAATTATTAGGCAAATGAGTATTTTGTCCACATCACCCTCTTCATGCATGTTGTCTTACTCCAAGCTGTATAGGCTCGAAAGCCTACTACCAATTAAGCATATTAGGTGATATGCATCTCTGTAATGAGAAGGGGTGTGGTCTAATGACATCAACACCTTATATCAGGTGTGCATAATTATTAGGCAACGTCCATTCCTTTGGCAAAATGAGTCAAAAGAAGGACTTGACAGGCACAGAAAAGTCAAAAATAGTGAGACATCTTGCAGAGGGATGCAGCAGTCTCAAAATTGCAAAGCTTCTGAAGCGTGATCATCGAACAATCAAGCGTTTCATTCAAAATAGTCAACAGGGTCGCAAGAAGCGTGTGGAAAAACCAAGGCGCCAAATAACTGCCCATGAACTGAGAAAAGTCAAGCGTGCAGCTGCCAAGATGCCACTTGCCACCAGTTTGGCCATATTTCAGAGCTGCAACATCACTGGAGTGCCCAAAAGCACAAGGTGTGCAATACTCAGAGACATGGCCAAGGTAAGAAAGGCTGAAAGACGACCACCACTGAACAAGACACACAAGCTGAAACGTCAAGACTGGGCCAACAAATATCTCAAGACTGGTTTTTCTAAGGTTTTATGGACCGATGAAATGAGAGTGAGTCTTGATGGGCCAGATGGATGGGCCCGTGGCTGGATTGGTAAAGGGCAGAGAGCTCCAGTCCGACTCAGACGCCAGCAAGGTGGAGGTGGAGTACTGGTTTGGGCTGGTATCATCAAAGATGAGCTTGTGGGGCCTTTTCGGGTTGAGGATGGAGTCAAGCTCAACTCCCAGTCCTACTGCCAGTTTCTGGAAGACACCTTCTTCAAGCAGTGGTACAGGAAGAAGTCTGCATCCTTCAAGAAAAACATGATTTTCATGCAGGACAATGCTCCATCACACGCGTCCAAGTACTCCACAGCGTGGCTGGCAAGAAAGGGTATAAAAGAAGAAAAACTAATGACATGGCCACCTTGTTCACCTGATCTGAACCCCATTGAGAACCTGTGGTCCATCATCAAATGTGAGATTTACAAGGAGGGAAAACAGTACACCTCTCTGAACAGTGTCTGGGAGGCTGTGGTTGCTGCTGCACGCAATGTTGATGGTGAACAGATCAAAACACTGACAGAATCCATGGATGGCAGGCTTTTGAGTGTCCTTGCAAAGAAAGGTGGCTATATTGGTCGCTGATTTGTTTTTCTTTTGTTTTTGAATGTCAGAAATGTATATTTGTGAATGTGGAGATGTTATATTGGTTTCACTGGTAAAAAATAAATAATTGAAATAGGTATATATTTGTTTTTTGTTAAGCTGCCTAATAATTATGCACAGTAATAGTCACCTGCACACACAGATATCCCCCTAAAATAGCTAAAAATAAAAACTACTTCCAAAAACATTCAGCTTTGATATTAATGAGTTTTTTGGGTTCATTGAGAACATGGTTGTTGTTCAATAATAAAATTATTCCTCAAAAATACAACTTGCCTAATAATTCTGCACTCCCTGTATGTCCTTACTGCTTCTATAGGAATTAAGAGGGTAAATATATTAACTAATTATAAGCAAGTATCACCAACTCTGTAAAAGCAGAACTTTTGGCACTTTTCTGGTCTGGATCATTTAGTTGTGAGTTAACACAATGTCACAACCTGGGAGTGGATGTCCCAGCAAATTCACCTCAACACCAGATTGTGCAATACTCCCAGAAAGTGTAACAAACAAACAACAACAAAAAACATGTAAATTTAAAATTACGGGCCTCAGAACATGTTAAATGTTAATGTTCATGACATTACAATTAAACAATAAAGGAACAAGGACGGCATGTTTGGAAAGGCTACCAGGAGAAAGCCTCTCTGAAAAGCAATAGTTCGGTTTACAAAGTTGCAACTGATCAAACCACAAAACGTCTGGAACAATGTCCTTTGGAAAGATGAGAGCAAAGTGGAGATGTTTGGCCCCAGAATATGGTCATCGAGTCATTGCAGTCATTGAGTCGACCATGAACTCCTCTGAATACGAAAAGTATTCCTGAGAAATGTGAAGCAACTTGTCTGACAGCTAAAGTTTGGCCCAAATTGGAGGACAATGATCTCAAGCAAGCAGAAGGACTGAAAAGTAAAAAAAATCGAGGTGTTGCAATGGCCCAGTTAAAAGTCCAGACTTCAACCTGATTGAAATGTTGCAGAACCTTAAGAGAGCTGTGCATAAATAAATTCCCACAAACATCAATGAATCAAATCAACGCTGTAAAGAAATTCCCTCACAACCAAGTGAAAGGCTGATAGTAATACAGAAAACAATTACTTCAAGTTATTGCTGTTAAAGGTGGTTCCTCAAGCTACTGAATCATGGTGTGTATGGTGTGTACTTAGTTTTTCACAGGACTGCATAGAGACCTGTGAAGAGTTTATTTTTCACATGCCTGTATGATATGTGCAGTGAGCTATGTTCTCTTTGACTAACAGCCTCCCGGGCTGAAACAGGACCAGACACCATATCCATCTTTTCTCATGCACCAATTATCTCATTCCTCCTCTACATGTCAGTTAAATTTTTGCAGTTCTCTAAACCAGCTGTGCATATGTGAAAGTCCCCACACTTGTAGTTCACAGCTTTTTTCCCTGTCCTGTCAAAAAAAGAAGGAAAAAAAAGAAAATCCAGCATCCGATTGCCACTTGTCAGATTTCAGATTTAATCTTTGGAAGTTAAACTAACTCTATCCTTTTAGTTAATTATTTACCATTTAGCCATCAATCTGTCCAATGCTGTATTAATTATTATAAGCGAACTATTTGAACCATTTGTTAAAATCTTTTTAGTTTTAACAATGTATCCATTTTTTTTATTTTAAGATAAATATCTCACCATTTATTAATATATTACCTGCTGTTGCTGTTCTTCTCATTTATCCACCAGTAGTATAGACATTTAGGGATTGAGTGTGGAAGGTGGTGTACAGTCCTAAAACATTTAATGAATTGGAAGCACCAATTTTGACCACAAGCAAAGTGGAGAACTTTGTATGACGATTACAAGCATATCTCTGGTTTGGCCTCAAATCTACCTGAGCTATTAACTCCTATTTGCTCTTAGGTGCAACATTTTTAATAGTTATCAAAGTTTGTAAGTTATACTGGGGGCTTATTTTGCATATTGAACTTTGGAATCCGTCGTTGTGTACAGTCAGGCATCTTCAAAATGTGTTTTAAACTTCAAGTTTTCATTCACACTTGAGTCCTGTGAAGACATGAGGCTGGTCCAGTTCAGTTTGAGGTGCAAAACGTGGTTTAAGGGCAGCATCAGGGTTACATCACGAGTTAGAAACAAAAGAAAGAACGTACTCTGGAGTGATGGAAACACATCTCTGTGCATGAATTTCCTAATGCTTTCATAACATCCCAAAGCGCACACAGCTTGAATCATTTTTGCTTTGATGATGAGCTAACAAAATAACATCACCTCAAAACAAAAAATGTAGAGAATCTGGTCGTCGTGCATCTGTGACTGCTGTGAACCACACTGAACATGGAGTGAAGGGCTCAGATTAAACAACAGAGTAACGCACAGTGCTGCACCAGCCTGCACATTTTCACTGGGTTCTGCTGTCCGAAACATTAAATGCAGCTGTGTGCAGTTAGATCTGTGAAGACTAGTGCTGCAACAGGAAACACTTAGGATTGTGGCCTTTTCTGGATTACATTGGTTGCGCTGTTGCCTAGACAACAGTAATTAGAAAAGACTAGGTTACCAAGCAGAGAGCGGTTATGTTTCCTTAGCAACCAAGGTCAGGGAGAAGGCTCTGTGTTTACCTGATTCTGAGGAAGGAGACAGATACAACACATCTGTCATTGTAGTAAGTACTGGGAGGCGTCAGATTCATGCAGTCATCTATTTTCCCTGCTTGCACTGAAGACTGTAACTTTAGCACCACAGTAACCTGACTGCTTTTTAATTCATCTGTGCAGAAAATAGAGCTTGCGTCAATTTCCAGCCTAACTGTCAGTGCAAGCTTTAAAACACACGGAGAATACGAGGGGGAAGGAATCTGTTAGGAGAGCTGAGGAGAGCACACATTGTGTCCTCCTATATGTAGGCCTGTGTGTGCCCGCTGCGTGCTCTTCCTGTAATTAGTTGATTATCACAGCTTGTCGTCACACACAAGCTTACACAAACACGCTATAATGACAATGACATAACACAGCCTCCTTAAGTATCAGTCTATCGTTTTGTCACTCCTCTGCTCACTGCTTCTATCATCCATCTTCCCTTTCCCTCGAAGCCCTTTTAGTCCGTCTGTCAGACAAAGACACACACACACACACACACAAGCTTCCCATGTCCACGTGTAACCAGAGGCTATGAGAACACTTAATCCCTCAGCACCTGCTTTCCATACTACTGTGACCTCTCCGCAGCTGGCTCGGTGTGTGCCTTGTTGCCTTTACATGTTCATATCAGTGCCAGGAAGGAGGAGAGAGGTGTTAATTAATTTGCATATTTGTAGATTTGTTTGTATCCGTGCATTTTAGTGACACGTTTAAGCTTAAAAACATGGCCAGCGCTGTAGTGCGGAGAACAGATGGAGTGGGTATAACATGGCATCGTTATGATCCCATACAGTGCAGCAGAACAGACTGCAGGGATCAGCTTTTCAAATTAAATATGATGACACTTACACTGTGTCCTGTCTGCTCTCTGTACGCAGGTCCAACGAGTGCCAGCATCACTTCTGGTGCTTTATAAAGCCTCTAAAGGCACAGCTAGTTAAAAAAAAAAAATTGTTCAGGTTTAGAGATGAAAAAGGAAAAAATATAGAAAATTTCATTTGGAGAAACGATGCAGATTACTTGTTTCTGCACTCTAAAGTGTGTGAATAAATGAATTCATATAGAAGAATCTGAAGCAAAGAATAAACAGGGCAATTATTTATAGGGGACAATAACGCTGCTTAAATCTACACACACACACACACACACACACACACACACACACACACACACACACACACACACTACCCAAAATGTAGATCATTTTATTGCCATAAAATATATACAAACAGTAGCATGTAAATTAAAAAACAAACTGTAAAACTAATCTAAAATACCATGACCTCTTTCCACATCCATGTGAGGAAAAAAAAAAAAAAGTTTTCTTGACTGCTGCTCACCGACTGGATAAGAAATTCGGACCTGAATGTGCACAGCAGGAAAAAGAAAACACCTTTGGTTCCTTCTAAGAGGTCTGGCTACCTACAGCTCCCACCTCAGCTGCACATCAATCACTCTCTACACATCTCCATTTACACTTATTCCACCCTCTCCTCCCTACAGGTCGCTCTTTGTTTGGTGGAGGAAGGGGCAAAGAGAAGGCAAAAGGGAAATGGCAGAATTGCAGCCTTCTCACCGAGAGAGAAGAGGGGCTGAGGTTCAGTGAGTGCTGCGTGATGGCAGGGGAAAGAGGAGAGGAACAGTGGTTTCCATCAGGAAAAGAATGCAGAGAGAAGGCTGCTGATTTCTCTGGAGGAGACGGCGACTAAGAGAACAAAGTGTTTTGTGCCTCCCGATGGAGGACATGTTTGTTGTATTGTCACCAGTAGCTGCTAACAGAAGCCCAACAGGCCCGCAGTTTATCTCCAAGTGTGAGTCCATTTTTACGCCAGCTCCTCACGCACACACGTGTCTCATGTGGAAGTTGACCACGTACTCTGCGTTGGTGCGCTGGACAGAAATGGCAAAGGGTTCAAAAGGGTGGAAGGTGAAAGCGACCAGGCGACGCACAGCGTGATTAACCGGCCGTCCCAGCAGGCCCGCCTGGATCTTAAACTTCAGCAGGCCGGAGTCACGTGCATAAAATCTGGTGGGTCAGAGATGAGAGACACAGAAGCTGCGTTAAACTCATTTAGTCCAGTCTCTTCTTTTCTAGAACGCTCTATGATGAAAATCCAAAGTATTGTTCTTTCATCTTTTTTGGGGAGCAAGCGGCTAAGACTATGACTGATTAACCTGTCAATAATTTTGCTAATCAGTTGATAAGCTTAAAAAAAAAAAAAAAAAAAAAAAAAAAAAGGGTGACAAATGGCCCTAATAATGGGTCAGGCAATCATAGCCTAGCTGTGAAAACAACAGTGTCCATTGCTTATTTCAAATGACTTTAAATTTCAGTGAATGTTTCTTCTGCACTTGGCTCCAGTCTTACTAAGAATTGACTGGTGTGACAGCATATCACAGCTCAACATTAAAGAATTTAAAATTTGCTAATTCTCATATTTTTTGAATCAAAGTGTCTGATCTAACAGCGGTTTTTATAACGGCACGCACATCACCGCATCCAGCGCCTCTAAGACAGAAGCTACAACTGAACGAAGCTGGTTATGAAGGCACCTCTACAACTCTTATAATTATTGGCCAGAGCGTGCCAGTCAGCTGTTTTTAATGATTTCAGTATAGAGTGCATAACTGAAAATGATTTCATACGCTGTAACTAATAACAGTCTGTTACATTTTGCTGATAGGTCAGTGAATGGTAAATCTAGAGAAATGATG
The DNA here is from genome assembly GCF_965226115.1 of Aulonocara stuartgranti. NCBI lineage: Eukaryota > Metazoa > Chordata > Actinopteri > Cichliformes > Cichlidae > Aulonocara > Aulonocara stuartgranti. The sequence continues at coordinate 10,758,884 of NC_138945.1, read as the reverse complement.
CGGATGTGATTTTAGCTCTAAGTTCTCCACAACAGACATTTTGATGTGTAATGACAGGAAAAGCACAGGTGTAAGTTTGCTACTGCTGCCAGCTCTGGTGCTCTCTAACGAATGCCAGGTGAGCTGAACGGTGCTGGTCTGTTAGCACAGGTCCCACTGAAGGACACCAGGCTCTCACTGTGGCCTCATGGAGTTTGTTTCTGACAGTTTGGTCAGACACATGGCACGTGAGCCGTCCGTTTTAGGTTATTATGTAGGGGTCTGGTAGTGCTGCTCCTCGCAGAAAAGAGCAAATACTGGTTTCTGCTGCTGTGTTGATGGCCTTCTATAGCCCCAACAGCTCCCTCTTGTCTCTGTATCCTTGCATTTCTTCCACACTGTTGAGACTATGATAGGAAACAGAGCAAACCACGCCATGCTGGAGGATCTGAACTACCTGTGCAACCTGCGAACCAGCGAAAAGCAGAACTGGAGAAAAATCAGTCAGGACATATAAGGACACCGCAGTAGTCTATGGCCAGCACCTGCAAAGCCATTGCCTTTTTGTGCGTTGCCTGTTGCACATTCTGCAGTGCACCTGTTGTCACTTCATTTACTCACACAGGTGAAATGGGCTGACAATGGTTTATGGTTTCTAACCAGACAGATTGAGATCCCTGAGCCATTCCCTTTTTATCTTGAGTAATGTTTTATTTTCACGCCTATGTTTTCATTTTATTACTGGGATATATAAAGATAATGCCAGTGGGAACAACAAAAATGGCCTCAAATGATTATTTTTTTCTAAACTAACAAAAAAAGAAAGTTACCATGTGAGAAGTTTTGTTAAATTTTCTTTCATATTTTGGTTGTTTTGCATTTTTCCAGAACATTTTATCGAAATCGTTGATGTTTAATTTACAGCTGATTAACCATTTAGTTAAGCGACAGTGTGTCCTCCACATCGCTACCCAAGTTTCATAGTCAGTAAGGCTGCTGGATTACGGCACAAAAACCACCATCACAATTATTTGGTCAAAAAAATGTTAATCTCAATTGTTTATCACAATTATTTATTACGTTTATAAACACAAAAATGTCCTTTGGCACTGGATTTCTTTAAATATGTAAATGAAAAACAATCAGGATAAATTAAAACAAGATAGTAGTGGAAATCGCAGTCAAGAAGGAGAAAGCCTAATTTCTGGACATTAATTAGCATGAATCGCGTCACGCATTAAGATTACAAGAGGACTGGTCATCCTGATGAAGTCCATACCTGATGGGGTGGTCTCCGCAGGTCTTAGGCCTCTCCATAACTGACACCCACTTGTCATCATAGCTGAAGAGGGAGAGGTCGAGGTAAGGGCTGCTGCTGTAGGACTGTGCGCTGATGGGCAGCTGACCCAGCAGCCGACGCACCGCTTCGGTATGGCCGCCATATTTGGCATTCACAATAGTGTCCTTAAATCTGAAGTGGCAGACAGACAGCTCAACATTAGCTAACCCCTGTGATCCTGAATTGTCTCGTTTCCACTGCAGCTGGGTTTATGTGCAAATTCCCCATTTATTGAATAGATTTCCATAAATGGCATTTAAAATAAAAAACACTTTTCTGAGAACTTCTTATAAATTGTAGTCTCCAAACTCTCACTATATATTTCCAGCACTCAGCAGTGACTCAGTGGTCTCACTCCTCCTCTCTCCCTTCACTCTTCTAAGCTCGGGATCCATATTTTTCAGACGTGCTCTCACTTTGTTTCATACTACATTATCTCCAGTCTTACCGGCCTGTCTGTTTCACTCTACCTGGCTTGTGCTAGACTGAAGCCCTCTGAACTGGGCTTCACTGCCAGCTAGTTGTAAGTGGTACAAATCGGGTTTGCGGAATGTGCTCACCAGCTTTCAATTTCTCCCCTCCTCCTGTCTGACATCAATTTTCACCACTCTAAAATCCAATTCTGAGCTCTTTTCCTCACTCAAACTATCCTTTATCGTCTCCTCCTTCTCCAGCGCCCTTCCTTGCCACCCCATTATGCTTTACCCTCCACAGGAGGATTTTGTCACCTATGCTGGCCAGTCAAACCACCAAATTCAATCACAGTTCCTCCAGCCACACTAACCGTCTTAATGTCTTTCTTCTATATCCAGATTAAGTCCTAAAACTCCTTTCCTCCCTCCTTTAGGCGATCGTTGCTGATCTGCTTCACTTCCTGACCACTGTCTTAAAATCCTCCCTGACATTTGATGCTGTGTGGCATTAGGAACATCTGTTTATAGCTTGGGTTTTGAAGACAAACATGAATATATTTGGACTAGTTGTCAGCTAATGCTAGTAAGCTTGGTTAGCAGCAGTGTCCACAGATAGCATTATGGGTACATAACACAGATAGTGGCTAATTAAATAAAAATACAAATAAAAATGTCATGACACGTCCAGAGACCTGATTCACAGCTTTTTAATGCCAACATTACAGCCTGGAACAAAAAGTGGTTTTGGCCTGTATGAACAGTTTCTTCCTTCATAACAACTGTATGGTGGGTAAATGTCTTATACACTGACAGAGAGCTGTAGCTAATAGCTCGTAGCTTGGCCTCATCTTCATTAACGTGAGTCACTGAACTGGTTGTATTTGTACTGTTGGTGCTTTCTGGTATCTTTCTTCTCTTCTTTGATCCCTTGCTGGCATTAGGTCTGGATCGACTCATGCGCTGCTGTGGGTGCCAATGGTTGTCGAATTTCCTTCACAACCCGTTTCCATGCATTGCGATCATTGGCCTGGCCTCGTCGAGATTTATTCTGCAATCTCTGATGTCATCTTCTGGTATATTATCCACCAAATAATACAGCTTACTGTGTGGTGCAGTTGTTACTGTTGTCTGTTACTGTGTCTCTCTGTTAGACCAATACAATCTGTATTCGCTAACCAGGCACGTTAGAAATAGATGGCAACTTAGCTATCTAATGCTAGATGATCTATCATCATCTTGTCCAAAATATGGTTACTTCTGGTTATAGAAGAAACCAATATGGCAGTGATCAAAATGCTAAAAAACAGCTCCAAGAGTCCAAAACTAGATTGTGATGGTATGGTGGCTTATGCTGTTTTATATATACAGTCTATGGTAAGAATCTTAATCTTAACTGAAGCCTAATCTGCAAGACTCACTTTGGCAGAAATCTTCAAATGAGATAAAATGTAGTTTTTGGCATTATGCACCGACTTTGTTAATCATCACCATGTGGCTACTTTTTCATCATTTCACTTTATTTTTTAGTCGGTACCTTCTCTGGACCTGCCGTGCGTAGTTATTTGATGAAGCAGAGCAGGGGAACTGGACAGCTTGGCTGTGCAGGGTAGCATTTCTGAACAGGTCGCAGAAATTCTCAAACAGCTCCAGCAGCTGGTCGGAGGTGTTCTCGAAGACAGCCAGCACCTCCGTGGACACCATGTTGTACACAACAAAGAAGGATGGCTGTGAGAGATCCAAACAGGGGAGTGGAAATTTAGAGAAACACAACAAATTCTGTAATTATTTACTTTAATTAATTTAATCGGTAATTAATACTTTGATGTAGCTATGTTTTTCAAAACCATGATCAAGGCCTTTAATGGAGAGAACAAAAGAAAAAAAACATAGTCAGACACGAGACATTCATTCTAGCATCATTAAAGCTTTGAAGGCTTCAGCATGTTTACATTACAGGGTCACTGCAAGTTGAATATGGCAATGTTTATAAAGTCTTCAAGGTAGGGCTGCTCGATTATGGCAAAAATGATAATCACGATTATTTTCACTGAAATTGAGATCACGATTATTTGACGATATTTATTTAACCCTTTAAGACCTACTATAGAACCAAGTCCACCAGAGCTTATATTATTTTTTTTACATGCTGTAGTGCCATTTGTGGGAGCATTTCAAGTTGCTATACATCAATACAACTGTTATAGCCCATATTTTAATAATATGTATGCATTAAGTCCATAGTAATTACATAAATTGCAAAAAAGTGCAATAAACTACAAAAAAAATTGAAAATCGCTTTTGTTTTGTTTACATATATTTCTACTTGGAGAAATTTAAGAGGTTTATCCCTCAAAACTTTAAATACAATAAAGTTGCAAAAAATAGTTTCCCACCACAGGAAATTTATTTTGAGTGTCTTCATAGTTTTATTTTGGAGATACACCAATTTTTATATACTGCAGGAAAAACAAAAAACAATCCTATGATGCAAATTTGCAAAGAAAACAGCATGTGCCTCATTTCACTGTGGGAAGTGTTACGAACAGCTGATCGGATCGGCAAAGCGTGTTTCTGGAATATTATGTTTTTGTTCCTGCAAGCGCTTTTTATGCAATTTTTGCAAAGCTATATGTGGAAGGAAACCGTGACCGAGGACAAGCTGATGGCATAAGATGTAAGTACAACTCCTCCGGTTTCATATGCAAAACAAATTATTGCGCTAGCTTACACGGTTCAGGTTCTACAGGGATTTAAAAATAGTTACGCAAAACGGAGCGTGCTGCTCTGACCGGCTTTAAAGGGTTAACAATGACTTTAAAAAAATAATATAAAATAGTGTGCAACACCACTGAAGTTTTTTTTTTTTTTTTAAACTCTCTTTTCAACCAACGGCAGTCACTCTCCAAATAACTTCTGCTTAGCTTTCCGAGCTTCCCTCGGGTCCTCTTAATCAGCGGTCTCCAACCTTTTTTGCGCCACGGACCGGTTTATGCCCGACAATCCGGTTGTTCAGTCTGACGTCACTAGCCGTGTCTGGGTCTAAACTCCGCTGCAGGTCCATATATCAAACGATCACTATGGCATTACTGAGAGTTGAAAAACTGTCTAAAGTATTTCATCTTTAATAAAATGATCAGCCTTCTCCTCTACCAGGTGTAACAATTGAGTTTAACATCCAGGCATCCATGAAAACGGAATTTATGACATTTAACGGAGTTAGAAGTTAGCAGGGAGTTAGCTCGCTAGCTTCTATCTAAATACAATATAGCATGTCCTGACTGCGGGGTTTTGGAAACAAATTAAAACGTACAGCTCTGCTATCACTTCCAGCATAAATGAAGACAGAAAACTAAACAGCAGTGACGTTTGTAGGGTTACTGAAGTTGGGCTAGCTGGTATATAATGATGTGCTACGTGACCGCTAGCGACACAGCTATGTTAGCATAATATAAACAAGCTAACTTTTTTTCCACTCGATAAAAGTTAATGTGAGTGTTCTCGGTGGTCAGGAACAAATGTAATCGCATGGCAGGATGCTGTAAAAGGACCAAACTTCAGCCAGGAGAACAACTGAGATAATCCATCCACAATACGAGGTTAGTCATTCATATACTGCTGCATGGGCTGGGCTGTAGTTACATCGTAAGGTTTTAAAAACAGAGCTTAAATAAATGATTAGCGGTAATAAAAGCCGAGGGAGGTCAACAGTGGTCGCTGACTGTTTTAGGAGCTTTTTGAGATCAAATAGAAGAAAATACATAACATTAAACATGTTAACAACACAAAAGCCATATTAAACGCAGACTACTTTAGACCCGGAAGTAGGATTCGTCACTGAACAACCGGATATTTTCACGGACCGGCCTTTAAGGTGTCGCGGATAAATGAGGGAGGGGCTAATAATCGGCTCAGTCATTTTTAATGATCGTTGAAAGCCCAGATCGTAATCGTGATTAAAATTCGATTAATTGAGCAGCCCTACTTCAAGGGTAAATTAAAAATGGCTGATTAGCTCAGAAGTCAAATGTGACATTTCTTGAAAATAAACTGAGCATTAATTAGGTCTATTTGTTGCCACAGTGAATTCAGAACTGAACAGAATCTGTAGGACAAGCGTATCCTTGGAGACCTGAAAGAGGAATTCCTGTTACACGGCACAAACAACAAAGGACAGAGAGAGAGAGGCTGGGGAAAGCAACAAAGAGAGGAGAGGGAGGAATTCAAACTCAGATCATATTTTCTGTGTGCTCTCTCTACCTGCGAGGGGTCGGTAACTCTGAGCGTGACCACGTCTTCGCTGGTGTATTTGATGAAGAGGTGATGCTCATCCAACAGCTGCATCTTCCACATCCTTAAACGTTTCAGCTGATCAAAAAACTGGAAAAACCTGCGAGAAAAACCCCAAAACAAACAAACAAGGAAACTTACATGCTGGATGGCCTTTAATTAATCATAGATGCACAGTGGACAAAATCATGAAGAGTTTCAGTGCTTCAGCAGTTAATTTACTCACACAGCATTACACAGAAAATAAGATAACACTAAATAAGCTGAGCTGAAAAACCTTGCCAATTACACAAGTCAGAATTTTGCCAAGCAAATTTAATTTAACTTTTAAATATGAATATTTGTCTGCTCTTTCTTTCTTTTTTTAAATTTAACACAGTCACCATCTTACACTTTATTAGACAGTAAATGTGAAGAGCCAGAGAGGAAATTTTGGGTAGAAAAAGAAGTGGACTGGCATGCAGTAAAGGTCACACGAATACGAATTAAACAGATATATGGCATGTGTGCCATGTATGTATAAGGCCGCCCCTACTTCTTTTTAAATCTGTCTGGCAATCAGAAAAACATGCATGAATTCAGTGATAGCCTGATTCTGTCTGAGTGTTTTTCCTGTTAAAAGGGAGTTCTTCCTTCACACTGTCCCCAAGTGCCTGTTCAAAAGACAAATGTCTGATTGTTGAGGTTTTCTCTCTGATATTGTAAGATCTTTGCTATACAATATAAAGCGCCTTGATGTGACTCATTGTGAAGAGGGATATAAACAAATCACAGGAGCAATGAGGGAGGTGTTCTGGTAGAGCAGGGCGATATGACCAAAAAATATTTATCGTGATATACATTTGAAAATTTGCGATAACGATAGAACTGACGACATAATTGTCACTGGACAAAATATTTTACAACTCCACAACTTTATTTAAACAAGCAGCTGTTTTTTGTGCATTAAAGTAATATAAAAATTTAACAGTGCAAACGCAAATTCCTTGCTGACAGTTTAACCAAAAGGCATTTCCAGTGGAAACTGGCCGACATATCCTCAGCATAACCATGTATAATATACACTGAGGTTAAAAAGAAGTTATACACACACACAATACGGTAATATTATGTTGAAGCACAGCACATATCACTCCGCGAGGCTCCTGCCTATGATAGCCGTAATGCTCCGACAATCCATCAAGCGGTGCGGGTTCGTAGCTCAGCAAAGTCGTACTAAAACATTTGACAGATTTTCGAGCGCCATGTACCACATAAAATCGTTTCGAGGTCAGTAAACACAACCAGAATTCATACATAAAGCACACGGGATTATAAGGGGCACTGTCGATTTTCAGAAAAATCAAAGGATTGATTTTAAGTGTGCCGTATTTTCCAAAAAACACAGTAATGACGACGGCCCGCTAGCATGCTCTACCAAAAATTGTGCTTTGTTGTGTATCTGACGGACGAAAGCTAAACCAGTTCCACACTGAAGTTGCAGCAATTTTACAAATCAATTCTGGTTCATCCGTTTCATTCAACGATCCGCTTTTGCCCTCCTCATTCTCCGTCGCCGCCATGCTTTTTCTGCCATGTGCATATGAAAACAAAGGCCCTGCGCGTTTGACCCATATTCTATCGCAATATTTCATTTTCTTATCGTTGCCCAACATTATACCGGTATAATATGGCCCAGCCCTAGTTTCTGGGAATTATAGTATACATCGAGTGTACAATGGCTTTACTTTTCAGATCAGAATCAACATCCATGACTTTGTATAAAATTCAAAATGGAATTGACAAACAGATGAAAATACATGCCAAGGAACTGGAGATAATTGTGTCACTCTGTGACAGCCAAGAGATAAGACGGTGCTGTTTCAGGCTTCAGATTTGAGCTACAGCTGATGATTAGTTTTTCAGTACTGATTACGACTCAAATCAACCACTTGATAGATAAAGTTTAAAAATGCGCATCACAATTCTCCAAAGCCATACATACCATTTGATTTTAACGTTGAACCAAAATTAAAATACCCCCAAAATCTTTACTCTAAGTTAATCTAAGATTAAAGAAATGTTCTCATTAGAGAGCCTGGAAACAATCATAAACATCTATCACAACCTGTGATGACATTTAGTACAACTCCGTCTGCAGACAACAAAGGCTTTCTTATTCGTCCATACAGGCATAGAGATACAAAATATGGCAACCAATAATCAAGAAAATTGAATTATTTTTCTGATAATGGAATTTGAGTTGATAATTACATCCAATAATGTGGAGCCTCCTCAACATCCGGCTGAGCATCTGATTTTTTTGCCTCTCTCTCCTCTGCCATCTTTTGCTGCCCATTTATAGAAGGGCGGAGTGCCTCGCATGCATTGAGGACATAAGTGAGTGAAGAATGGCTGGAGTGAATGACAATCGGGCTCTTTCTCCATATTCAGCAAAATCCAACACTGAGAGATGGCACAAACAATTTATCGTTTGAAGAAGAACATCATAAACACGGCGAGTCCTATACTCGCAGCTCCTTCTACATCCACCTTTGGTGTGCTTTCCCAGAAGTAGATGCAGAACCCATAAACAACATACAAGCAAACACACCCATCATGAAAAGTGCGTACATATGTCAGGATGTCAGTGGTGCAGTTTGAGCTTTTGTTGGCAGAGTTAGGACCAAATCTAAGGAGGCAGAGAAATAATTTCAGACAGCCAACTGTCCTGGAGCAGAATCTAGCTGTGTGTCTAAGGTAACATAGGATTATAACAGCGTTATTTTACCATTTCCATATCAATGTATATTCAGTGGCAGTCCGCATTTTGAGTTATAACTGCGCTTGTTGCCAAATGCAGTGGTCTGATTGGTCCGATTGGTTTATTCGCATATTGAAAGGATAAAAAAAAAAAAAAAGCCACAAATTTGTTCTTTTAAATTATGCAGTTAGTGTGAACAGCTGCATTAGGAACAGGTGAGTCTGAAAGATCTTTGTGACACACAAAACATTTGCATGATTTTTTAGTGTCCGTGTTTAAAGGCCTCAAGGCTCTGTCAGCATATTCAATTCAATTTTATTTATACAGCGCCAAATCACAACAACAGTCACCTCAAGGCGTTTTATATTGTAAGGTAGACCCCACAATAACACATACAGAGAAAAACCATAAACCAAAAACAATCATATGACCCTATGAGCAAGCACTTTGGCAACAGTGGGAAGGAAACAGGAAGAAACCTCCAGCAGAACCAGGCTCAGGGAGGGGCGGCCATCTGCCGCAAATCCACGGCAGCATATCCACATAGATATACATTTTTCCCTGTCCACATTTGTATGCCATTATTCTCCACAACAAAGGTTATTTTTTATCAGATCTTAAATTATGGAGCGGTCCTTAATATTTGGCTGTTTGGATATAAATTAATTGGGTCTAAATATTGAAGTATATACAATATCAGATTGCCCTTGAACTTGAGCTTGACATCCCTTTCACTCAAAAGTGCCTAATCTTGCTCTCCTAGCAGTGCACAGCAGCATTTTCCCCACATACAAACTTAATAATAAATAAGCAAATAGCAAATTACACTTAGCGGAGATTCCACCTCTACTGTCTAGAAAAGCAGCTCACAGTTATTCACCCCCTCTCGACATCTGCTACAAGTTAGACAACCATTTTAACCACAACCAGGTGGAGATCTGATGCCACCACACTCAGCTTATCAAAACTGCAGAACAGGCAATAAAGTTTGAGTCTGTCAACAGTTTGACAACATATTGGAGAAGAAGATTATTATCTCTGCAGGAAATGCTGCACAGGAACAGGAAGCTCTCCACCCTAATGTTTTATGTGGCTGAGGATTTAGTTTTAAGTTATAAGTAAGTGAGTACTAGAGATAAATAACTGTAAAGGGCTTTCTGTCACTATATGCAGTTCATTCAAGTCGACTGATCCAACATGATCACTACCTCCTCTTGGCTGTGGCGCTGCCGTCCTGCTCTGCCCTCCTCCAGAGGTAGACCAACAGTCTGTGCTTGAGGGAGTTGATGGTTTTGTCGGTGTACAGACGGGCGAAGCCTGGCTGATTCTCAGCTTGAGTTTCCGTATAAACAGCTGAAAGAGTCAAGAGGTCGTCCTCATAACAGAACCGACCGATAGTCCTCACATCCAGAAAAGTTCCGTCTGGAGTCACCTGACACAGCCACAAAAGCAAATTATTAACGCTTTATATCACAGACTGTCCCATCACTGCAACATGCTATTTAAGCACTCACCTGGAAGACATGGATAGTCTGCTGCTGGACCGACAGCACAGCCAGGATGTTCCTGTAGAGGTAGAGGCCCTGGTTGTGTGACAGGATGATTTTGTCACACTTAAAGGACCTGGTGTCACATAGCCTACCAGTGTGGAGATCGATGATGTGGAGAGAGTAGTCTTCTAAAGGAGACCGGGGGTTGGGAGTCACGGATTCATTGTTGCGGTACACCTGGTGGGAGAAATGTAGATGAAAGGAGCAGCAGGAGAAAAATAAATCATTTCTTCATCTTCCTTTTTTAAATTTTTTACTAAGCTGATACCTCAAAGAAGAATGGGGGCGGCTCCTCGGGAACATAAACAGCCGATCCGACAATGACATAGCGGCAGTCGTCTGTGAAGAGGCTGCACTCCCGGTTCAGGTGCTCTCCATTCGAGGCCACATTTGTAACGTGGAGCAAAGAGAAAAAGCGCTCAAACAGGCGTCCTCGTATGTTGAGGGAGCGCTGATCGTTGGTGGTGAGAAGAGTTTCTCCTTCTTGGCCTCTAAGCAGATCCTGAGCTGCCTGGCAGCCTTGGTATTCGTATATCTGTATGATGAACAACAACAACAATATTTTCTGGTGAATTTCGTATTTCAACAGACTGTGTGAGTTACACTCTGGACCAGATGGAAGATAAGAATCACACAAGATATTTGGTTTAGGGAATGTGAAATAATAGAGGGTTTGTCTCCTCTTACCTCTAGGGAGGTTTGGTCAGAGGAGAAGGCGATAAAACAACGTCCATCTGGTGAAAATTTTCTGAGGAAGCAGGGTGGCTTCTCCACATTAACCACAGTGAAGTTGGGGAACAGGTTCTGGTGGAAACAGCGCACTCGGTACCAGTGAGCTCCAGGTCGACCGGAGCAGATCCTACGCTTCTCAAGACGATGGACCACATTCTGATTTTGGATGCGTCTTGGTTTCAAGGTTGGGAAGTCCTCATCCATAGTTGTCTGACTCTTAAACCCCCTCACAGTAGGTAGTTGGGTTGTTAGCAGTTACAGGTAAGCAGCTACATCACCTGTTACATGTGTGTTTTAAGGGAAAGTGAGAGATGAAAGTGTTAAATGGTTTTGATATCTGTCAAAGTGTCAAAGTTTTAGAGATGGCGAGTTTTACTTTTACATGTGCACCTGCTATTATGACAGAAAGATAGACTATAGCAAACTACGCAATCCAAGAACTTGTAAAACCTTTAAATTTTCTTCCTGTCTTCATGTTCAGGCCTGTGAAACAGACTGTGTGAGATTTTGGAGATATATGCCCAAACTAAAACAAGAGTGATTATTTCACTTTAACATCCACGTATGGCCCATACCATCAGTAGCTGTCACATTTAGGACAACACAGATGGTTAACAAAAAGCAAACTTAACAAATGGGTCCTAACATTTTAAGACAAACATACGACATATAAAGAATGGGCTAAGTTAAGTAAACCATCTGTAAGACATGGTTTCTTCTCTTTTTTGCGCCTTCTTTGAGCCTTTAACGTAAATTGCGTACCTGGACGTTTGATAAAATGATCAATAAAAATAAACTGTTGCATGTCTAAAAAGAAGCTTTCTGTCTTCTCCAAGTCCAGCAGCTTGTGTTAGCAACAGCGTTAAGTTTGGCTGACGAGATCGAGTTTAACTTACCTCCGAAGCGTTCACAACTAGCCACCAACGTGAGTCTCCTCTTATTCGCATACGCTAAAATAATTTCATTCAGCCCACTGAGTCATTGTAACCTGCCACGTTTCTCCAAATCCCAGAAAGCCCGAGGAGTCTCTGGATTCATGAGCCGCTGTGCTTGTTGTTAGACAGCTTATCAGGAAACGTAGAAGAAGACCGCAGACGCCAAAGGGCTGCCATTTAAAACAGCGCCCCCACGTCCTTCCAAGGTGAAGGAGGATATTGCAGTCTGTGACAACGAGGGACTACAAAGAGTATTGTGCAAAGCTAATCTTTGACATGGCTGTAGTGATACTTTTGTACAGTGTAGAAAACTTGCTCAGATCTTTGCCCTAATACAGATGTATTAGCATACATGAAAAGCTTGAAAATTATTTGGTTTTTAACAACTTTTTTGCAAGACTCTAGAAAAGAGAATGTCATAACCCTCTAATAAATGTAATGTAGTGTACACTCATTGACATTTATTAGGTACAAATCGCTAATACAGGGTTGGGCCCCCTCAGAACTGCCCTAATTCTTCATGACATTCTTCATGACACAGATTCAACATGGTGCTGGAAACACCTGAGAGATTTTGGACCATATTGACATGATAGCGTCACACAGTTGTAGCATTTTTATTGGTAGTACTAGCACATCAGTGATGCAAATTGTGTTCCACCACATGTCAAATGTGCTCTGTTGGACTGAGATCTGGTGACTGTGGAAGCCATTTGATTTGGCCAGACAACATTTTCCCCATCTTCTACTGACCAGTTTTGGTGACTCAGTGCAAACTGTATCCTCAGTTTTCTGTTCTTACCTGACAGGAGGGAAACCCAGCATGGTGTTCTGCTGATGTAGCCCATCTGATACAAGAAGGACCAAATCATTGTTTGTTCAGAGATGGTTTTCTGCAAGAGTTTATATCTGATTTACTGCTGTCTTCCTGTCAAATTATACTGGGGATACTGTCCATGATTTAATAAGCCAGTAATCACCATAAACAAAGCAGTACATAATTACTTATTTACTGCTTTGTAGCATTAAATAAGTAAAGTAACAACAAATGTAAAAAAAGAAAGTGACAGAGTACACAGTACTATATTTGTCATTGTAAGATTTTACTATACAGAATACCAATGCTACTTATTAAAACACAAAGTTCACTTTGATTTTTAAAAATTATTAAATGGCAGTAACAGACATACCTTTGTGAAATAAATAAATAAATCGATTATTGTTATCAAATGACACGTTTGTGATTACACTATATAAGCTAAAGTGTAGCCAACTTAACTTAAATGTCTTTAATCAAATGACAGTTTATTTTTCCCCAAATTTTATTAACAATATAGAAAACATACAGGGGCCGATCAGCAGTCAAAAGCAACAAAAGGAGCAACAACACAAGCTGAAGTATAAAAATATTCCAATGCCAGCTAGATAAAAACAAAGGAAATGCAACAAAATAAAAAACGGTGCTGTTTATCTTACCATTACTGTATTTTAGAAGCAAATATAGTGCCTTGTACTCTATAACATTTCTTTTTGTATTTTACTCATTTTAAAGATTGACTGAAAGGCATTAAGTCATTTTTGCAATAATTCCAAATAGGCTTAGTTTACAAATACCTACATTTATCAATGAAAACTTTACTGAGAAAATTAAATTACTAATCAAAAAGTCCAACTTTCAGTCCTTAATACACATTTTTAAATTCACTTTCCTTTAATGTTAGTGGGGCCAGCACTCCAAAAAAACTCCACTGACAAAAAACAAATACACAATCCAAAAAACCAAAACCACAAACACCAAAACAAACCGGTGGTTGTATAAATCATGTTAAAAAAATTTTAAATGTGACTTTATTTCAATAGCCTGTTGTTTCAGAAAACCTATTAGCATGATTTGGAACATACTCTCTCACTAACATTTCATATAGATTAAAAAAAAATCACTTTATCAGCTTTTTGATTTGCTTTCCCCCGCTGCCCGCTGCTTTCCTTCTGTGAGCATCTTCCTTTTCTTCGGCTTAGTTAGCTCCCGCCTGTCTGGTGCTCACTCTTTTGATAATTCTGCACGTGCTAATGCGGACATCAATCCTTAGCATCAGATAGCGAACTACGAGAGGAAGTCGGTATCGATATTTTTGTCCCACCATTACTACTTCATTTTTCTGAGCATCCCAGTGTATCCTTTCACTGAACTCATTTTTAAGTGGGTAATTGCAGTGGACTGCATTTCGATGAGAACCTTATAGTGGCCAAAAATGAGCCAAATGCACACCTGCTGATTTCACTGAAGTGCCAATTTGCTGATCGGTAGGTGGGTTTGCAGGTGAGGAGCAAGTGCTCCCAAAGACTTTGAACATGATTATAATTGCTTTGACTAAATTGGCAGGGAAAAACAACAGACCTTTGGCCACTGAACCTACAGTGTATATAACTGTCCTGTTTGTTTAGCCTATGTCATTTAACTGATTTGTTTATAGCAGCACGTAGCATACGTGAACCCAAGGTGACCTGTGCTTTGCTCCCCATAATGATAGATAATTAAATTATGATTATCCTCTTTCAATGAGGCATGTTCTTGAGGATGGAGAATAGCATTATAAAAAGAAAAAGAAAAATGCTCAGAGCACATTGGTCTTGGAAGACTGCTAATGGTTCTTTGTGCAATTATCTCTGACCAAAGAGTCTCGATTAAATGTTGTAATTTTCCATAAAAGCACATGTAGTGGGCATAAAAGGCCAGTTTGAAAAGAAAAACGAAAAATGAATGGAGAGAAGAATGTGAAATTATCCACTTTAAAATCTAATGGCATTTTCCTTTTCAGCTATGTCTGATTAAACCTTCGCTTCAAGATGTGGAAGACGTGTGTCTGTATGTGTGGTGTTTGCGTCCGTGAGCGCTCGTGTTTGAGCAGCGCCCACGTTTGTGTGCCTGAAAATTGTACACGCCCGCATATGTACAGGTGCTGCAGCAAAAAATCCACACGGGAGTAATTCAAAATAGGAACTATGTACCATGCTATGGTTGTTCTTCTGTTATTTTCCCTCTAATAAAGCGCAGTACACAGGACACTCGCCTCAGCTTTTAGCATCAGCCCATGAAGTAGAGAGGAGATGGTGAGTGTGCATCTGAGTGTTTTTATACACTTTTTTTTGGCCTCGCTACGAGGAGACACAGTGCTTATTTAAGATCATTTTTTCATCCCTTTGGGCTTTTTACAGCCCAAAATGGATGGTCACTATTTTTCCTGCTTTTGTCCACATCTCTTTCTCCAGGTGAAACAGCACAGATATTTTGCTCTTAACTGCATGCTCTCGGCACAATCAACCTACCTCAGATTCAAGAAATGTGAAAACTTTAAATTGTCCTCTTTTCAGCAGACTGGGGGAAAATGATGGGGAGTAAGAAAACAAGATTCTAATGTACGGTACTGTGCAAAAGTCTTGAGCCACCCCTCATTTCTTTACACTTGGCTTCGAAAGGAGGCAGATTTTCTTTCAATGGTTTAAAATGGTCTTGGATTTCTATCAGAGTTTTTCTATGTGTGTTTGCTGCTTTTTCACTTATTTTCAGTCCAGGCCTTGTAGCCGACCATTTTTAGAATGTTTTTTTGTTTGTTTAAGCCACTCAACAACATAGACTTGGAAAATCTGGAACTCTTACCACTCACCCATGAATGATTAAAGCATGAAAAAGACACCTAACTCAAGGGATGGACTAGCGTTGTGTACATAACTGCACATAACAGATAATTTTGCAAAGAACAAAATTTTAGGCACTCTTATTACTCACAGCCTGTTACAAAAGCACATTGTTTGTTTGGATTTATTTAGCTGAATCTGTAAGAAATGCCAAAAGAAAACACAGTTTGACAGACATAAAATAGTATTTTTGCACTCTCTGATTCCCAAAGAGTTACTAAGAACTTGATGTGCAGCGTATTCTTAAAAAATATGATGAAACAGGACAAGAAGAGGACAAAAGAAGAAGTGGCAGGCCTAAAAAACTATCCACAGGAGAGGAAATCTGACAGTCATGTCCTTAAAAATTGGAAAAAACACAGTAAAGGCCCAACACAGGACCTGAGACATCCATCTGCCCCTTCAGTTGATCTACCATCCAGCTACTATTCAGTGAAGCCTCATATGAAATGGTGTCAGTGGGTATGTCGCTGTTAAGAAGCCATTCCTAAGGAGGGGAAACAGGAGAAAGGTTGAGGTATAACACGTGATGCAATGAATGAAGGTCATAAATGAAAATTTGAAGTCTTTGGTTCAAATCATCATTATTTTGTCTGGAGGAAGCCAGGAGAGAGGTACAGCAGTGAGTCTGTACATGTGTAAAACATGGTGGAGGTTCTGACATGTTTTGGTGTTGGACATCCAAAACTGATTTTGTAATGAACACGGAAAAGTAGCAAGACTGTGGCTCAGGTCGTACAACAGGTCATCTACCAATCAGAAGGTCAGTGGGTCGATCTCCAGCTCCTGTTCATCTGTCAAAGTATCCTTGGTCAAGAAACTTAATTCTGAGGTGCCTGTGATGCATCCAACGAAGTGTGAGTGTAAATGTTAGATAAAAGTGCTCAGGTGTAGATAAAAATCACTGTATGAATGACACCTGTAGTACAAAGTGTGCTTAGATTCAGTAGTTCTACATAGTTGCTGGTCCATGCAATGCCATCTGTAAATTGTCTGATTGGCAACAGCTTTGTTTTTTAGCATAACATTGGCCCCAAACACACTGTTAATGCAGTAAAAGCATACATGGAAGGAAAAACACACAATGGATCACTGTCAGTCACAGAGTAACCTCGCCACAGAAGGACCTCGACATACTGAAGCAGCGTGTGGGATCATCTTGACAGAGAAAAGAACAAAAGGCAGCCAACATCCATGGAAGAGCTTTGAATGTCCTTCTAGAAGCCTGGAGAGCTATTCCTATAGACTGCTTAATGAAATTACAAGAACGCTGTGTTGAACAATAAAGGTGGTCATACTAAATATTGACTTTCTCTCTTTGTGCCTCATATGCTGTATTTCTATTTATATGTGCACATTTCAATAAGTCGCTGCACCTATTTCCCATTTTTGAATATATATATATATATATATATATATATATATATATATATATATATATATATATATAAATCACGACTAGGGTAAGACTTGCACAAACTTGTTTTTTTAAGGGGGAAAGGACACCCTGTTTTTGGCACAAAAAAGTAACGGCGCTGAACAAAATGCATTTGCCATTATTATCATCATCATAATAGAAATTTTTAAAAGAGCATTTGCATTAAAGGACATGTGGATGAAAAGTATAGAGCAAATTCCTTGGCTTGATAAAGCTCCTATATAATGGCACTTAGAAAAGGTTATTCGAAGCTTTGGGAGCAAAGAGAAATACATTGTTTTACCATTTCCTCCAGCTTTTGTTTTTTTTGTTTTTTTTAACTTCGACAAGTGTGTTTGGCATTTAACAAAAGCTTTTAACTTTTCGATCCAGTGTAATTTCAGAGCACAATAGGACATTTAAACACTGTAACTTTCCAATCCTTATGCACCTGAACTTTTCATGTCTTTTGTGACAGTGGATGATTTCTGCTTTTTTTTTTCTGAGAAATTACAGTGATCACAAATGCATTATGGTGGACCAGTTTGCTGCAGCCTCTTCAGTGCTGCAAAGTGTAAGCTGCCGGACTGTGTAAGAGGTGGAAGTGGAGAGATGGGCGAGGGATGTACTTTTGTGTGTCTCCTTTATGCACGGACTGCTCAACGAACCAAACCCGGTACATGCTCAGGTGCTTAAGGAGCCACCAGACCCCTAAGACTGGACTCACATGTACTGTATGCATCTCAGGCTTCATGTTTAACTTTTTCAAGAACCAGCTAATAAAACCACCATATGAAAACATCCTGATAGAGCAGGCAGGGTGCAGGTTATCTGTATCACAATGGAGGAGAAGCTGATCACCGAGGTGAGTACCACTATGGACTGCATGTAAAGATGGAGGTAACCAGGGGTTAAAGTGGGCGGCATTCCAGCGCCTTCAATTAATGAACAAGGAAATCTGATTAATGCATATTACAGTCCAATGATTTAATTTTTTGTGTTCTGCAGCCTGGCATTGCTTCCAGTGATGGCATGAAGATACTTGCACGGTAATAAGAAAATAATGACATCCCACAGCCCGCTCATTACATCCCTTTTTCCTACTCGTCCCTGTGATGCATTTGCAAAAAGTTGTGGTTCAGCATCTGGCTAGAACTACAGAAGAGAAGAAATCGTAAAGGGAGTAATATTTTAAGTGTCAGGTAATTTTAAACAAGTCCAACTAGCAACTTGTGCACAGCTTGTCTCACAGTGTGTCTGTGAGCTAAATGTACAGCTGCTGTATTTCACAGGAAGAGAGAGGAAAAAAAGGTTTATGTCCCCTGAGACGCAGAGAAAGACCGGACAGGAGAGGAAGATGAGAGATTATTTTCAAAGGTGGGGCCTGGCTCAGCAAGCAGCGTTTCATAAACTGGAAATTTAAAGCTTATCTGTAATGTTCTAGTTCATTTTAGAGTTTTTAAATAAGATGTTGGATCTATACGTGATGTGTTTTTGAAAAAGAAATCCTTCAAAGCTTGGATAAAATTGCATTAAAGCAAAAGTTGTATGAAAATACTGTAATAGGCATGTTAGTGCAGGCTAAGCGGGTTCTTTTGTGGTAATGCAGCATGTTGGATTGATGGTGTTCAATGTAAGATTACAGGAAGGTTAGCAAACACAAGTTTATAATCAAGGTGATGCTGATTAGATTCACTTGCTGAATTTTAAATTTTATGCCAGTCTTATATGTCGGAAATCAGCCGTAAATCTGAAACATCTGCACAGATCTTCTTGAATTCAAGACGTCAGCTGAAAGCAGCATCACATCTTTCTACCTAATCCACCAGCACTCACAAATTAATACCACATTACACTCAATCGTAGGGTTCCCCCACCTGCCAAAATCCCACTTACACCTTTTTCATCTTGGTGTGGCAACTGAAGGCTGGATCTAACTGAGAGACTGAAAAGACACGTACACAATCAGTCATACGTCGGGTAATTCTCCTAAGCAGCTGATTTGTATGTTTACTGTCAATCGAACCAAAGCAAACATTTCAAATGATTGGTGTAAAATAAATAAATAAATGGAAAAAAGCTTTTTATTTTTTAAACAGAAGTGTTTTTCACACATTGTTTTAAAAGCAGCTCCTCATGTCCTCAAATCTCTGTGCAGAGTGCAAAGTTAGTCTGACACACAGAGGGAAAAAGTCACATTAACTGAAGTACGGCAGCTGGAATAAACTATTAGTATAATAAATAAACAGCAATTTGGAAGCTATTTTTGGTGTTTTATGGAGTGATGCTTTCTTTGGTAACTCTATATTTGTCAGACAGACAACATCCAGTAAAGAGCACAGTTATTTCCTATCTGTTGCAACAGGCTGGGAGTGTAAAGTCACACTTTTCACTCTAACATAAAGAGTGATTGAACTACACGAAGACTGCAGTGATATGTGTTGTTAATAAAAATAAATGCAATGCAACAGATACAAAAATAGAACATATAAACCGAAAAATAAAAGCACACTGCTGATTTCAACCTGGGAGCAAAATGCAATCAAATAAATTACAACCCACTCTGATACATAATGCCTCTCACCATCTACCCTCGGCCTCGTGGCTGAAGGTGTGGGTGTGTTTACAAAGAGTATTTTAGCACATGTGATAAAAGACACATTTACTGACATGAAGCTGTAAATCTGAGTGTGTTTCCTGCTGCAAGATTTTGGTTCCACACAAATTCCATCCAGCCTGCGGCGTGGGGAGGGACAGGCCAAGTGTTACTTTGATATTTAGTGGAAAATTTGTTTCCACCCACAAACACATCTCATTTAGACAATACAATAAAATAAATAAATAGAAGTGTTTAGGTTACCACAGAATTTGTCTCCACTTGTTTTTTTGTTTTGTTTTTTTATCCATCATGAACAATTTTGATCAGATACTTGGTTAAAATAAAAAATAAAAAATCATCTTTGAACGTGACTTCTTCTTTTTTTCAAAGGGGGGGGATTAAGCTTAATTAATTTCCACATCTCTCTCAATTAATCATACATTTTCTCCAACCTTCTGTTATTTAGTTTAGCCGAAAATAACTCCTCGGCTTCGGGAAGCTGCGTTCTGGTTCTCGTGTGTAATTGGTTATGAGGAACCCTCCTGCTAAATGTTCCACATTTTCAATTTCAATTTTCTTCAACTGAGGCATAATTTTAGATGTGGGTTAGCACAGGGGGGTAAAGGAAGCATAGTGAAAATGCAGCTGGTGCTTCTTTGTCAGTATGCAGTATACGTACCAGGCTACATGCTTATGTAATGTGAAAACTTCCAATTATCCATTGATTTTTCTTGATTGTTGCATATACCAGGAAATTGCCATCTTACAATGACAGTTATAATTTCCTCAGATAGGCATGCGTCCCAGTTTTTCCATTGTGTTTGTGGGCAGAGCAGAGAAGAAGCACGAGACATCAGGGCAGTACTGATCATGAACAGGACGCAGCCAGTTCCTTCCACAGGGTCAAACTTTTCCCTCACTGAGGTTACCTGCGCAGGATGAAAAGTCAGGGACACAATTATCGTGCCATTTTCCTCCCCCTAAGAAAAAGAGACTATGCTCAAAGAAAGAGCTTTAAAAAGGTCACCTGAACTTGCCTTACTACCCTCTCACTTTCCCAATTCAGTCAGGGGCGAATGGCCTTGGTGGGGGACCGAGCGGCTGTACACATTACAGCCGCGTCTCAACGGCTAGAGCCGAAGCAGGTCTGTAATTTCTGCCATTTGAGAGTGTGAGCTGAAAAGCAGAGTGATGGCCACTTTTCTGTTATTATTCCTTTGGTGGAGTGCTAGCTGAAGGAAACAACCACGCTTTAAGAACATGTCCATCAGTCACTGGCAGTATTTGGAAATGGTATTTGTAAAAGTAACTCTGCTGTGTTGTATCGCTAGCTTTGAAAAGCATGTCCAGTTGCACATGTTATAGTATAGTATAATATCCCACCCTGCATCTGCCTCCCTGGCCTCCTGCATTATATGGGAGCAGCTGCAAAATGGCAGAGTTTGCTTTTTTAAGATCCAGTGTCGACAGGTTCTCAAGAGAGTTCTTATTACTTGGACGTGCAGCAACATAGCAGCAGTGTTAACTGGGTATTTGCATGGAATTATTCGCCTTAAAAAGCAGGATATTTATATTCAAAAGTTATGTGGAGAAAGCAACAATTTCTGATGTTAAAACAAGTCCAAACACTGATTTAACATTTAGGGCTGAATTTACCATCTACAGTTCTTCTTGAAGCACAATAAATGCTAAAAGAACAGGGACCAAATTATCATATATATAATGTCTAACTGAATATAAATAGACTGTATTACTTGTTTAGATTACCTAGCTGAGCTTACTGCAGATAATCAATGGTAAATTGTCATGCTGTACTGTAGCACACAAATCAAGGAGAATAAAACAGCATCTTACTCATTTTACTTTGTTAATTCCAGTTGTCGTATTGCAATGTTCTTATTTTTTTCAAATGATGTAATTATAAGAGAACCTTTCTGTTAAAGTTTTCTATAACTTTCACTGCCTTTGACAAAATGTGAACCTTATATAATAGTACAACTTTCCAGCTATTTTCTCAAGTTCATTGTGATTTGTGTGAATTGTTTTGCCTAGTTTTTGGATTTTGCCCGTTGCCAGTCCACCTTTTGGAACTGCTCCCATTCGTTGGTGATTAACCACCGCTGAATTTGGCCCACATTGGTTTTTCTCCACCTGGCAACTGCTACATTTGCATTTTGTTTGAGTAATAAAAATCAGAGTCTAAAATTGTTCATTTACTATATGGTTAGTCTCTATATAAAACAACTGTCTTCACAAAAGGTCCCTAAGAATAAATACATAACAATAGTATGATTAGTTATCATTTGAGAGTGCAGCACTTAACATAAAAAAAGGTTATTATCAGATTTAAACAGTTTTTTTGGTTTGGTTTTTTTTTGTATCATGACATCAGGCTGTTTATATTAATGTCCCTATTTAAGAGCCTTTACATCTATTAGCCACCATCACTCTGTTTTATCTAGCTTATGGAAGTATTTTCAGCCTCCAACTCCAATTAAAAGCAATTTATGAAATTACTATCACATCGCAGAGTGCTCCAGCTTGCCATGCTGCAGGTATTATCAGCCATGCTTATGAATTAAGAAATGAAATACAAGTTGATGTTTGTGTCAAAAGGAATAGCCTTTGCATGTCATTATTATAATAGCGCTGGCTGTCGAAGCATAAAATTGTTTACAGGCTGAGACGACAACATGAAAGGGAGGTGTGAGTGTACAAGAGTTTATTCAATAAGGACTGTAAGTGACAGACAACATAAATTGACTGAACCATTAGTGTAAAAAATAAATAAATAAAATCCAGTATTTGGACTTTTAAGCTCAGGCTCTCTTGTCGAGCTGCAGCTGCGCACGGCTGTCTTTCTTCCGCCTCCTTTTCTCGACATCATCTCACTTTCCCTCTTCTGTTTTCAGACCTGACTTCATTTTAGCAGGTAAATGAGTTCTTAGTGAGTATTAACTAAGATCAGTGGTGGTTATCTGATCAGAGACAGTCACATGGAACATAGACCTCTCCTTTTTCTCCAGCCACCTGCACTGCCTACTACAAATAACCCATGTGCCTATGTGTGTGTGTGCACAACTGTGTATGGTATACCTGCATTTGTGCATGTGACCCAATGCTCATGTAAGTATGTTTATCTATGCATCTATGCATAACTGTGTGTGTGTATGTGTGCGTCTCCAGGGGCTGAGGGGTCGACAGATGCTCCTTCTCAGTGAACACAATGAATTACTTATAGGCCGTTAAGCCAAACACGGCTCGCTGGCCGCTGGTTTACCCAACACTGATAGGGCCATCTGCCGTGGTGGCTCTACCTTCCCTACTGCTCTTTACAGACACGTAACAAGACGCTTATCTGGCAGGGTGGGGCCCCACAGATGATTAAAAACATCAGGACTTTTACAATTGTCTGTGTGGATTTGTGCATGTGCCTCACTATTTGTCTATGCAGGTGATTTCTGAACAATGGTTTAAAAAAAACAGAAGGGTTGGGTGGTGGGCTCAGGCTAAAATTAGGGCTAAGTCTAGATGTGAGGTGTGGAGTTAGGTTAAATGAGGCAACTGAATGAAGACTGAGACTTGCATTATGTGCCTGCACAGTTTTTTTTTAAATTCTCAGATTGTCCTGTTTCAGCGGGAAAAACAGGAGCAGAAAACATGAAACAAAGGGTAAGTATTGATACATTACAGCCTATTCATATTATTAAAGCCTGATCTTGGTGATAGACAAAGGCATACCTGGACTAAGAGCTAAAAGAGAGTTTGGATTCATAGAGCGCTTTTCTAGTCTTACCACTTTAGACTACAAGCCACCTTTAAAAATCCATTCATACTGTTCTTTATTGTTTACTCTAAACTTGGAAGCATGTCTTCATGCACATCATTGTGCCCCACTGCAAAATGACAGCGTTAACCTACCAAAGTTTAGCACGTATGCTAACATGGTGGTCGTCCTAGCTTAACGTTGTAAGCTAATTGCGTTCATTGTAATTAGCATGGAAAACAGAACAGCTAAAATTGTCATTAGTTGTATAATTATTAGTTCAACAACCCAGTACTGGAGAAAAATCATGTCACTTTTAAATATCTGTGTCTAGAAACTGAAGCACATGCAAAAGTACTTTGAACTATGAATCTTTGTGCTAGCTAGCAGGGAGCGACTCCTCAAACAGAAGCCCAAGAGAACACATTGCTACTGCTCACTCAAGCTGATTATTTTCATCATCAGTTTATGGTCTCCTTCTGGGAAACTTGTTTTCTCATAGCAAAAATAAAATAATAAAAAAAAAATGCCAGGCAGCATTAAATTGACATTTTGATTTTGTTACCCCCAAATTCCAAGTTTGGCATCTCAAACATTTAAGTTGCTGACTCAAAATTTTGTTACTTCTGAGTAAGTCAGAATTTCAAAATAACTAAAACTCTGGCTTACAGTTTGTAAACCAAAAAACATCTCAGTGGCAGAAACGAGCTTCCACACTCCTTAGTTTAAGTCTTACTAAATACATCAGTCAGAAACAATGCTAAAGCAGGGTATGTTTCTACCCACCACATACAAGTCATTGCTGTTTGGTCAGCGATCACGATTTCGGTCTGCTCTGTCCCTCATTTATCTTGTTAGGTTTCAAACCAGTAAAACAGCCAATATGCTCAGCTTGAGGATTCAAGTAATAATTAAGGAACGGTTTGTTCCCAAAGTTTGAGGATACTGATAAGTCATGGTGAATTAATTTTAATGAACAAATTCTAGGAAATGTTGGACAATATCACAGGAGACTTCCCTTAGTTTCTTGTTTCCTACTGGAAGAATTTCACTTGGTTGCAGCGATAGCAGTGATTTTTAACAGTTAATCCGTGACATTGGGTTAATAAAACACCTTTGTGGTGTTTTTGATTGGAGGACTTGTTTCTGTCAGGAAACTTACAGGAAGTTAATTTTTTTTTTACCTGAATCTGAACTGACAAACAAATGCTTGTTTAATTTTTTTTATGTTATATTTGACCCACAGTTAGTCAATCAACAATTTATATGAGTTTTGCTTTTAGTTTACATTTTCAGGAGGAGTTCATGCTGAGCGTGTGGGTGCAAATGTCTGTGTGACTGAGAGCGTAGGTGAACAATATGTACATGATAGTGTCTATGTGTGTGTGTGTGTGTGTGGGAGTGTGTGATTTTTTTTTTGTTGTGGTTGCCATGCTAACGGGACCCTGTGTACCCTCTAACACAGAATTATAAATTTGGGAGGTCTCCCTGAAATTATGTTTGGACCTACTTCAAGCGTACTGAACTGTAGTTAAGTGCAATCTCATATTCAGCTTTATAAATAAAGATGACAATAGAAAGCCTTCAAGCAACATGTTGAGTCCTAAAAAGCACAATGCAAAGGTCTCAAAATGCTTTTTTTTTTTTACATTTATTCGGCAAAAATAAAATTGAAAGAATCTTACCATTAAAAAAAACAACAAAAAACTGGATACTGCCATGTGCAGGTAAAACGTTATAAATTTGTGAGATGCTTCCCCACTGAGTTCTTGAATCCAATTCAAAGCCCATTAAACAGACCCAACATGTGCATTGTTGTCTAGCCAGATATAAGGTAGTTATCAGTGTCATGATCCTGGGTCCTTTTGACCCAGCATTTTGTGTTTTCTCTTCGATTTTGGTTCTGTTCTTCCTTTGTTTAGTGTTTACTCTGTTCTGCCCGTGTGTTCCTGTTTTATTGTGAAGGTCTGCGTCTTATGTGAGTGTTTTCAGTTTGCCTCCCTAGTCTCGTTATGTTAATCACTCCCAGCTGTGTTTCCCACCTGTGTGTAATCTCCCTGTGTTCTCTGAGTGTATTTAAGTTGTATTTTCTGTCTTAGTAATTGCTGGTTCGTCTGTGTTGTTTCCCCTTGGTCTCCCTGCGTCTTCCCATATGTATTTCTCCGGACCTCCCTGCATCCTCGTTCTGGTTTGTCTTATTAGTTTACCCAGTTTAGGTTTCCAGTTTCATGTTTTGTCGCCACCGCTGTTTGTACTTACCCACCCCTGTTAATAAACACTCACCTGCACCAGAGCTGCTGCCTTTTGGGTCCTTCCTACATTCCACACGGCTTGCCCCAGCAATCCGTGACAGTACGAACCAGCCACCATGGACCCAGCATCAGTAAATCCGTCCGAGGAGCTCCAGGACGACGTTACATATAACGTGGAGATTCTCCTCGGGCTGTGGCTTGAAAACCCTCCAGAGGAGCTTCGCCGCACCGTCGAAAGCCGGCTACAACGGCTCTTTTCCGGCCTGCCATGGCTTCTAAAATCGCTTCCTCCGACCATGCAGGCTTTTCTCCAGCACACACCTCACCTTCTCTCAGCCACTCCTGCCTCGCTGCCTGACTCGCCGGATGTGATCTTGCCCGGCCCGTCGGAGCCGTCTGCGGGGAGGAAACGCCGATCGCGCCGCCGACGCGCCACCCCACAGCCGGACGTTCGGACTTCTAATTTACCGGCTGTGGTGAGTGAGGACTCCGTGTCTTTTCCAGACAACGTGACTGTTCATTCAGGGGCTGTGTTTTGTGTGGCGGATGTCAACGCGAGCTGCGTATCGCCTGTGCAGCTACCCTCAGCTCAGTTAGCTCCCCCGCAGCTACCCTCAGCTCAGTTAGCTCCCTCGCAGCCACCCTCAGCTCAGTTTCCCGTGTCCCCCTCGGCTCAGTCTCCCGTGTCCCCCTCGGCTCAGTCTCCCGTGTCCCCCTCGGCTCAGTCTCCCGTGTCCCCCTCGGCTCAGTCTCCCGTAGCTCCAGTGCCGCCCGTAGCGCAGGCCCCAGTAGCTCCGGCTCCAGTATCCCCGGTTTCACTCATTCACTCCATGCAGGGAGAAAGTCTAATATCACCTCAAGGGGCTTTTCGCGGTTCAGCCGCCATTGGCACAGTTTGCCGCTCCAGGGCTTCCCCAGAGGCTAGGTCTCAGTCCCCAGCTGATTCTGGACCCCTGAAGTCTATGCAGCCACCTGAGAACTGCACCATGTCAGCGTTGCCTGGGCAGAGCCAGTGCTCAGTGCATTGCCAGTTGCCTTCGTGTTTGCCAGAAGACTCCATGACTGCTGGCTTAGTGTTGACTTCTGCTGGAGGGTCTGAGGGACCGCTCTGGCCTTCGTCTCTAGTCTCCGCTGGAGGGTCCGAGGGACCGCTCCGGCCTTCGTCTCATGTCTCCGCTGGGGGGCCCGAGGAGCCCGTCCAGCCGCCTGCTGCAGCTTCATCATCCTCCTCGCCGGCTGCAGCTTCATCATCCTCCTCGCCGGCTGCAGCTTCATCATCAGCCTCGTCTGGTCCAGCCTCAGAGCCTTCAGCCTCGTCTGGTCCAGCCTCAGAGCCTTCATCCTCGCCTGGTCCAGCTTCATCCGAGTCTTCATCCTCGCCTGGTCCAGCTTCATCAGAGTCTTCATCCTCGCCTGGCCCAGCTTCTGCCTGTGCTTCGCCTGGCCCAGCTTCTGCCTGTGCTTCGCCTGGCCCAGCTTCTGCCTGTGCTTCGCCTGGCCCAGCTTCTGCCTGTGCTTCGCCTGGCCCAGCTTCAGCTTCAGCTCCCGCCTGGTCTAGCTTCAGCTTCAGCTCCAGCCTCGCCTGGTCCAATTTCATCCTCGCCTGGTTCGGCTTCAGCTTCGTCCTCGCCTGGCCCGGCTTCAGCTTCGTCCTCGCCTGGCCCGGCTTCATCATCTCCGCCTGCTGTGGCCTCAGCCTCGCCTGGCCCGGCCTCGTTTGGGTCTGGAGCTAAGCGGCCGTTTTCTAGACCGCTGGCTAGGCTACTGGCCGGCCACCATCGCCTGAGTGGCCGCCGTTGCCTTCCGCACGGCCGGCCCCCGGACCGCCATCGCCTGAGTGGCCGCCGTTGCCTTCCGCACGGCCGGTCCCCGGACCCTCTTTGCCTGAGTGGCCGCCGTTGCCTTCCGCGCGGCCGGCCCCCGGACCGCCATCGCCTGAGTGGCCGCCGTTGCCTTCCGCGCGGCCGGCCCCCTGGACTGTTTGGGTTCCTGTGCTGTCGGCCCCCTGGCCGGCCCCCTGAACTCTTCTGTTTTGGACTCCTGTGCTGTCGGCCCCCTGGCCGGCCCCCTGGTCTTTTCTGTTTTGGACTCGGTTTTCCTGTGCTTTGGTGTGCTTTTCTTTTGGTTTTGGACTTGTGTTTTGTTTTTCTTTTTGTCTTCTGGCCTTCTGGTGCTCCTGTTTTGTTTTGCCTCGAGCCCTCCGTCCTGGACCCCCACCGCCCGCCCTGGTCGGGTTGTTTTCTGGTTTTTTTTTTGTTTTGTTTTTGGGCTGTCGGGAGCCAGCCCTTGAGGGGGGGGGGGTTCTGTCATGATCCTGGGTCCTTTTGACCCAGCATTTTGTGTTTTCTCTTCGATTTTGGTTCTGTTCTTCCTTTGTTTAGTGTTTACTCTGTTCTGCCCGTGTGTTCCTGTTTTATTGTGAAGGTCTGCGTCTTATGTGAGTGTTTTCAGTTTGCCTCCCTAGTCTCGTTATGTTAATCACTCCCAGCTGTGTTTCCCACCTGTGTGTAATCTCCCTGTGTTCTCTGAGTGTATTTAAGTTGTATTTTCTGTCTTAGTAATTGCTGGTTCGTCTGTGTTGTTTCCCCTTGGTCTCCCTGCGTCTTCCCATATGTATTTCTCCGGACCTCCCTGCATCCTCGTTCTGGTTTGTCTTATTAGTTTACCCAGTTTAGGTTTCCAGTTTCATGTTTTGTCGCCACCGCTGTTTGTACTTACCCACCCCTGTTAATAAACACTCACCTGCACCAGAGCTGCTGCCTTTTGGGTCCTTCCTACATTCCACACGGCTTGCCCCAGCAATCCGTGACAGTACGAACCAGCCACCATGGACCCAGCATCAGTAAATCCGTCCGAGGAGCTCCAGGACGACGTTACATATAACGTGGAGATTCTCCTCGGGCTGTGGCTTGAAAACCCTCCAGAGGAGCTTCGCCGCACCGTCGAAAGCCGGCTACAACGGCTCTTTTCCGGCCTGCCATGGCTTCTAAAATCGCTTCCTCCGACCATGCAGGCTTTTCTCCAGCACACACCTCACCTTCTCTCAGCCACTCCTGCCTCGCTGCCTGACTCGCCGGATGTGATCTTGCCCGGCCCGTCGGAGCCGTCTGCGGGGAGGAAACGCCGATCGCGCCGCCGACGCGCCACCCCACAGCCGGACGTTCGGACTTCTAATTTACCGGCTGTGGTGAGTGAGGACTCCGTGTCTTTTCCAGACAACGTGACTGTTCATTCAGGGGCTGTGTTTTGTGTGGCGGATGTCAACGCGAGCTGCGTATCGCCTGTGCAGCTACCCTCAGCTCAGTTAGCTCCCCCGCAGCTACCCTCAGCTCAGTTAGCTCCCTCGCAGCCACCCTCAGCTCAGTTTCCCGTGTCCCCCTCGGCTCAGTCTCCCGTGTCCCCCTCGGCTCAGTCTCCCGTGTCCCCCTCGGCTCAGTCTCCCGTGTCCCCCTCGGCTCAGTCTCCCGTGTCCCCCTCGGCTCAGTCTCCCGTGTCCCCCTCGGCTCAGTCTCCCGTAGCTCCAGTGCCGCCCGTAGCGCAGGCCCCAGTAGCTCCGGCTCCAGTATCCCCGGTTTCACTCATTCACTCCATGCAGGGAGAAAGTCTAATATCACCTCAAGGGGCTTTTCGCGGTTCAGCCGCCATTGGCACAGTTTGCCGCTCCAGGGCTTCCCCAGAGGCTAGGTCTCAGTCCCCAGCTGATTCTGGACCCCTGAAGTCTATGCAGCCACCTGAGAACTGCACCATGTCAGCGTTGCCTGGGCAGAGCCAGTGCTCAGTGCATTGCCAGTTGCCTTCGTGTTTGCCAGAAGACTCCATGACTGCTGGCTTAGTGTTGACTTCTGCTGGAGGGTCTGAGGGACCGCTCTGGCCTTCGTCTCTAGTCTCCGCTGGAGGGTC
Organism: Aulonocara stuartgranti; assembly: GCF_965226115.1. Classification (NCBI taxonomy): domain Eukaryota; kingdom Metazoa; phylum Chordata; class Actinopteri; order Cichliformes; family Cichlidae; genus Aulonocara; species Aulonocara stuartgranti. The sequence continues at coordinate 10,729,276 of NC_138945.1, read as the reverse complement.
CGAGGGACCGCTCCGGCCTTCGTCTCATGTCTCCGCTGGGGGGCCCGAGGAGCCCGTCCAGCCGCCTGCTGCAGCTTCATCATCCTCCTCGCCGGCTGCAGCTTCATCATCCTCCTCGCCGGCTGCAGCTTCATCATCCTCCTCGCCGGCTGCAGCTTCATCATCAGCCTCGTCTGGTCCAGCCTCAGAGCCTTCAGCCTCGTCTGGTCCAGCCTCAGAGCCTTCATCCTCGCCTGGTCCAGCTTCATCCGAGTCTTCATCCTCGCCTGGTCCAGCTTCATCAGAGTCTTCATCCTCGCCTGGCCCAGCTTCTGCCTGTGCTTCGCCTGGCCCAGCTTCTGCCTGTGCTTCGCCTGGCCCAGCTTCTGCCTGTGCTTCGCCTGGCCCAGCTTCTGCCTGTGCTTCGCCTGGCCCAGCTTCAGCTTCAGCTCCCGCCTGGTCTAGCTTCAGCTTCAGCTCCAGCCTCGCCTGGTCCAATTTCATCCTCGCCTGGTTCGGCTTCAGCTTCGTCCTCGCCTGGCCCGGCTTCAGCTTCGTCCTCGCCTGGCCCGGCTTCATCATCTCCGCCTGCTGTGGCCTCAGCCTCGCCTGGCCCGGCCTCGTTTGGGTCTGGAGCTAAGCGGCCGTTTTCTAGACCGCTGGCTAGGCTACTGGCCGGCCACCATCGCCTGAGTGGCCGCCGTTGCCTTCCGCACGGCCGGCCCCCGGACCGCCATCGCCTGAGTGGCCGCCGTTGCCTTCCGCACGGCCGGTCCCCGGACCCTCTTTGCCTGAGTGGCCGCCGTTGCCTTCCGCGCGGCCGGCCCCCGGACCGCCATCGCCTGAGTGGCCGCCGTTGCCTTCCGCGCGGCCGGCCCCCTGGACTGTTTGGGTTCCTGTGCTGTCGGCCCCCTGGCCGGCCCCCTGAACTCTTCTGTTTTGGACTCCTGTGCTGTCGGCCCCCTGGCCGGCCCCCTGGTCTTTTCTGTTTTGGACTCGGTTTTCCTGTGCTTTGGTGTGCTTTTCTTTTGGTTTTGGACTTGTGTTTTGTTTTTCTTTTTGTCTTCTGGCCTTCTGGTGCTCCTGTTTTGTTTTGCCTCGAGCCCTCCGTCCTGGACCCCCACCGCCCGCCCTGGTCGGGTTGTTTTCTGGTTTTTTTTTTGTTTTGTTTTTGGGCTGTCGGGAGCCAGCCCTTGAGGGGGGGGGGGGTTCTGTCATGATCCTGGGTCCTTTTGACCCAGCATTTTGTGTTTTCTCTTCGATTTTGGTTCTGTTCTTCCTTTGTTTAGTGTTTACTCTGTTCTGCCCGTGTGTTCCTGTTTTATTGTGAAGGTCTGCGTCTTATGTGAGTGTTTTCAGTTTGCCTCCCTAGTCTCGTTATGTTAATCACTCCCAGCTGTGTTTCCCACCTGTGTGTAATCTCCCTGTGTTCTCTGAGTGTATTTAAGTTGTATTTTCTGTCTTAGTAATTGCTGGTTCGTCTGTGTTGTTTCCCCTTGGTCTCCCTGCGTCTTCCCATATGTATTTCTCCGGACCTCCCTGCATCCTCGTTCTGGTTTGTCTTATTAGTTTACCCAGTTTAGGTTTCCAGTTTCATGTTTTGTCGCCACCGCTGTTTGTACTTACCCACCCCTGTTAATAAACACTCACCTGCACCAGAGCTGCTGCCTTTTGGGTCCTTCCTACATTCCACACGGCTTGCCCCAGCAATCCGTGACAATCAGCCTCTTTCAGATCAGTTTCCAGATTGTGACTGGACATTTAATTTTCTAATGAAGCTATGTGCTGTTTATACACGTACACAGACACGTACACACACATGCACAGCTGCAGTGCCAAACCTTTGTGTGTAATCTTCATGCTATCTGCTTTCTCTGAGAGTACAGCCATGAAAAAAAACCTTTGCAATATAAGAAGTACAGGTGGAAGTTTTTAGTGACAAGATTGAATTCATCAGGACTGCCATCTACCACCACTAGTGCTGCAGTGTGGCTGTTCCTTCCTCTGAAAACACTAAATGACAGTCCTGATTATATTTCATTTTCCCTGAACACTGTAATGTTTGTCAAAACTGAAAATAACAGCAGGTCATGCAAAACACCAGAGAAAAAAAAATCACACTAAACAAACATTATCCAAATTTCCCCATGGGAGACCATTAATCTATTATTTCATCTAACAAATGTCACATCGTTTTTGGTTTCCTTAGCTTAAATGGAAGTGTGTTGCAGATATTTGCTGCAGTAATCACATGCCATTGTTTTTGTCATCGTGTGTGTTGATGTTCTAACAAATTAGGGTTTATCTGTAGAGTTGGCATTTGTGCTACTCTTTGTAATAGCACATCCAATGCATTATAAGAAAGAATGATGTGTTTGTTTGACTAAAACATCTATAGGCCAATCACACTACCTTTTACAAAGGTCAAGGGTACAATCGTTGGTATCTTGTAAAGATGCCGTTGATCGTTTCACGTTTCCAGAACATCAAACTGGATAGTGCTCAAAGTTGTCTGAAACCTTCAGGATACGCTTTCTAATGCTTTCTCTGGAACTGCTCTACTGTTAGTGATGGCTCTAACTGACATGCCAAGTCCAGCAAAGCCTCTTACCTCTACAGGGAAGCACCTCATTCTCCAGCTTTCTCTGTGGCAGTTCTCCTACTGTATGCTACAGATGAACTTGCATGAATACAGTCTTCACTGTTTCCAACAGGAGGTTTGGTATTTGTAATGTGCATCCTTGAGTCTTCCTCACAGGTCTCTAAAATCCTTTTCTAAACTTGTTTTGAGTCTCACTTTTTTAACCTTGTGGTGTCTGTTGATACTTATGGTGTGAAATGACGACATCTGTGGTGCTTTATGACACCATCAGCATCTTCTTAAGATGTGCTGGAGTGTATCACTCCCATAACACAGACCATTTATTTAGTCTGATACCATCAAACAAAGACTGAGGGTTTAACACAGACACAGAGGGCAATCAGGTAGGAGTGGAAACACAAGGGAAACACAGCTGAAAATAATCAGATGTGACAAAAAGAAAGGGAAAACTAAATACAAGGCACAAAAGACGACCAAAATAAAATAGTCAGCAGAGTACCCAAATTAGCCTGCACTAACTTTCCTGTTGAACCTTTAAAAATATGAAATATTATTAATTAAATGCATGTCACACACATATCACAAAATAACATTAGCAACATATCATGCAACAATGCATTGCTTGGTTAAAATAAATAAAGATGTGAATTAAACCAAACAACAAATTAAAGGAAATAAAGGTTATACTTAAACTTTAAGTTTGCAGTTTATGCAATGTCTCAGATTGTTCAGCAATCAAGTGACATCACTTCCTTCATGGCATCATCTGAAAAGCCTCCCCAAATATTATTATGTATTAAACTCACATAATAATAATGGATTGGATTTATATAGCGCTTTTCAAGGCACCCAAAGCGCTTTACAATGCCACTATTCATTCACTCTCACATTCACACACTGGTGGAGGCAGCTACGGTTGTAGCCACAGCTGCCCCGGGGCAGACTGACAGAAGCGAGGCTGCCATATCGCGCCATCGGCCCCTCTGGCCAACACCAGTAGGCGGTAGGGTAAAGTGTCTTGCCCAACGACACAACGACCAGGACAGAGAGCCCGGGGATCGAACCGGCGACCTTCCGGTTACAGATACGCTTCCCACATGATCTCCCTCTAACCTCAGTATGGTCAAGCTTTCAGTGTTTCTTGTTACTGTAACACTATCTTCATCCATATAATATTTCTTCCATGAACTTTAAAGAGAGCAGTAGCCACAGTCTCCTTCCTTGTATCCCTGATTGATAAACAATGCTTACTATTTCCCTGGGAGGCTTTCTTTGTCAAAATTCCTTAACCTTTGCTCAGATTCCTCGGTGATGTTCGTGACTGCCATCCCCTCTCTTAGTGTGTTGTCAAAGGTCTTCCCCGAGCTATACTCCGGCTTTTCTTAGACCGTTGGGATTTGTGTTCCTGAGATGGAAAAATTGCATTTATCCATGACTCCATGCCCTTTGTCAGCATCAGTGACCTACATTTCACCAACTCAGAGGTTAACCTTATTCATCCCTACATTTGCTGTGGCTCCTTCGGGACCCATCTTGCTTAGGGTACTGATTTTGAGATCACTGTAAGGTTGTCCATGAAGGTGCACCAGACCTGGACTAACTAGCTCAACTCATGATCCACTGATTACACCATCATACCCATTGCTAAACTGTGCAGCCTTTTTATGGTTTCTAAAATCTTACGGTTTTGAATGTGTTTCCACTCTATTGGCACTGATGCTGACAAGACTTTCCTGGGAATTTGCAGAATTTGGTCTTTGGTACATAACTTATCCTGAGAGCTTCTTCTACTAACTTACCACAACACCCAATATTTACTCTCTCCACTCCTGAGTTTACTTGAGAAGCTGTGCAGCCATGTCTAAATGCTCTAACATGCCTGCCTCAGAAATGGCATTTGTGCACCTCAGTCACACTGTACTGAGTCCTAAAGGATTCTTTGAATCACTTTAAAAAAGGGTCTCTCTTGGGTTTGAGCAGGCAGGTGATTCCAATGGACGATACTCTTCATCTTCCTTGGGAAACCATGCCTCCGTCTCTGCAAACCTGCGCTGCCTCAGATCTCTGGTTCTGAACAAGATAATCCTGAATCTCACCGACAGGGCAGTGCTAGTAAACTTTATAAGAGGTCCGGGTGCTGACCCAGATCTTTCCGTTATTACGACTTCTTGCAGCTTTTCACAAAGTTCCTTTCCAAGGTTGAAAGCAAAGACGCAATGCACTGATTTCTTTTCTTACATCTTTGATGGTACATATTTTCATCATAGATTAGAAGATTTTTCTAAATGAAACATTGGATTTGATTTGTTGGATTTAACCTTGAATTTTGCTTTCAAAAACAAACAAGTTGGCGTCTTCCAAGTCTTGTGTTTATTTATTTTTTATTGAATTAAATGGACAACGTGATCAAAAAAACCTACTGGCACTCTTGGAGCAAATTGTCTGTGAAGACTGTTTAATGTATGCTAAATATGAGCTTAGCATAAAATAATGAAAGCAGAAACTCAATCTCAGTTAATCAATGAACTGCTTATATCTCTGTACAAACAATACACTATTGATGGTTTTAACTGGGCTGCTACTTATATACTTTTCTATTCTGACTGAGCACTTAAAGCTCTTCAGTACAAGCCTCATTCATCCAGTCACACACAGAACTTTGTCTACCACTCACACACACACACACACACACACACACACACACACACACACACACACACACACACACACACACACACACACACACACACACACACAAATGCACTGGAGGAAAGTCAGGGTTTAATATCTTGCCTGAGACATGGATCGAGCCACTGGCCTTCCAATTAGCCGATGACCTGCTCTTTTTTGTGAGCCACAGCCACCCGGGTGAATGAGCTTATGTAGTGCACTATTTTTTGGAGTGACTCCTCAAAGCATCAAGTTAAAAAACAGCAAGTAATCAAATGCTTATGATTAAATTTAGAGGTGTTGTCAGGTGGAATTTTGCTGACACAAAGGCTGCCACTACTGTCTCCACAACTTCAGTGTCAAAATGTGTTTCTTATGTCATCTTTACTGAATTTATCTGTGTAAGAAAGGGCTTATTTTTGTCTTATCTTCGGATTGGCACGGCAGAGGCAGCGGTGAGTGCAGAGTACAGTATGCTGTGTTCATAGTAAGCTGTCAGAACGACACTCGTCATCCCCACTGTTCGCTGCCCTTTGTCAAACTAGCAGAGACTCACATGAAAGGGCTCTGACTCGCCCTATATGTATGTAAAAGGGAACACAGACCAACAGGGGTTACATTCAAGTTTGGCAAAAGACCCTGCACAAACGTCCATATGAGTGTGTTTGTCTGTAAGTGTGTGTGTGTGTGTGTGTGTGTGTGTGTGTGTGTGTGTGTGTGTGTGTGTGTGTGTGTGTGTGTGCGGAGTCATTTCAAAAGCTCCACACACATAAAAAACAGAGAAAACAAAAAAAACAAACAAGCACTCAACAACACAATAGCATTTCCCACAATGGTTTCTGAGTCTGGGAAATTAGAAAGTACAATGATGCACACAGCACACAATGGCCTTACAAAATGCTCATTTGTGTCTGAAAATACACCTCTTTTCTATCGTTTCTGCCATCACTCTGCCAGGAAGACACACTGTGATATATTATGCGTAGCTGTCATCTGCTTAGCAAGTAGAGTTCACACGAAATCTAACATCATTTTAAAAAAAATATTTCTTTATTAGCTTCAGATGCAGTTGTAGTGCTGCTTCTTACAGCAAGAAATGAATAGGGTCACTGTATTCTGCATGCTGCAAACATTGTGTACTGTGTGCATCTCAAATATTTATGTAGGCATTCACTGCTTTTCAAAACATCACACTGTTATACCTTAATGTGAAATATATGTGCCGCAGCGTTGCATTTTCTCGTTCTGTGCAATAAATTAACATTTATTTGGGTTCTTTGCAAAACAAAAAGAAAAAAAATTAGAAAATATTTTTAATAGTTGAGATTAAATTGTATTATTCAGGAAATGCAGTTTTCTTAATTTAGATATTTATTTTTAACCACTGCATTCATAATTTACAGCCTTCAGGATGTAACATTTAGCCTTTAACCATAATTATGCTGGTAAAGCTGGAATGAGTATTAGTCATATTACACACCTTGTTTTGTGATTAAAATATGTTCTGCAAACTACATCATGTGGCAGAGGTTTTGCTCTGGTACTCGCCTCTGATAATTTGGCATTTCTTTTTCAAATCTGTTAATATTTATTCCCAAACTGGAAGAGGTTCCAGCAGATTCCAGACACAACATCAGAGGTCTCTGTCCAGAAAAGGAACACCCAAGACACTGCACATTTATCTATCGATCTATCTGTCTATCTATCTTAAACTATTTCAGTCTATAAAGAAAATTTAAAAAAAGAAAAGAAAATTCGTGCACAGTGTGAGTCAAATCTTTTGTCATTTGAAAATGGCCAGCTCAGAAGCTCAATCCAAAGCTGTCATGCTTTTTTGTTTCCTTTCTATTTTTGGCCAAGAGCATTAAAGTGTATCAAATATGCAGGTCTCCATATATTTATATGCTTGTGTGTTGATGTGCAGAAGCACGTATTGGATTACATATTACCTCATTTTTACTAGTTGTTTGCACAAAGGGCAGGTTCACAAGATTTTCTTCTTCTTGCACCTTTTTCTTTTGACTTGATGTGAGTGTGGAAGTTAAAAAAAGACTAAACTCAGATAAATCCATATGCATACAAAGATATTAAGCTCCAAGCTCTTTGTGGATCTAGGAAGGTTTTCTTTTGTCTCAGAATCCCTGCTTAAATCTAAAAAAATATTTTGTATTCAAGCTGAATTTTTTTTTTTTTTAGAAATCTTTTTTTCCTCTCACGCAATTTAAAAAAAGTGTTCAGAGAAAATGAATAATACTTCCCTTTGTTTGCATGATTTGGTTTATCAGACAGGCTGCTTTTATACACTAAAGCTGAAACAACACAATGAGAACAGTTAAAACTATCCAAACCAAAGTGTGCATGCTGTCCTTGTTACTTGAATGGCTGAAGACTGTGAGACCTTTTAATTGATAAAGAAAGCAATGCCTACAAAGAAATACTTCAAAGCACCAACATGAACTTAAATAGTGCCATTTGGCAATAAACGATGGCAATAAAAACTGCAGTGAATGTAACTGGATTATGGTTATCGTTGCATTTGAAGAGTAAGGAGTTACATCTCGAACCTTCATGTGAGATCAACACCAGTTTTCATTGAAATCTAAATGCAACTTCTAACAATAATGCTTTCCTCTCGAATGTAGTTGTGTAAAATAAAGAGGTACATCTATAGTGGTGTATCAGGAATATTTTGCAGTAGGATAGACACAAATGTATAATTTAAGCAGCAGAAATCACAACTGTAACAAAGGTGTGACTCACCTGCTTCTCTTTGTCTCCTTCTGTCGTCTCCTTTGTGACTGACAGTGATAACAGAGTAAGCGATGTGGAGTGTTTTTTTTTAGCACATGTATTCATCTCCTCGGTGGATATCAAGAAGACATGAAGTGCTTCTGTAAGTTTGGCTCATTCTGTGAATTTGTGTGCGTGTTTGTGTTTAGACTGTCTTACTTCTTCCCTTCAGTAGTAAGTGCAAAAATAACCCAGCATGCCACTGTATGTTTATTAAATGTGTATTTCGAATAATAATAAGAGTGGGAAACAGAAAACGCTTTCACGCTGGGCACTTGCACTAAAATGTGATTTTGTTTTTGTTTTTTTGCGGTGAGATTTAAACCTCCTTTTCCTCTTCCTATGTCCAGGACATAATGTTGATATATTTCCCCCCACAGTTCAAACAAAGTCAGGGAAAAGATGGAGGAGGGGTTGCTGGGTTGAGGGTGAGGTGATGGGCGGGGTGACGTCAGGTCCCATCAGTCTGACAGACCTCCTATTGGACCAGTGCAGGCTTTTTAAAGGTGCAGGCAGAAGCGCGCAGGAGAGTCGCTCTCCTCCACAGACGAGCCGCAGCTCTCCAGCTCTCCATCCGGCAGAGAAGCAGCGGAGCCGGGCTGAGAGTCGCCAGGTGAGCGTGGAGACCTTCGGTGTATTCTTTGGGGCGTGGGGGGAGAAACAGACTGTAGAGAGAGTAGGGGAGGGGGAAGGAGAGGGTTGTAGGAAACTGTCGGAGCGTTGGTTTCAGTCAAAGGGGAGTATATGGGTCAGAGACACGCCGAGTGACATCTGGTTGTTTTATATCAGCCGTAAGATTCAAATTTCTGCGCGTAATTGTGTTTTCTCTCTTGCGCTGTAGACCTGACGAGGAAGCATCTCCGAGACTGACCCGATATATCAACAGGTAGGTGCATCCACCTGTTTCTATTTAATTCTTTTTTTTTTTTTTTTACATAACACGCCACGACAAATATCCCAGTCACACAAAAAGTGAGCCATCCCTGCTTGTGCTGATCTCGAGACGACGGTGCCCCAAACACCAATAATGGCAGCATTAATTAGGGAGCAAAAAAAAAAAAGTTCTTTATGTCGGCTCTCTGCGTGGTCCCCGCGTCGTTACCTCCTCATGGATTATCAGCACCCCCCCCCGCTTCGTAGCCTGTTTGGGCTTCCTGGGGTCAAGTGACAACAGCTCAATGTTGAAACCCTCAGACGGAATCAATAGCCTGCTCATCTCCTGTAGGCCGGGGGACATGAAAGACCGAGAGAGAGATAAGCTTAATTGGTCTTCTTCTTTTTTCTTTTAGACATAGTTCAAAGTGTGAAGCGATGACAGTAGAGGTGAAAATGAAGTGCAGTTGGAAAAGGTCCTGCAGGGGCCCTCTTTACAACAAGGTAACCGCTCTGAATTGAACTTTTAATAGTTTCTTCCTTGCAGCCTTGTAATTAATTATCTAAAAGCTGAGCTGTGGCGAAACCACAGCTTTTTAAAAGTGGGGAAAAAATAAAGAGAGAGAAAAAAAGAGAGAGGATGGCAGTGTGTGTTTCAACCCAGGCAGATTAGAGGTTTCAGCACCAGAGCGGCGGACAGCTCCACACATCTGGCCACATGGCCCCCAGCAAGGACGCCAGAGGTCTCTTCTCTGAATCCCAAATACAGCAGACTAGAGAGGAGCGCAGACGGAGCTGGTTACACCGCAGACAAAATGTTTCCTCAAACCTTGACGTGTCATTCCAGCATGTTATAGCTGATAAAAGTGGAGGGAAGAAAGGAAGAAAAAACCCCAGAGGAGTCTAGTGATGACAGCATGAGAAGTGTGAAGGCCAAGATGTATCATGCATATTATTCGTTTTTGTCAAAGTCCCAAATTATTCTGGGTGATTCGCCTCGGGATGTGTCAGTGACAGGCAGCCTCCTTCTGGCAGGGTCTGAGGTGTCAAAATGGAACCTGGAGTGCAGCCAGGATTTCCTATTGTGACTTACCCCCCACTCTCTTCTGCATGAGTGCATGTTGGGCGACTCACAATCTCCATACGTACACCCCCACACGTACACACGCACACATGCACACACACGTCGGCACCAAATGGTGTGACACAGCACATACAATCTGTAGCCATGAGAGAAATTCAGTGCTAACAGGTGTTCAAACAGGCCGCTTGGTACATTCTTCCAATTATTGCAATTAGATGCTGCCTGGTTACCACTCCATAATGTATAACTGCTGCTGTGGAGGAGAGTGTGTGTGTGTGTGTGTGTGTGTGTGTGTGTGTGTGTGTGTGTGTGAGAGAGAGAGAGGGTGACACAGACAGACACACAGAGGGAAACAGCAGGAATGAGCAAAGGAGAGAGAGGGAGAGTTTTTTGATGTGGCAATTGTCTTTGCTTTCTGTGGAGGGTAAGGAATAAAAAGCAAAAAGCGCACGTCTGAATTATATGCTATTCAGTGAACGCGCTCTGAATTTATAACTAATCCCCTTTTTTTGCCCTGAGTCATTATCAGCTTTAGCAGATTGTCTCAGAACTGGAGGCAGCGGTGTTTGATTTTAAATAAACAGCTCCCTCTCTCTGTGGCAGAGGGTGTGTTTTAGACAAACTGTTGCTTTTTACTGCTTTCGTGATGTGTGCGGAGATGGGCAGCATACTGATTGGAAAGAGGCCTCATCTTGTGCTCTTTATTCTGTCTTGATGAAGCGGGGATGTCTTCAAAAGTCTTCATTTGTCCAATCAAGAGTTTAAAACCCTTAAAATTTCAGCTCAAATCAAACGCTTGACATCTTTGCTTCTTTTTTTTTCTTAAAAAAGACTTAATCAGTAATCAAAATGCAGCAATTTCATGTTGATCAACTTCTTCTGGATTCAAAAGCAGGTTAGAAGGCTACTTATTTGAGGGCTAAACAGAAGAAAGTGTCTGATATTTGAGGCATTTCATCACGGCGGCGAGCGAGGGGACATCTTGATTTGATAAGTGATTGAGCCGTCGTACTTTATACAGAGCAGAGGGCAATCACAGCAGGTCTTATCAGGGAACAGGGGCAAAAAAAAGAAAAAAAAGATAACAGAGAGCCATAAAGTGGGAAAGCACAAAGCGCCACGCGAGCAGCATCTGTGTGTGTCCATAGGTGAGAGTACATGTGTGTCGTATTAAACAGGAGATGTTTGTGGCAGCTGCCGGCCTTGTTTGAACAGCAATCACAATCAGCGGCAGCAGCAGCCAAGCGTGTGGTAGTGACAGCGCTGGTGGGAGACTCTCTGCCATCGCTCCCCCGCTCTCCACCCTGCACCTTCTGCTCCTCCTCCTCGTCTTCCCTGCGCCTCTCTCTAACCTCGCCTCGCTGCCTGTCCTCTCCTCCCTCCCTCTCCCTCCTGTTGCTTCTTCGCTTCTCTCTTCAGCTAAAGTGGCTGGCATTGCATCAGTTCCACCGCAGTTGAGGCCGGATCTGAATTGATTCTCCGTCCTCTCCGGGAAAGTTATTACAGCTTCAGATCTCTTTCAGAGAGACTTCAAAAAGGCTCCACGGAAAGCCATGAAAACAAGGTGTTCCTGTGCCTCTGTTCTGGTCTTGTGTGGCTCCTCTTTAATGCTGCCTCGGTAGTGAGAAATATATGAGCGCTGCTAGACTGCTTGGCTACCTGTGATGAGAGCGAAGCAATGCGCACATGATTTGCCTGCGTGTCCCTGGTGGTCTGTGAGGACACTGGGTAGATTCAGCAACAACAACAGGATTCAAAAGAATCTTTGAGTATAAAGAGGAAGTTGTTAGGCTAAGATTTTTGTCTTTTTTCTAACAATTTATTAAATAGTGTATTTAAAATAAATGTGAAAATGCTAAGAAAAACTACAAAATTGAAAAGTATAATTAACACACAGCATAAGTAAGCTATTTGTATAGATTGGGAACAATGGGACATTGTATCTAAAAATATCCGATTTTTTACTAGTCTCCACATCCGCCACCATCCTGTCTTTCTACACCTGCTGCTCACTCCTGTCTTTGCTACACCTCCCCTCTAACCCCCCAGCCGGCTTTGTTTGTTCATCCTCCGCTGTTGTTTCCCTTCCCCTCATCTACTTAGGGAACAGCCTAAATCCATTGTTTGATGTGCCCTTTTCATTTGCTGGAGGAGAGGAGAGAGAAGGAAAGTGAGCGAGGTGAAGGTGGCAGGGTCGCTTGAGGATGGAAGAGAAAAGAGGAAAATTATGTAGATGGAGGGAAGAAGCGGGAGTCCTGAAGCAACAGGCTCATAAAGCGTGTTTGTGAAGCGATTTACTGACACGGTAAACACACGGCCAGGATGTTTTTTTGCTTTTTTTCATGATTGCATTTTAATCTCTCTGTCAGTGCTGCTACAGATCTTTGGCAAGACAGACATATATAATCAAAAACATCTCCATCTTGTTTTCTGGAGATAAGGTTTTAGGATTTATTGGCATTATCTGGGTTTTTAAAAACATGTCCATTAATAAAATTGTTGGCATCTATTTAAATGATAAACTTCACACAGCTTGTCAAAGCATTTAATTTTAAATTTATGCCACTGCTCTCTGAAGACTGACAGTCACACTGTCTGACTGTCGGAAATCGCTTCATTGCATTAACACGAGACTCCCTCTTAAAGGGACGCTCAGTAGTTCACTCCTGCAGTAAACCTACTCTGTTATAAACTGAAATAAAGTGCAGTTACCCACAGTCGCAGGTGCTGCTTCTCACTGACTGCCAGTCAAAACAATGTATCCCTCCTCCTAAAGCATCAAAAAGACATTGGTGCCTAGGTGAGATTAACAGCAGCTCTGTAGCTAGCCTGAGGGGTAAATAGTTGTGTGTTAAACAGGCTAACCTGCCTTCTCTAACCCTCCAGTTTACTGGCGTTACTGGTGTGCAGCTTTTATCTTTATTTAAACCCAAAGATAAAGCAGACCTCATCCAGAACGTCTGTAGATGTAAAGTAGAGCTACCAACAAGCTGCCCACATATAGTGTTGGATTAATCTGTTAAAAATTTGTTCCCACTGAGGAAAATTTACATGAACACCCCATCAAGCCACAGAAAATTTTGGTAGGATACACCACGTGGCAGTTTTTGGATGTCATATGGAGGAACGAGGCAGAAGAAAGTACAGTTATTGTTTAAAATAAGATTACCTTGATTATTGCCCCAAAGTATTTATTATGTATATGTTTCATTTGTATTTTGGTAGAAAGTAAATGGCTCCTGTCATTCTGATGACTTAACCAGCTAATTACATGTATCACATTAAACAAGTTCAAAACTTACTTGTAGTAACCTGCGTTTAACTGTCAGTCACTATATTTTTGTTCCCAACCACAAGTTTTCTCACTTTTAATACAAAAAGAATGTCTGTGCTGTTATTAAAGCTATCCCTGCTAACCCTGATAGACTGTAATGCTTTTTCTGGTCCACACTGCCTTTCAGTGTCGACTCGGGGTGAGACTGGCTGCTTCAATTCAGCCAAATTTCCACTTCATTTGGACCAGATATCAGGTGTGCTGTGACATTTTGGCCAAACCAGACCTAAACAGCATTTGCTGGGACATTTCTCATGCTAGGCTCATAACTTTCAGACACATTTGACCCGCTTTAACCCACGTAAGGTGTGGACTCTTTAAAAGACAGAGATCCTCCAGTCTTGGTGTGGCCTTTGTGTCATCGTTAGGCAAAACAACTAATGCCCTGGAAATGTGTTGGCAGCTAATGTTCTGTTGCTTATGTAGTGGGTTTTTCTTTTGTCGTTCTTGTTGTTTTTTTGTATTGTTTTTCATTGTTTTTTTTAATTAAAATAGTTGTATTAATGAGCAACTGTTTTCCAGTGACACAAGTTGTGAATATGGGAATCTCTCCAGCACTGCCTTGACTCCTGCATGACGTGGGCACAGCTTAACTACCCTTTACTGCTTAATAAACAAGCCAAAATAGCCCAGGAAGTTTAACTCTCATTGCAATCTGTGGGGAGGAACAGAGATCCCATGATTACACTCTCCCACTGTATTGGCCTACAAAATTATTTTTCACTTGGGAAATAATTAAAAACAATTCACAAGTACAGAATGTCTCAGAAATTTGACACATGCTAACTGACTAACTTTTTCAGGTGATTTTGCTCTCTTCTTGGCAACAGTTGGCCTTAAAAACAGTAAATCCAGCTAAAAAAGGTGAATAAATTAAGGGAATCCTGCGCTGACAGATGGTGCATCATAATTATGACTGGTTGGGTAGGAAATAGCACGAGATGCAGCAAGCAAAAATGAGACTGGAGTATCAAAATGGGGCTAACGAGCAGGAGACTGTTTACCCATCGTCTTTTTTATGTTAATGCAGATCAAACTGGATAAAGTCAGTTTGTGTAGAGTGACATTTGATCCTCATCTGTGTCTCCTTTCTTATAAAAAGGCAGAATGAGACCATTTTTGTCGTCTAATGACTTGATCGGTTAAATCTTTTTCCTTCTTGAGACATGCAAATAGTTTAGAGCTCCTCGTGGCGTGAGGTTGAGAGTGAGGACCGGCTCATGGAATGAAAAGACGAAGCTGTTCTCTGACAGACTACAACAGACTTGTCAGGCTCGCCCCGCTGCACTGCAATATGAAAGGATTTATTTCAATAGCACTTAACAAAGGACTGCCAGCAGAAAGGAAAACACAGGTTAATGCAAATAAAGGATCGTGCTTGAAAAACAGAAAGGTTGAAGACAGGAGCTGCTTCGGTGTGTTGTCAGGGTGAGGGTGAACTCCATCGGTCCAGCAAAAGCATGACTCCAAATATAAAAGCTTAATTTGGGGGGGAAATATAACCGAGAGACACATCCACGTGCCTTGAAATTATATTTAATTTCAAATAGTTTTTTTTCTGCGTGATAAGCAAGTATTTTCAGGATAGCAGGGCGAGGGGGAAAATATAATTAACTTTCGTGTTCATGGACAGAAAAATTCATGCACCTGTTATCTTGCATTGCAAATGCAACACAACCACATCCGTGTAGAATTATTATCTGATTCATGTGCAATTTAATTCAACGTTAATGTTAATCTGTGCAGAGACTGGTGCATGCCAACGACACAGGTTGGTAATGCATTTGCATTTTCCTGCTTCAGACCTGCGTGTGGGTATATGTGCAGAAGTGTGGAGCACAGCAGCACTTGGAGTTGCATATGTCTTAATTGGGAACCATTCATATCGCTGTGTATCAGACAGGATTTTTTTTTTTTTTTATTGAACGCTGATGTGCATTTATTTAAGTAACTACAGTCATAGTTTGTACACATTATTCTTGAACACATTTTATTCATACCAGGCCTGTTTTACCTTACTGTTGGTTAGCAATGTGTCAAAACTACAGTGTCATTTTAAGTACAACGACACAAAATTAAGCAACGACAAAAAGAAAAACACAAAAACATCTCAGGAAATACAACATTAAATAAAACACACAAGCAGCATTTAACAAAAGAACAACGCTACCAAAAAGACGATATATATTAGCAAGATATTGTATCTTTTTTTTTTTTTTTGCCTGTCCCGTTTGGCTCTTTTGCCATCAGAATTGTTGTCTAAAGGCAAAGAAAGATGCCCAACGGAGGTCAGACAGGATTTTAAAGGCGAGAGCTCGTATAGGAGATCGTTGTTCATGTTAGATTGCATTTAAATGCTCGTGTTCTCATCCCGCCTCTTGGTCTACAGGAAAATGCAACAACATTCTTCTAATTATGTATTTAGCTGTGCAGATCTCTGCATCTCTTTTCTCTGTGAATGACTACTGCAGTTAACAATTCACATTTTTTTCACTCCAAGGTCACTGCAGAGCTCTTTAGCGAGAGGCAAAACGCTTCCTCGTCCACCTGCACACTGTGAGTAACCGTCAGCATATCGGCCATCTGCCGCCTTGTTTCTCCCTACACGTTGCATTGTATTGTTCCTCTGAGCTGTTTGGATTCAGCTACATGTATCGCTGTTTATTTTCTGGGTGTGCGACCTTTTCTATTTTTTTTGCACGCTCCTCCATGTGTGAAGTCTGTTACGAGTCTTCGTGCAGGTGCGAAACCCGACATGCCCCTACTGCCTCGTTAGGTGTACGACTTTAATTGGACTGTGTGATTTTGTGTTGTTTTTACGTCATTTTTTTCACAGTGTGTGTTTTTTGTTTATTCCTGACTGTGCGTGTGCGTGTGTGTGCACAGGCAGCGCACTTCTTCAAGCATGTATTTCTCAAGTTTGTGTGTGCGCCTGTATGTATGTGTGTGTTTATAATCCAAGGCCATTCAATAGCACCACGTGGATCCATCCCATATCCCGGTCGCCATGGTTACCAGGGCCACTTATCACAGAGGGTCCCGGCAGATCAAACAGGTGTGCATCCTGACTATGTGTCTCCTCGACGACGGTTGCTAGGAACCTTTGTTGCATGCAACATACAGGTGCTTGTCACCTCTGGCGAAAACCAGCATGAGCGCAAAAACATTGTCGTGATGTCCTGGTCTGATCTGGTGTGTGTGTGTGTGTGTGTGTGTGTGTGTGTGTGTGTGTGTGTGTGTGTGTGTGTGTGTGTGTGTGCGTGCACTCGGTGTCCTTGTGAGAAACAGTGTGAGGTTCGATTCTTCTGAGAGTTTTTTGGTTTTTTTGTCTGTCTTCACTTCATGGAGCTGCTCCTGCAGGACCTGGTGCTTAGGTTAAAGTTTAAAATCCATCAATGAATGTTTGAGGAAATTCAGTCTTGCACTTTCATGAAAAAGGTGAAGATTGTCCTGACTTCTGTTAGTCAACCCTGTTCCCATGATGCCAATTTACTGAGTTTGAAAGGCAGGTTGTAACAACCCTGATTGCATCATATTAGTATTATTTATAAAGAGCTAAAGGAAACATTTGGACACATTTAATTAATCTGGATAGGAGAAGGAAAAAACCCAACAATAGTATTGTTTGATGCTGATTGGTGCACAGAAATACATGACATCACTCTTTTCCAACTAAGCCCTTCCCACTTTAAACATGCAATCTTATTAGATCAGCCATCCGTCCATACATCCATCCATTTTGTGCCTCTTATTTGGCTCCAGGTTGCAGAGGTAGCAGTCCAAGCAGCAATGTGAGAGTAATTTTAAATATACTGCTCATAAAATAAATAAAATGTAATAAATAAATGATGTAATGGTCAGTGAAAACTAAAATCATCAATCCGTTGAAGGCTGAGTTCAAGTGTTCCCTTATTTAAACATTTTTTGAGCCATAAATGATTCTAAATATCATTGTTATAAATGTTGAACTTAGGTTTAGGAGCGAAATTCCACCTTAGGTGTGAAACCTGACTTCAGTTAGTACACATCTGTATTAAAGCTGCAGATGTGAACGCTTCCTCGTGCAGCTTTAATACAGATGTGTCTTTAGGGTTGGGGGGGACGGATGACGAGGAGGAAATGTGAAAGGAAACAATAACGGGACAATGAAATGAAAGGACGCAGAAGATTTGAGGAAAACTACAAAAAAACAAATAACTGTGTCACGCTGTGAACTCAGCGAGGGCGTTTTGACTTGGGCGCCCTGCTATGTCCACCTCCCCTTCTCTGCCCCCCCGTGCAGACTACCACCGCCGCCCTTTCACCCTAAGCCCCGCTGTTTTCCATCTCCACCCTCCTCCACATGCAACACCTGTCCTCCTATTCATCCTACTTCCGACATCTCCATCCTCCAGCACCTACTTTAGCTTTGCATCCTCTGGAGGAATCCTGCTGTCGATATTCCCCTTCACATCTCCTCCGCAATCTAATAAACATTAAAAGGCCAAACATAAGCCCCCACCCCACCCTCCCTCCCCCCAAAAAGAAAAAAAATCCCTTTCTTCCTCTCCACTTAGCATTAACACACAAGAGTAAAGCTATTCCTGATATTAAAATCATCATCAACTTCGGGTCTCTCACAGTTTGCTTCGCGCTTCGCTTCCTCCGATAATATTCACGAGATAATTAGTATTGACAGGAAGCACATGGTCTTGTTCAGTCAGCTGTTGAGTCTACAAGTATCCTCATAAATCCAATTGACAAGTGGCTTGCAGTCTGAGCTGCCCCCCACCTCTTTGTGAGTTTCTGTGTGTGTACACAATTACTGCAGGCAGACTGGATCTGAACTCACCTCGGGGGCATTTACACCTGCAGTTGATTTTGATTTTGTCTGTTTATGCCATCATTAAGTTTGGTGCCAGGTGAATGAGGGAGACTTAAGTGAAGCGCGGAACAACACGCAGTCTTTTTTTAAAAGCCGGATTTCTCTCGGTCCTCTTCTCTTGCGCCGCTTTCCTCCCACGTGTGCTTCACCTTTTCCATATGTCGCTCATTTGAGCTTTAATCCCCACATAACACCTTTTCTTTCTCTTGCTCTCACTCCCCCCTTTTCTCTCCCCTCTCTTGCACCTCTCTTACAGCACTTCCCTCAGATCTCCTCTCCTCAACAAGGCACCCCTCATCCTCTCCTCCTCCCTACCTCCTTTCCGTGCATCTCCCCCGTTCTTTCCATTCGCGGTCCTTCCACTAACCCAATAACCTCGGCTCTCAAAGCTCCCCTCGCCTCTCCACCTCACCTTCCCTGCTGCTTTTCCAGCAACAACCAGCCTCCCCCTCAAGCCACCTGCACGCCGCCCCCACGTCTCTGGCTGCTTCTTCCCCTGCGGCGAGCCCCCATCTCAGGCCACGGTGTACAGGATGCTCCCTCGGTGAGAGGTCAGTGGTCTGGCTGTTTTTCCTCTGTTCTCCCCCTCAGCGTTTCTCCAGCCATGACTGCAGATCACACAGTCTTTCATTCACTCTTGAATAGCCTGCCAAAGGGTTACATATATATTTATATGTCCAATATTCTTTTCACAAATACAGTTTAGCTCATAATACTTTAGAAAGCTATTTGATGCTGTATTTTATAGTCAGTGGTAAGTGCGATCTCCTTGGGGATGAGGTGATTTTATAGCCACTCTGATGTGAATTATTATAATTAACTAGAGGAAAGATCTTACAGTTTAAATAACAAATTTTAAATATAGCAAAGTAAAGACAAGAACGTAAACCTAAAACTTAGCCAACGAAATAAAAATGAGCTTCTACATTCTAATCGTCGTTCGCTGCGATTGCCATGAAACAGGAGACGTAGCCTGAACTGATGCATTCACGTTTCTGTCTGTCCTATAGGGCTGATTAATTGTAAACCAATTTAAACACTGTTTTCATTTGCAAAGAGATGAGAATTACCTGAAGCACA